>NC_091408.1:2345200-2645300 GCF_032191515.1 Phaenicophaeus curvirostris
CCTTTCAGATACGCTGTTTACAGAATGCATCACATAATGAAAGACACACTGTTCCTCCAGCTAGAAACATGATTCATCGCTGAAGCCAAACAACCAAAGAACATGCCATAAAACCTATAAGAGCATCTGCACAGCCACAAGTTCCCATTAGTCGAGTAAATTCAAGGGTTGAGATGCTTAAAGATAAAGAAATTAACTTTTTTGAAGGAGATATCTCAGTGACAAACATCAGCCCCTTTTACAATAAAGAAAGTTGGAAATAATAAATACGTATTCTACAAAACTCCAATAGGTTTGCTACACTTACCATGATTTGCATTTTCTGCTGCAACCAGTCTATACGACCTGATTCACTTCTCATAGTGAAAACAAGATCTTGGTCGCCAAGATCACATTAAGAATAGGGGAAAGCGGCCACTGCAGCAACGTTGATCAGACCTGTCCTGCAAATAAACAAAGAGCATGTGGATTTAAGCAGGGCACACACCCAGGTGCACACAGGGAACGCTACAGGAGGCAAAAATCCTCAGCTTCTTAAGGAAGCAAAAACAGCTCCCACTTTGAAATGTAAACCCATAAGATTTAATGGCACAAATCAAAAGAACGTTTAATTTTCCAACAGTTAAAGAATCAGCAAAAAGCTATTCCCTAAAGCCTAAAAGGTGTAACTGTGGATGGTCAATAATAGGCCTGCACAACAGAAAGATCCAATTCGAACACAGTTAAAAGCACATTTCAATGAGCACAGTTTGCAAACTGAAGTGTTGTCAATCACTGCTTAAACACAGAGCTCAGCATTACTGTAATCTCAATTACTGCCATTTACTTCCTATTGCAAACCTCCTTTCTGTGACAGCAGTATGTGAAGTGCTACCTGAGAAGCTGACCTTCAAACGGCTGATTTTCAATCAAGTTATGACTTTTACCATGACAAAGCAGTTTTCCCAGCATCTGCCAACAAAGACAGGAGATTAGCTTTGGCTTTAATTATATTCTTACTGCAGAGATGAGGGAAAACCAGCATTTGGAATTTCAGCAACAAGAAGTAACCTGAATTATTCTTAGTGAGACGTATATTTAAACTTTGTAGATGCAGGTGGCTATGCAAGGTAAGATGCATTTTTTTTTCCTTTTAAAAGCTGTCATACTTTCAATTTTTAAGGAATTCTGGTTTTTTAAGAAATATTGTATTTCATAGCCTTGCATTCGGAGGCTCAACCCTCTTGTCTAATTCCGTGCAGCCTTTGAAGGTGCAGTCCTTGAACGCCTCTAACCTGACCTGTTTGGGTGTATATTTACCATACAAATATACCTATTTATAGGCTCTGTGGAATATGGATCCCCCTTGCATGTGAATATTTCAAAACCACAAACCACATAATATCGCCTTCCTGCATCTACAGTCTGGAAAAATGCTTTATTTCACCTTCAGCCTCATCCAATAAAGTAACAACCTTCTGGCACCAGAGATTGCAGAGCTTTATTTTTGTCCCTTTGCATTTCTGCCTTCCTCTCCCAGGCAGGCGAATGAACTCTGTTCACCTTGCCCCTTCCCTTTCATCTTTCAACCCACTTGAAATTCTGTCTTGACTACTTACACGCTATACTAGCTCCCTCCCAGTCCGTGACCTCTCCTTCCAAAATAGTCACTAACCCAATCAGCTTATAAGAATCAATCTCACACATCTTAACGAACTCTTCCTCCCTCTCCCACTCCTTATCCTCAGTAACACCATCAAAATCTGATTTAAATGCTCTCGCATTCCAAGGATGCAAAGGTTTTGTGAGGAGCACTTATACTCTAGAAGTCAAAGAGCAACACTTGCTGTAATCAGGGTGATGCTAACAGGAAACACTGCAAAGCAAAACACTAGGTGGAAAACCAGCAGCTGCCTCGCAGCACTTGAGAACATGCTCGCTCCTATCATTCTGTAGTTCTTTTCCCTTGGAAAAGAAGAAGGGGCACAGAGCTTCTTAAATGGAACAAAACTCGATCCTCAACGGAACGCAAGGCAGCGAGTATACAATGCGGGATATAATCCTTGCTAGCTGTACAGCTCATTTCTCCAGCCAACATTCCTAAAGCACAGTTTACCCAGCCTGATGATATTTGTTCCTTAGTGCTGTTACACTTCAGCTTTACAGGATCTCATTTTCTACATGAGCAAAGTCAGTTTTCAAGCTTTAAATTCCTATTACTCAGACACCCTACATATGTGGCCCAGAACAGACAAGCGCTCAAAAGAGGAGAGCAAAATATCCGAGGAATAAAAATATCACTCAGGTTTGGAAATTATAAAGCTTCTGGAACTTCAAAAAGCTGCACATTTGAAGAAGAGGAATCATGTTATCAACATCACATATAGCATATGGCAGACACTGTGTCCTGGGTTTGAATGCACACCTTGGGTTAGATAAACAGGTTTTTCTAATAAAATACTACCCTACCAGGCTGCCGATGTACAAAATTAGGGCAATTTAAAAAAAAAAAAAAAATCAACAACATCTAAATTGCTGCCCCACACTGGTTTTAAGCATCCCCAAGCACCCAAGCCACGTTATCACCTTTTCTGAGCACTATTGTTCTTCGTGCTCCCTAAGCTTTAGTCCTGCTGCCCTCGGCTGTTCCAGGGTGCACAAATAAACAACACTAAAATAGCTTTTTAAGTTCTTCCTGCATTTAATGGAAAGAATGGCATGCAAAGGCTTGGCTCTTCCCCTCTTGTCCTTCTTCCCCAGCTTCAAACCAGCTGCCACTGGGTTTTTTTTTGGCTAGCTGAGCCACTGCAGGGCGCTCCAGAGACACACACGCAAACCCAGTCTTAAATTCTCAATGTCTTGAGGCATTGTTTGGATTTTTAATTAAACAATCCATCTTTACAAAGCTTATTATCATTGCTCATTAGAAACCAAAGTGGATTATTCACTTCAGTGTTATTTTTGCAAAAAAAAAATCACACGGGAAGGGCTTCACCCAAAACGCAACTTTAATATTTATCATTTGCCTGCCCTGCCTTGCCCACCAGCGGCACATAACTATTATTTACATCAGTGGTAATTCCTTTCAGTCTATCAGGACAACAAGAGCTGCAGCCTGCAGATAATTTTTGCACCATGAATCACACGATTATTGCCAACTTCCTTGCTCCTAAACAAGAACATTTTAAATGACACAAAGCAAAATAATCTAGAATCTGTCTCTGAACCTCACAGCAGATAAGCAAGCCCATCTGGCTTTTGTAAGGATGGAAAGATAACAATTTTGCAGAGAAAATCTCTCCGCTATGGTTAAAAAAAAACAAACTCCTAAACACACACAAGGTTCTACTTCTTTAGGTACAACTTTACCAGCAAATCTGCTACCTATAACTCCATGTATCAGCAGCTTCTGCAAACTCAGCTTTGATGATGACTATTATTTGTCTGTCCTGCATGTTTTTACCATTATAGCAACCACAGGAGCCACTGAACACAAGTGCAATGACCACACAAACACAAGACAACAAGACTTATTTCATTCTTTGTACAAAAGGCTTCCCCGCAGTTTTAAACATTTCAGTTCTGAAATTTCTTCCTTCTTTTTGTTTTCCTTCCCCTCCTCACTGTCCAAACACCAATATCCACCTACAGCCACTGATGGCCGTTATCCTAAGCAAACCCCCTCTGCTGCTCCCTACAACACTGGGAGAGTTGCTGATTGGATTAAATAAGAATTAGCAGGGCAGATCCTATCACTCACTGCAAACGTATGAAAAAAAAAAAAAAAAAGAACTTAACCATGTATGCGAATTCTGTCAAGAGCATCCGACTCACTGTAGCACGGCCAAAATAACCTGGAGGGAAAAAAGACGCCCTCTTCAGAAACTTGTATAACTAAGTGGATCATGAAATTAATTCAGGGTAAAAAAATATTTTCCGATATTCACTGAATCCATCAGTTGTATTGAAGAGGACAAACAGGGCCTCTCGAAGAGAAAAGTTAACAAAAATACTGTCACAGTGGCTTTAACTTTTAAAGATAATCCTGGACAAATTCACTCACAAAGTAAGAGCAAGCAAAAAAACGCATTTGAAATATCTTGTCTCAGATTCACAGCAAGAAGTTCAGTAGAACAAGGGACTTGTTCTGCTCCTCAATAATCAAAACTAAGAGGTTGAGAACTTAAAAATACACATTCCAAATCTCACAGAACAGATATCTTGTGACCTGCAAAGCCCCACAGACCTTTCGCATGAATATTCGAAGCATTACAAAAGTTAAAATACTTATTTTCCATTCCTCTTTGGAGCCTCCAGATTTTTTTTTTAAAGGGACAGAGGACCGGTCTTCTGGATATTAAAGTCCGGTCTCAGCACAAGGACGAAATACTCCACTCTAACATTTTTTTCCACTGCAGGAAAAGATTAGGGTTTCGTTAAAGAAAGCGCCCAACCTATAAATAGCAGCATTTACAAGCACTTGTAAATCTAATTGCTACTGCCAGTACAATTGCGTAACCATCATCACTTGTTAGAGCTTCACTGAGGTCTAGACATGCACTGCAGAACAGAAATGTTTCCAGCCCACCTTTTCATTGTGCTGACATCTCAGTAACAAGGTTAAAACTTTACACCTTGTATTTTAATACCCACTATTGGAATAAATATTTGAACCCGTGTTAGAAGGGAGTTAAGAGTAACAAATTAGAAAGCACTACAAGCAAACAGCTTCAGTAATTCAAATTGGCTCCACAGAAGCAATAACACAGCAAGCTAACAGTGCAGCAGTAAATCCATCGGGGTGTCCGTGTAATGGACAGTGTAAATCTAAGACAATATTCTTGACATAGCAGGATAATCAATTGACTGAGACAATAATTTATGTTAAAATAGGATTCAACAGCAAAACGTAACTGTCCATAACCGAGATCGAAATGCACTGTGACAGCAGCTGGGAGGAGAGAGTCATCCTCCAGATTCCCTTCGATGTGCGAGACAAGGATCAGTCTGGAGCGAAAGACTTGTTAGACATCATTGTCTGCTTCTGCAGCAGTCAGCTCTGTGGAGTTCCCATAACAATGTGTGTGTCAGGTATAAAAACTAACCCAACAGGATTAATCTACAAAAGTTAGTCACTCCTAGCGAGCAGCAATATCCCTGGCCCATGTCTGCTCGGCAGCGCATCTGCGTTCTCAACAGAGAGAAAAGGTTACCTCTAGGAAACAGACTCAGAATTTCATCCTTTAAAAATGCCCAATTTGATTCTGCATTATCAGCCTCCTTTTTCTGTTGCTTTTCCCTCTCAAGCAGCCCAGCTTCCACCACACAGCACCGACGAACACAGCACCCACCACCCTCCACATCCAAAACATTAGCACCCAACGGTTTTAAAGGAAGAATCATAGAATCACAGAATAGTTCAGGCTTGAAGGGACCTCAAAGTCCATCCAGTTCCAACCCCCTGCTACAGGCAGGGACACCTCCCACTGGATCAAGCCCCATCCAACCTGGCCTTGAACACCTCAAAGAATGAGGCAGCCACCACTTCCCTGGGCAACCTGTTCAAGGGCCTCTCCACCCTCACAGCAAAACATTTCTTCCTAAAATCCCATCTCAATGTCCCCTCTTTCGGCTTAAAACTGTAACCCCTTGTCCTATCCCATCACTCCCTGAATCCATGATTCTTCCTAGTAAAGACAAATGTCTCCAAACATCAGCTGTGACCATACCTCCCCCTGCATAGCCATCACATTTATTATCAATTACACATTTTCAGGGTTTTCAGCTCCGAGAAGATTGCAAATTTCTGCACTGTGAGTTTTGAGGGCAATTACTACCATTCTTGACTTCTCTATCAAGATAAACTTTGTTAAAACCAGACTCTTGGCAAGATTTTTTCCTCTTCCTACATCATTACCAGGGTGTTCTCCTCAAGAGAGAGACCCATCAAGAGGAAACAGGCTGAAAGAGCATGTTAGGCATTTCCTCTGACCTGTACAGCTACCTCATTACATCTCATTCGTCCATAATTTCATCCCCTGCAAACCTCTCATTGACAGTTTCAGTGTAAACTCTTCTTCTCTTCCAAGTTTCACAGAGGGTCTAATTTGTTTCGAAAGCCTCATGAGACCTAGTTAGAGCAAATCCTAACCATGGAAAAGTGCTTTGAAATATTGGTGAATCACCATTTTTTGGTACCAGATGCTGTGCATCCTCACCCTCCGGCGTGAGTCACCTTTTATTTCCATCTAGCATTCGGCATGAGGGGTTCCACCCGGCTCATTAGTGGGTGGGTATTTTCAGAAAGCCCAACTCTTTTTGGCAGCTGAAATAGAGAACAAAAGCAAAACCTTGATTTCTGCTGGCAGAGGATGACTTTCGGCAGGAATAACACGAATTACTGGATAAGGCTGAAGCCAGCTAAGAGCATGTTTGTGCGGAAGAGTGGTATTCCCAGCAGGCCTCAGAAAGCACTGGTTTGTTTGCTCATGTCATCAAACATTTGTTTCTGTGGTCAGCTTCAACTCCTCTTAGTATTCTTTTTAGGCATCATCCTTGTAAAAGCATTTCACCCACAAGCAATGCCTGCAAATAACTTCCCCTCCCTCCAATTATATGCAGTTCAGCACGAAAAAAATCATTCCAGAAACAATCACATTGCATGCCAAATGAAATATTCATGATCAGGTTTGGCTACAAGCAAGAAAAATTGACTATGGGGAAAGATGTTCAGTTGTTTCAGGTAGAGCTCTGTTCCATACGCAGTTCCCAAAGGCCAACAGGGTTCCATTCCTGACACACAACGGCGGGTGGACACTTTAATTTGCAACCTGGCAAATTCCTTCACAAACCTTTTCATATTCATTATATAGCTTCCTCCTGGTTAATCAGTAGGAACAACACGGTCTTGTTGCAGGAAGCTTAACTTGATTTTTAATTGTATTTAAAATAACTTTTCATTAGAATAAATGTTTTTGCACAGATTCTAAACGAACAGGGTTAAATCCCTGGCTGTGTCTTTCATACTCTTATGCTGCCCATACTGAATATGATAAAATTAATCACATACTAATTTATTTATACCTCCCTTGAGTGGCTGGTCTCCACGACCTTGCTTTAGAAGAGGTGAAATTTGGTTCATTATTGTTTCAGAAATACATGACGGAGCTACTGATCCCTCCGACCTCGAGCAGACGGTGCTTTCGCCCATCCCTTTTGAGCTGAAGTCCACCAAGGCGAGGCAGGGCTGCATCCTCTCTAGAGGCTCAAGCTTTGAGTGCAAGCGCTCTCATTTCGCAGGCACACCATGGATGCAGCTGAGGGAGGGTAAGGAGATGGATGAGCCAGCTGTCTGCACACAGACAGAAACACAGGACTGGAAAAAACCTTTGGCATTCCTCCATTGGATACTTCGCTACAGAATGCCATGTTGAATATCACCTTTCAAAAGAAAAAGAAGCTTAGAGACCACCCACACCTGAAAATATTTACTGTAATTGTGTGTACTTCTTATCTTCCTGGCAGGGAGCGAATACAAAGGACAACTGCATCCAATCTCAGAGCTGGCAGGACACAGATATATCCCCACTGGATCTTCTGTTTCGCTCACTGCACTCGCTGTCTTCAGAGCTACCAGCTGCTGCAGACGCTCCATAAGCAGCACTGTATTGTCAGGACAGTTTCCTCCCAAAACACTGGTTAAAACTACATGGACACCGATACTGGATCTACCTCACGGAGTGAAAGCAAAGTTAAAATACCCCCTGGAAAATCACTGTGGTAAAACACTTTGCAAAGCTCATCAACCAAGATAGAGACAAGCAAAGCCAGTGAGAACTTCAGAAGGTGCCAAACTCCCATTGCTCCTGAGAACGTGACCCCAAGTGGCCTGCGAGTCAAAGTACTGAGTGAAACACATCCGTGGGCTTTAGTTTATTAAAAAAAATTCACCTACTTGTTACAAAAATAGGCAAGTGCTTTCACAGAAATACTGCCTGCAAGCAAAGGCTACGAAGACTTTAGAAATAAACCCGACACATCACCCTCTGCATCCAGGAAGGAATTTGAGGGAACGGATCATTTCATATAAACCAAGCTTCTGAAGGTCATCATAGCACAGAAATAGCGGGATGTGAGAAGACATTTCCTGCTTGCCTTTACGCGTGGCAGGTGCTTTTGTGTCAGAAGGGACTGTAAGGACGGACAAAGCCCATAATCCTCTGATCTTCCTCTTCAAATTCTAACAGGATTTCCAGTGCTGGAAAACACATTTGTGACCTGGCACAGTAAACCACCTTCAGAAAGTATAATCAGCTCACAGTGTTCCGTGACTGACTTGGAATCGCTAGTGTTAATTTATAAATGCTCTGCTTTTTATACATTCACCTGATTGCTGGAAAAAGGGATTAAGGAGGAAAGAACGAAGTCATTTCATCAGGACTAAGAAAAGCCGAGGCTGCTGGCCTCGGAGCATGCTGGGAGATCCCTTCAACAGTTTAATCATCTGAAGAAAACCTGAACCCATAAGTGGGAGGACAAAGGAAATGGGGAAATGGGATATGGGATAGAAGACCAAAAAGAATTACGACAGATTAAGAATTATATCTGTGTGTGTGTGTATGTGCATCTTCTCAAATGCAGAACACCTGGGCAAAGCTAAGCCACACTGTTTCCATAAGGAAGACAGTTTTCCTCCTGTTTTAATCCTCAGGATTTGTTCTCACTATAAAGGTTCAAAGCCGGCCGTCTCAGGCCACCATACAGCCACTGCCAACAGTTAGTAAAGAGCGGCTACTAAATGACCCTGGGAAAATGTCTTGGGGGGAAAACATTGTTTGCTGACAAGGCAGAGCAGAGCCAGACCTGTCGGGCAGCAAGGAGAACATCATTGCTTGATTCCATAAAGCAGAGGTGTGGAGACACACATACAGGCCAGTGCCACAAGAAGAGCTGTGCAACCACCAGCCCTGCACACGCACGAGGGCACGGCCGTGACTAACAGCTGTGTTTGAAGTCTAAGCATTCACATTCCTTTGCCTCTGCAAAAGGGAAGAGGATATGCACCATATGAGTTTTATACCTGTTCTTGTCCTGAAGGACAGATGCTGAAGCTGCACACCTACGAGCTAAGACCCACTCCCAGAAAGCACGTGCCACCTACAGACAAAACACTTGAAGCAAAGACGCTCTAACAGCTGCTGCTGCTTCTAAGCTTTTACCTAAGTGAAGAAATTTACTGCATATTCATTACAAACGTTCACATTCTGCTTCAGCCCTTACAGTTGTACCATTTGATGTCTTCACTAGCTTGTTTTCGTCCTTTTTTTCTGAAAAATCATGCAATAAAAAGCTCTGTGTCCAACAGCTTCAAGTCTTGCTGCTAACAACACATCTTCTTTCAATACAGCCAATACAGCCTAACAGCAATTTCTCCACTGACCATTCCACCTCTCAAATATGTCCCTTAGTCAGAACAGAAGCACGTAGTTTAGCTTGGTCAATATTCACACCCAAAATACTTGTCCCAAGTACCGCTCTAGAAACGAAGTGCAGCATTAAGGGAGAAACACATTTTGAACTGGCCCTGCTCCAGCCAGGGGGGGTGGACCAGACAATCCCTAGGAACGGACTACTCTGTTCCATGAGCAAGAGAATAATTTCTAAGCCGGCTTCTCTAAGTCATAGCAACCTTTGTCTTAAGGATCAAGCTTGCCATAAAGCTGCGCCAGGGCAGTACCTATGAAAGCAGATAATGATATCTCACTGCAAACTGATATATCACTAAAAACTGTAGGTGCTACCTAGCAAATTTTAACCAATCATGTTTTCTAAGATCTAGGCAGCTCAGCTCACACTGAACTGCCTAGAAAGGGAGAAGCACCTCCATCCCAAGCCCGGGGTCTGCAGGCACAGGGCTGACTGGCACTGCCAAGACAAACCCCAGCTTCACTGACAAGCTCCCTTTTGTGCACCAACACATCTCTCCCAGATGCACGAATACAGAGGAGTTTTTGTGACTGATCCTTGTATATGCGTGGTCCCACAACCCAAAAATATTTAAGGCAAAAATGGAGGGAACAGTAGGATTGAACTTGGACTTGGGTTTAGATGTCACTGGCATCAACTCTGGGGGGAACCACACTGAAAATCTAAAATTCAGCACCAGTTCTGGCAGACCAACAGCACACAGCATGGAAAACACCCCTCTCCTGGCTGTTTTACCCATCACTACGCATGACACAGCACACGTTATTGGATAAACCCCCTCCTTTTCCCAGCCTGTTGCTTCTGTAGGAGCAATTCAAGTGCTTTACCTAGAAGATGACCCATTTTTTAACAAGACAATTATTAACAATCTTCAACTGCATTAATTTTACTCTAGTTATGCCTGTCAGTCTACAGGTAGAGCCGCTAAAACTCATTTAAATTCAAATGGCCGTGACTATCAGATACAATTTCCAGTCACTTCCCACAAATATTGAAAAAATTACTAGATGAGCACAAGATGGGTGTATCTATTCTGAGTCAAATGAAATGTTATTATAAAAGCAAAATAGTTGGTGGCAATTATTCTCTGGGCCAAAATCCCTTATGTCAGCCTCTGCTCTACAAAACAATCCCATACTTTGAAATTAATCTTTTTTCCTCCCAAGTTGTTAATTTTCAGACAGCTCTTTGATCTCTTCCTTGTATCCTCAGCACAGCATTAATTTGGGCAGAACAGAGTCCTGCAGCAGGGTGCTGCTCCCTGCCAGGCATCAATAATCTGCTCCAAGCCGCGTACCCGTAAACAAGGTGCTATGTTAAGAATGTTGTATGTGCTAGAAGAGCCACCTTGATGATAAAGCTCCTGATTCTCCTTCAGTGGTCACATCTAGTTTTTCACATACGCAAGAAATAGCCTAAGGATGTTCCCTCACCAATGCAATCACCTATTTGAGAAACACCTCTGTTTTTCTACAGTTTGTATGTATGACCGCATGTCTTCCCATTTGTGAACAAAAGCAGCTTTAAGCCATGAACCCTGCCAGCACACAGCCTGATGTTAGTCACCAGTTACTACTTTGTTCTACAGAATCATAGAATCACCAGGTTGGAAAAGACCTCTGAGATCATCGAGTTCAACCATACCCATCTGCCACCTACCATGATGTTCTTACAGACCTTGATTTTGCTGAATGAATTATCGTTCAACACACTAGCTAGAAGCTTTATGACTGCAAAACACTCCCCTCCATCTCCCTGCATGCTTGAGAAAGCACAGAAAGGGAAAATCTGCCTATTAAATACCAGGCAACAGCTCAGACGCTTGGAAAGTTAACATTTTTATTGAGGGGGTGGGAAGAAAAAAATCAGAAGTGCAAACAAAACAGTAGCGAAATCCAAACCGTGGAGGCACTGAGAACCTGGAAATGCCAGCACTTGTGTGGAACACAGCTCCATGCAGGAGCATGGACAGGAGGTGAAGGGAAATGCAAGCGGCTACTGAAACAACATTCATGAGCCTTAACACAGAAGTGCATTTTAATCACAAGTGAACAGTGGTTTTCTAAACTTTCTGGTAAGTTTTAAGCACAGAAACCACAAAAACCACTCTTAACACATCAAAATGAAGATGAAAGAATAACATAAAAAAATTTAAAAGAAGACACTGTCAGTAATAACAAACAGCTATCATGGGCATATTTTAGAGTTCATAGAAGTTAGCTGGAATGATAGATCACAGCTATGTCCAGTTCACCCCAACCTGAGAACCTACACATGAGCACTTCCTTGACCGTGAGAAGCTCCCCTCAAATCACAGCCACCTAACTACACCAAAAGCAGCCCCAGCACCTGATCCGAACTGCTCAGAGCATACCCAAAGAGGGATTTTAATAGCATTTTAGTAACCTGAGAATAGTCTCAGGTTCAAACAGTGGCACTACGCTGCCAGAAGAACAATGGGAAACGGCCACTGGACACAACTTCTGCAGGAGGAATCCTGTCTCAACCAAATCAGTTACAGAACAGGAGCCATATCGATCCAAGGAGCTGAATGTTAGAGCCAAAGGCTTCTTCGGCTTCCTCAAGTCAGTGGCAAACTTGGCAAGTGAAACCAAAGAAATTCCTGAAGATGTTCTCAAAATGTTGGGTTTAGGTGTCCCTCCCTATTCACAGGATTTTCCCACACTCCATCAGCAACTGAGTCCTGGTGGAACCAGAGTAATCAGGAGGATGCACAGGTGCGGATCTCAAAAATAGAGTCACCTCACAGTATTTGAAGGAGCCAACATAAGGAGAAAATGGAGCAGGCCACACTTTAGAAAGACTTCAAAGTAGCAAGAAGAATCCAGCTTACAGCAGCCCTGACCAGGAGGCAGGCAGGAAAACATAACTTGCCTTGCCCTGAGAACTTGTGGGAGGGTATAAAGATGCTTCTAACTCATCAGGAGCAATATACCGAGCTCAACTTCCCAGCGTTATTATGAAAGACTTAACAGGCATAGAAGCATTACTATTTCTAGAGTCAAGCTCAACAGAAGAGGGCAAGATCTTTAACCTCAAAGAAACTATTTTCAGCCTCTATAAAAGCAGCATTTTAAAAGTCTTCTTTTTGCACACAGATAAACCATGAACTCGACCTAGTCTACCCTAGCCTTTTATCTTGATACAAAGTGCCTTCAGGAGAGGAAAATAGGTATTTCATCTTAAACAAGGCTTCAGCCTCTCCATCATGGTATCATCTCCGTAGATTTCAACTTCATGCATAAGCACCAGCACAACAGCGACACTATTTAAGCAAGTACCTCATGCAGAGAACTCGATATAAACCAAGATCTGCAGACATGTTTCTTGCACGTGATTACAGCACGGCACACAAAAAAAGCTTCTCCCTGCCCAAAACTAACCCTCAGTCCTCCGAGCAGAGAGCAAAGGCTCTGATGGAATCTGCAAGCACTGCAGAAGCAAAAGGAAGCACAATTCCAATATGTTTAACAACTGAATTAGCATAATGCTCACCACGCAGAAACGAGTTTCCCTGACCTTCTTGAAATGCTGATCTGTAACTATTGATGAATCTCTCCTATGCGGACTGTGATTCAACCGGACTAAGGAGGAAGTCAGGAATACACACATTCCCCTGCCCAATTCAGCAAGAATAGGTCAGAAACACGGAAACATCTCCTGCAGCCTCCCACAACCATGCAGCAATAGTGGGTCTCCCTTTCCTACTAGGTAAAATTGTATTTAGGAGAGTAACAAAGGATCTGAAGTTGTACTAGAAACTCCGCTGTAATCAAATCAATTCCTTTAATCTCTCCTTGGCAAGCAGTAACCAGAGAGCTGCAGTGATTTGTAAAAAAAATATTAGTTCTGTGAAGAACGTAAACCGAACACAATGACAGACAGTGAGAATCACAAGATACATAAATTCACACACATTTTAGAGACACTTAATATTATTTGCATAAATCAAGACATCTATTTTCTTGGACATAACTGTTACTGTAGGCTCAGACACGCAAAAGAAAAACCCCGTGTCATTTGTACATGCACACTGCAAGAATAGGATGGTATTTAGATAAGCCTGCAACTACCATGCTGCTTAAAACATTCTAAGGGCAGATTATACAAATATCTGACATTTAACGATGCCAATATAATTAGGGCAGTGTTTGACAACAAATAATAAAAATGACATTTCTTGCAAGGTCTCTAGGTAAAGGAAGGAGCCAGCTGAGCTGCACAACTTTAGCACAAATGCCCATTTTAGAAAGGCATCTCTGCTCATTTTGTTCAATGAAGAATTCCCAGTGTTCTCACAAAAAAAAAAAATCAAACAATTACAGTGGCCAAAAATTCCAACCCAGTTTAAAATGTTTTATGGCTCTGCTGGGCCGAATGCTTTCGCTACGGATGAGACAGCTTTGTC
Source organism: Phaenicophaeus curvirostris (assembly GCF_032191515.1). NCBI lineage: Eukaryota > Metazoa > Chordata > Aves > Cuculiformes > Cuculidae > Phaenicophaeus > Phaenicophaeus curvirostris. The sequence goes on from NC_091408.1 coordinate 2,359,095, forward strand.
CATCGAAAGCCTTGTATGGTCGAACATACTTGCAGCAGATAAACATCCCTCTTCAATTTTGGCACAACTCACTCCCTACCAAGAGTTCCGGATACTATGGGTGAACTGAAAAAGCAGCCAGATTTAATCCAAGCTGAAGTCTGAGCTCATTAAAAGAGCAGAACAAAGACAAACTTAAATAGGAATTGCAATTTACGTCTTTCAAGTTCTCATCAAGCTGTAAAATAAAGACTATGCTAGTTTTACAACAGTAGGAACAACAAGTTTTAGAGCTTCACGTTTATTAATATCACTCGTTGAAAGGCATAGAAAGCATGTATTTAACCACTACTAAGATCAGAAAAGCCAGTCACTACAAAAACATAAACAGAAAGGACTGATGTGTATGGCAACAATGTTGTTTGTATCAGCAAAGGGACACAAACACTCATGTTTTAGTGCATTTCACTAAAACACTGGCAGCTTTTTACCGTTAGAAACTGAGGGGTAACATTGTTTTAGCTACTGGAATTACAGAAAGCCTAACAAACCAAAGCATTAGCATCTTTGCTTCATCACCTCTTCTCTAACGGGCCAAACCTACGTATTTTAAACAATAAAAGGCAGCACATTTCTTTTTCTTCTATTTTGCCATCTGTCTTCTTCACATCCAAGTGGCTCCTGGGCTGGCCCAGCTCGAGCAGCGCTCGCTTCCCAGCGACGCCGGAGCTCCACGGGCTTCGCTGCCGAACTGTAAGTGGGTCAAGCCAGCAGCCACTCGGCTCATGGCAATGCTCTCCCCAGCCCCCAACCAAATTAAAGGGGCATTTTGACCTGGAAAAAAGACTTAGCTCTCCTACCACCCTACATTAAAGCTTACACTAATTCTATAAAATAAGACAAGTGACAATTACACCAAAGCTGGAGCCATTCATCTGCTGCGTACACGCTGCTGGAACACACAGGCATGCTTTTCCCCTTTAAATGAAAACTATGTAGATCACAATTCAATTGCTGAAGGATTGGTTATCTTTTTCTACTTGTTACAGCAAGCTAATGACCATCCTGACTCATAATTACTACAATAGTAAGAAGCTTTCAGTTCTCACACTGCTGCAAGCCCAACACTTGTCTTCTTTCAAGCATACAACTGCTTTAACGTAGCCCAAAACTGAAAGTTTTGGCACTGTAGGCTGATAAGAATTTATAATCAAGGGCTCTGTAAGCGGCTTTAAAGGACCCCTTAACGATTTCCCCCCTGCAGCGTTTAAGCACATGTTCATAGGACATGACTCAAACCAGAAACAAGCAATGTTTCAGATAATAATCCTCTGTAGTCCCAGACTGCTCAAATTGCATCACCACAATTGTACAAGCCTAGGATAAAATTCATTTCCTCTCCTCTAGCATGTTCTGTAGAGATGAAGAGTATAAATACAAAATTCAGGTCCCATTGTTTCAACATAATCACAAGGTATTAAAAACCGAAAATACTTATTAATCTCCTCTTTATACAGATGATTTGATAAATAACCCCAAAGAGTCCAGAACGCTGTTTGAAGACTTTCTTGCCTGCAAAGTTCCAGCACTACATATTTCCAGAACAAACCAAAGACATGCGAAGCAAGAAAATAAGGCACCTTGACTTGAGAAAATAATCTAAAGATTAAATTGTTTACAAAGTACACTTCTTTTTAGAGTCCTGATTATTTAAGCCTAGTTCTGAGGAAAATCATCCAGTAGACCTCACACCCCTCTCTGATCAGATGTTCATAGTAACGCAAATTGATGTCCAGCCATGAGATAAAAGGCAAACATCATTGATTCATTTTAACCAGTAGCTGCAAAAAGATAGAGTAGCCATCATACTAAATTCTGCGTGTTTTGCCAAAACTCAACACCCGGGTTTTCTCAATACTTAGTTTTCCCTGCCACTTCATAGAACCTAAGATATGGAAAATACACTGCGTACAAACCTGCTTTGCCCACCCAAACCCATTGGAGGCAAATAGTTACTGACTTGCTATGGGCTCGATTTGCTACTTTTTTTTTTTAAAGCATGACTAGCGCACCACTGCAAAAGAAAGGCCCGAGAGTTCAGATAAAAGTTTCCATGTGCCTTTCAAACCTACTGAAAGGCAATCAAGTCAAAAACCACAGACAACTTTTTTCACCTCTTTCAAACCAGCAAGTGGAGCATCTCCTCAGAATCAGCTCTTTAGTCACGTCTCGCTGGCAGCACGTACGTGGGCAACGCAACGGCCAACGCCTGTCCAGTTCTAGGAAGAGTCTGTACAGTCAGAGGCTCAGAGCAGGAGCATCCAGAGTTTATCGAGCACTGTATCTTCCAGTTAAACTGTTCAACCTACCAGGTCTGTAGTCATTCTGAAGGCTGTGATTAGGATTCAAGGCTAGTTTGCTGCCAAGGGAATTCCACAGCCCTCCTGACGCTATTATTCCAGCCTCTTTGGCTGCAAACTCAAGACAACCACACGGATTGTACTGCAGAGGTTACTCCTGCAACCAGGGAGCCTTCATTTAAATCAATTTCTGAGGCAAAATGTTTGTGGCTTTTTCCATACGATGTCTTTGGGCGATTCCAACATACCAAACAAAAAGCACACCTAAAACATTGCAACATTCCCAGGTTCTACTCACCCTTTTGCATCAAACACAAAGAAGTGATACAGCCTGTGCTCACAGCATCACTGCAAGCTTCATGCCTGGGCTTGCAGGACTAAGGAGTTTACTTCAGTTCTTGCTTTTACAAACAGCCCACTGAATACAGCATGACCTCCTATTCCAGGAGCGTCCCTTTAAAGTTTTGAATAGACAGAGCAGTGTCCTCCCAAAAGCTGCCCGCTACTTCAGAATAGAAGGAGACTCAAAGGGCTGTGCCTGTGTTAAGAAATAAAGTACTAACGTAAATTAGAAGAAAAGCTAAGACATAAAATACCTCCCTACAACCAACAGCATCACATACGTTCACCAAGCTATGAAAGTGAGAGACTTCCAACCAGTATTATTCATATCCTCATGCAGGAAAACACCCTATAAGAATAACCTGAAAACAAGAAATGATGTTACCTATAACTGGAAGTTTTAAAACTTCATTTAGACATGCATGCACACACACCCCCCTTTGAGTGGTCACATTTTAAAATAACAACATAACTCAGTGTGACAAACTCAAGCTTGCCCTGGCTTGTGAGCAGTGCCAAGTCATCAATTTCTGTGGAAATCTGATAAAACATCCCAAGTCCTAGAGAAAAATCTCGATATGTGAGTCTTTTCAGTAAGAAACCGGTACAACTTTTAAACACGTGAGCGGCCAAAGGTATGAGAAGGGCAGTTGTTTGCAGCCACAACTGCACCGTGCCCCTAACTGATATGCTCAGAGTAATCCTCTCAAATATGAGCGCGAGTCCTGTGTCCCTGATCTGCAGAGCATTCCCCACAAGCACCGCTATGCTGAAAATTTTAAGACTATGGGAGGTTTTGTTACCGCTACCTAAAAACTCACAGACAGGAGAAAAAATCACCAGGAGTTCCATCAACTTGATTCTGATGATACTTGGAAGAGCTACCAGAAAACTCTGCGGCCAAAGACCAAATAAAGACTAATCCCAGGGCAGTGAAGGCAGCAACGCATTCTTCACCAAGGAGAAAGCGCTCATTTTTTACTTCCCAGTAACCAAGCACATGTGAAAGAGAGGGGAGGTGACAGGACTGGTTTCAAAATTATCTAGTAGCCAAAGAAACAGCAGCACTGAATGGAGCAGAGTCCAGGACAACACCCAAGCAAAATCACAGAGCTGTGCAAAGTATCCCAGGAGGCGTTAATGCCAGAGCTCTCCATCTGCCTTCCACCTGGGAGCTGCTGGTCAGGACTTGCTTCTTTTTCTTGTGGCCTAAATCTGACCTTCAGTCCATTGGGCAGTAAGGGTTGGCAAGCATTCAAACATGAATCTTTAGAGTCTGAAGTTCCTTCTTTCAATAAAATCTATTTGCATGTCATAACTGATTTTTTTTTTTAAACTTTGGGAGAAATCAGGCATCCTGAAGCACGTTACTGCTGCCAGGAGCCTGCAGACACACAAGTGGCTCAGTCAGCATCCAAGGTGATAGTGCTGCACGTGGTTGTAAACAGTATTAAAAATCCCCAAGAATCCAACAACAGCATCATCACCACTGCACGCAGCTCTCAGTAAGGCAAGGAGCAAAGGTAATAAATTGTTTAATCACCAGACATGAAAATTTTCAGAATACTTTGGAATCTAGTCAGTTAGGTAGCCCAGCAAGAAGAAATGCCGATGGGTACTCTGCCCTTTCTCCCCCAGCCAGGCAGGCAGCCTCCAGAACTGCAGCACGAGCACAAACCTCGCTGACATTCACGTCATTTACCACCCATCTATAAAAGGAGGTAGTAAAAATGACAAACGTCAAGTATTTGACTTAGGGAGCAGTCTTAGATTTTTACATCTTCTAGGGACTTTCACAGAATCATAGAATAGTTCAGGTTGGAAGGGACCTCAAAGCCCATCCAGTTCCACCCCTGCCATGGGCAGGGACACCTCCCACTGGATCAGGGGCTCCAAGCCCCATCCAACCTGGCCTTGAACCCCTCCAGGGATGGGGCAGCCACCCCTGCTCTGGGCAACCTGGGCCAGGGCCTCCCCACTTTCATTGTGAAGAAATTCTTCCTTACGTCTAGTCTAAATCTGCCCCTCTCCAGTTTATCCCCATTGCCCCTCATCCTGTCACCACAAGCCTTTGTGAACAGTCCCTCCCCAGCTTTCTTGTAGCCCCTTCAGGTACTGGAAGGTCACTATAAGGTCTTCTCAGAGCCTTCTCTCTTCTCCAGGCTGAAGAACCCCAATTCTCTTTCCATGCTGTGACACTTGAGATTCACTGTGCTCTGCCTTACAGACATTGGATGAGGAACATTTAGCTTAGAACTAGTTCAGAGCATTGTCTGAAAGAGAACAGACTGAAGTTTATAGGTATATTTCCAACAAACTATACACCTATCAAAAGTGAGTCACAGGCTGCGTCTCCTATTTAAATAGGATTCTTACCTCTTTATTCTGAAGTAGAAAGGCTTTCAGGATTTACTTGCTCATAAATCACTGTGACTGGTTTTACAAAAAAAAAAAAGGCATAGCACATAGTGAAGAAAATTCTACACTGAAAAAAAAACCCCAAGGTTTATAAATTCTTAAAAGATTTTTGGGGGGGGAGAAATTTTTTATGTGGACGAAGCTGCCAGGCAACTTTATCAGCATTTCTGCCATGCACTGTCTGTTTCCCTACCACACCCTAAAAACGTCACAGAAAAACAAAGAGAACCAATATTTTCACGTGGCTGTTAAAATGATGCAAAGCCTTCTAATTTATGGAAGGGAGACAGGGAAAAGAAAACACCAACAACCTTCGGTTCTGGAGAAAAAAGTACCTCTGAAGCAGCTAAACAACTTCACAGTTACCCTGGAAACACAGTTTACCTCTTCTGCTTCCCATGAAAACTGCCTGCAATTACCACAATGGAGTAAAGCATCAGCATTGACAAAATATCACTTGCTATATGCTGCAATTCCTTTAATGCAGACCCAGGTTTTATCACAAGCAATGCTTTATCTCAAAAAGAATATTACCAAACTCTGAAAAATCAAATCCATAGACATAGTAAAAGGCTACGATATCTCTTAATGGTATAGAAAAGCTCTGCCATCTGCCAGGCATGATTTCCCTTAATCCCATTCCCCACACAAATCAAAATCACAGGGATTACGCCACAGAAATAGAAGTCAAGTCAATACCTGAATCCGCAAGATTAATCTCCTACCTTCTGAGAGGAGAAATGCAAGAACAGTAACAGTGCAGCAAGCAGACTCGGGATGGCAAAGGTTTTCATAGGACCCAACGCGACACCACTCAGGAAATAAAGTGATTTTACTGATTAGCTGCACCCTTTCAGACTCCTGGTTTTGCTCCCGCCCAAATCCAAGCGCAGAACTCCATGCAAATCCAGGCAAATAGGAACTGACCTCCATGTGATCTTCTGCTTCAGCTATTTCCACCCATACACGGAACTCCACGTCCCTCCATCCACACATAAATCATTAGGAAGAAAAACGGACAAGGGGGTTGCATAACACAAAGGAGGAACACAAATCTGTCCACCCAAGCACCAGGCATGCTTCTAAAACAAAAACACACACACATGCACGGGCTGACACGCCACCAAGCAAAGATATGCACATCTGCAATCAAAACTAGACAGCACGATGACCTTAAACTGGCACTTAACCCTTAGTCTAGAGAGCGGCTATGTTCCCTAGAGTCCAAGGCATGAGAGGCACATACCGCACTTGTGAAACAGCCGTGTCCCTCCTGCAGGCTGCTCCTAACCCAAGTGGGAGTCAGCACGGCTGTAAACTCATCAGGAAGGACAGGGGGGCGGAGAATCTTTATTTGTACGTTTAAGAACGCCAAGCACATTATCATCGCTAATCCAGAGGGGAACAGATAATAAGGCTTACGCGAGACCTTATTACCACGTACTGGTACATAAAGGGTGTCTGCCAAGGATGGAGACTCCTTTTTCACCTGGAGTCACAGGGAAAAGACAAGGGGTAAGGGGTACAAGTTACTCTTGGGGAGATTCTGATTGGATTCCAGAAGGAAATTTTTCCCCTTGAGAAGAGTTAAACATTGGAATCATCTCCCCAGGGAAGCAGTGGATTCCTCTACACTTGAGAGGGTGCTGAGCTATCTCACTTAAACTACAGATCACCTAAAAGGCTGGACCAGATGACCCCCGAGGTCTCTTCCTACCTGGTATTCTGTGTTTCTATGAACTGCAGTGCTTACAAAAGTCTTCTTGGATTACAAAAACAAGGCTCCGATCTGCAGCACTTACCAGCAGAACATTATCCAAAATCGCCACAAAACTACCTAGAACAGCATAAACCTCACAAAATTAACAGCATGAAGGGTTTTTCTCCCCTTTTGGAACTCAGAGCACATGTAAAATTAAGAGCATGAAGGGGTTTTTTCCCTTTGTAACTCAGAGCACACACAAAGGTAAGAGGACGAAGGGATTTTTTTTTTTTTCTCCTTTGGAGCTCAGAGCACACCTGAAATTGAGCACGAAGGGAGTTTTTCCCTTTGTAAATCAGAGGGCACACATGAAATTATGAGCATGAAGGGGTTCTAACCCTCTGTAACTCAGAGAACACATACAAAACTATGACCATAAAGGGGTTTTATCCCTTCAGAACTCAGTACACACAAAATTAACAGCACAAAGGGGTTTTTTTGACTTTGAAACTCAAAGCACACATGAAATTAAGAGCACGAAGGGGTTTTATCCCTTTCGAACTCGGAGCACACACGACATTAATAGCACAAAAGGAGGTTTTGCCTTTGTAACTTGGAGAGACACACAAAATAAACACCATGAGGGGTTGTTTTTCCTTTTATAACTTAGAGCACACAGGAACGTATGAGCAGGAAGGGGTTTCACCCCTTTGGAACTTAGCAGAGATACCATGAACAGCACTAGAGGGAGGTTTTTTCCCCTTTGGAACTCGGTGCACACGTGAAATTAAGAGCACAAAAGGGGGTTTTATCCCTTTGGAACTTAAAGCACACATGAAATTAACAGCACGAAGGGGGTTTATCCCCTTTGTAACTCAGGGCACACAGAAAGTTGAGAGCACTAAGAGGTTTTTCCCCATATGTAACTCAGGGAGCACATAAAAATTATGAGCATGAAGGGTTTTTTTTTTTCCTTTGGAACTTGGCACACACAAAATTAACAGCATGAAGGGGTTTTATCCCTTTGGAACTCAGACAGCACATATAAAATTATGAGCATGAAGGGTGGTTAACCCTTTGGAACTTGGCACACACCAAATTAAGCAGCGCGAAGGATTTTTTCCCCCCATTTAGAACTCTGTACACATAAAAACATCAGCACGAAAGGGTTTTACCCCTTTGGAACTTCGAGAACACACAAAATTAAGAGCACGGAGGGGCTTTTACCCTCCGTAACTCAGCACAAGCATAAAATTAAGAGCAAGGAGGGGTTTTTTTCCCCTCTCAAACTTAACACACGCAAAACGAACAGCACGAAGGCTCTTTTTTCCCCCTTTAGGGCTGAGAGAACCCACGAAACGAAGAGCAGGAAGGGTGGTTTTGCCTCCTCTCCCTCTCCCCTCGCCCTTGGCTCTGACGCAGTGAAAAACAAACCCCCCTCCGCCTTCCCCGGGGCTGGCTACGAGGGCATTCGCCCTCGTAGCCAGCCCCGGGGAAGGCGGAGGGGGGATCCCAGGGCGAGGAAAGCGATGCCTCCCCTAGCCCAGTCGCCACCAGCGCCCCTCACCGTGGCTCCACTTACCCTGCCCGCCTCCCGGTCGGTCCCCGCGGGACACAGAGCTCCCCCCCAGCAGGGTTAAGGGGCTTTTGGGTGGGTGTAAAGGGAGGAGAAAGCCAAACAGAGGCCGCACCGGGGCCGCCCCGCCCCGGGGCTGCGGGGAGGGCTGGTCCAGGCCCCGTGGGAAGCGCCTCTGGGGTCGCCATGACGACCGCGCGGCGCGGCGATTGGCCGAGGGATGAATGGGCGCTCCGCGTGGCCACGCCCCCTTTTTTCCCACCTGCCCCCTTGGCGCGTGGCCACGCCCCCTTTCCCGCCATTGGAGGGTGAATGGGGCTCGCGCTGTGGCCACGCCCCTTTTTTTTTCCCGCCCGCCCCCTTTTCCCGCCTGCCCCGTGCTGTGGGACGCGGGTTCGAGTCCCGCCCCCGCATCTTTCGTTCTCGGTTCCCTGAAGGAAAAGGGTGAAGGCAGCCGCTCCACCGCTGCCCTTCCTCCTCCCCTGAGGAAAACGCATCCTCCTGACTCTTTCTCCAGCCTCCTGACTCTTCCTCCAGCCTCCTGGCTCTTCCTCCAGCCGCCCACCAGGGCTCCCACCAGCCCTGGGTGAGAGGCACCCCAGGCAGGCAGGAGCTTTCATAGAAGCGTAGAATTCACGGTTGGAAAAGACCTTGGAAAAGATCGAGTCCAACCATACCTGTCCGCTACTAAACCAGATCCCTGAGCACCTCATCTTCCCATCTCTTAAAACCCCTCCAAGCATGGGGACTCCACCACCTCCCCAGGCAGCAGTTCCAGAGCCAGAGACACCTTTCCACGCAGAAATTTTTCTTTCTGCCACCACAGTCAAGCTCCTCCACTTTGGACCACACAGAGGGACCCTCCCAGAGCCTCCTGCTACTGCAGCCACAGCCTTTGAATCATAGAATCATAGAATCAGCAGGTTGGAAGAGACCCACCGGATCATCGAGTCCAACCATTCCTAACCATTCCTAACAAACACTAAACCTCCAACCATTCCTAACAAACACTAAACCAGTGCAGGGAGCTCAAATGGCAGCCTGGAGGCTGCCAGGACCCCAGCCTAGAGTGAACATCTCCTTAGGGAGCGTTGCTCCTCATAGAATCATAGAATGATGAACAGGCTGAACAGCCCCAACTCTCTCAGCCTGTCCTCGTACGGGAGGTGCTCCAGCCCTCAGATCATCTCCATAGCCTCCTCTGGACTCGCTCCAACAGCTCCACGTCTTTCCTGGGCTGAGGATTCCAGAACTGACACGGAAAGGCACTTCTTAGCCAGACACACCCCCCACCCCAAGGAATGGCATCCAAGTCTCTGAATGTGCCCTCAGGCACCTCTTTTGCCCCTTCACCAGGAGACACCACAATTCTAGTAATTCAAATGCTCCAGATGCTGCTTTTTGTCATTACAAAGGTGTGGATTTGTGTGACAGAGAAGTCCAAAGTCCCCAAGTCTGGCTCGTGACTCATGGCAGGCGGGCGATGCCCACGCACGGAGCAGCTGGGGGACATGGGGGTGTTCAGCCTGGAGAAGAGGAGGCTGAGGGGAGACCTCATCGCTCTCTGCGTCTTCCTGAAAGGAGGTTGTGGAGAGGAGGGAGCTGGGCTCTTCTTCCGAGTAACAAGGGATAGGTCAGGAAGGAAATGACCTCAAGTTTTGCCAGGGGAGGTTTAGAGTGGATATTAGGACAAATTTCTTTCCTGACAGAGTGGTGAAGCCCTGGCAGAGGCTGCCCAGGGCAGGGGTAGAGTCCCCATCCCTGGAGGGGTTCAAAAACCGTGTAGACATGGCACTTCAGCACGTGGTTTAGCAGGTGTGGTGGGGTTGGGCTGATGGTTGGACTGGATGAGCTTAGGGGGCTTTTCCAACCTTAATGATTCTGTGCAGGAGAAGGCAGCTCCGCATCCTCACCCCAGCTCTAAGCAGGACCTCGAGAGGTCAGGCAGCAGGTCCCACATCCCTGCCATCAGTGGGGAACCTGCCAATCTGCCATTCCCCAGCCCTCAAGGGACCCAATCCTAAGCTCACCTCTTCTGCAGGTATCAGGGATCCTGAGCAAATCATCTCCCTCCCTCCCCGTGACCCATTCCCCAGCCGCGGGAGGGAGGTGATGCTTCTTGGCGTGCCCTAGCTATGTGGGTGCACAGTAGCTGCCTCTTAGCAGGTGCATGGATGGGGGCCAGCACAAAGGTTTCAGCAGCAAAAGCATCCAGCTCTGCAACAGCTGCAGGACTAAACCAGCGTGCCTCACCCCTCTGTCCCCACCCTTGTTGTATACGCCCACATCTCGTTTAAATTAAGATCCCTTTCCCACACAACCCCCTCTCCTTGCTCCCAGATCAGGATAATAAATGCGTTTTCCCCACCTTAGCAATCTTTTCATCTTCACCACACGCACGAACACAAAGGGATTCCCAACTCCCTGACTCATTTGCCTTTCTCTTTTCCAGAAACCAAGACGTAACTCATCCCCTCATCCACCTGTCCCCCCCAGCACCCACCCTGCAGCTCAGGCTGTTCCTGGCAACGGGAACTTGTGTGAAGAGAGTGACCACGGCTCGGATCGGTGCATCCACAAGGAGGCTGTTATTGCTGCTTACGCCTCTTTGAAGTGGTTCCTCCCATGGCTTGGGAACCCCTGCTCTAGCACATGCGGCTTTCAGCAAGTGATGTGAAAGAACAGAACCGTCTGCTCAGTTATTCAGGAGCCGCTTTAATGGCACCGACGTGCAGCGACAGAGCCAGAGGTGAGAGAACTGGCCAAGCCAGGCTCGGGAGGCTCCGGAGCCTCTGGGAGGTTGCATTCAAATGGACAACTTCAAGAAGAGGAGACTCGTTCCCAAGAAGCTGCTGCCTCATTTCCCACTGTCTGAGGAGGAACTTCAGTGTGCGTCTTTGCTATGGCCTGCGGAGATGAGACCTGGGAGCTTCAAAGCGGCCACAAAAGCTCTCGATGCTTCAAGCCTTGGCAGGCCAGAGGCAGCGGCTGCACCTGCACCTGCAGGGCTGCGGAGCCGCAGGGTAGATGCAATTGGTGCAGAGCAGGCTGGGTCTCGACCAGCCTCCAGAGCAAAGCTGGAGGGGCTGCATCCTCACTCTCCATCAGCCCCTGTTGCCCTGGGGACATCCCGGCCATGTGGGAAAGGGAATGGCTGTGGCGCAGATCCAGCACAGAGCGTGGGACCTGCAGTGGTGCCGTGGGGAGCTGGCTGCCCCACCGGCCACGTCGCTCAGCTCTCACACCCCAATTCCAGCCTCAGGCAGGAGATCTGCTAGCCCAGCACAGCCCAGCACCCTCCCACTGCTGCAGGACCCAGTGCAGGGCATCCAGCGGTGCCTCAAGGAGGAGTTTCTTCTCCCATGCTCTCCCCACCATGTGAACCATTCTCCCACTGTGTTTATCAGCAAACGTTGGGCTACAGTTAACCGTGATCTAGGGGCAGAGTTAAATGCAGAGTCCTGCTCTATCGCCCCATGTATATAAATTAGAGCTGTAATTCCACCCTGTGATGCGGATGGCGATAGCAAACAGACACTGCCAGACGCATCTCACGCAAGCATTAGAGATTCGAACCTTTGGTTTATGATTTCACCAGAGCCATCAGTGCGATCATATGCAAACAATAGAAAGTGAAGGAGTGCTTGTTCTCGGGAAAAAAAAACAGCAGGGCCCTCATCTCTGAGAAGTTTTCATTTTCTCAATGCAAACATTCTTTGTCATCAAACCAACAGAAGGCTCTGCCTGACTGATGCAGCAGTTTACTAGCAGCTCAGGTGAGAATCGCCACTGTTTCTCCTCTCTACCGTGCAATTAGAGGGTGGGACCTTTACAGAATTAAACTAAGAATTGCACAGAGCAGTGAGAATACCAGCAAAGGTTGCTGTACCAGCAGGGCTGCTCCAGTGTTCCGGTTCCTCTCACATAGTCTGTCAGTGCCCTGTAGTGGAGAAATGGGTTAATTGCATATGCCACGAGGAGTGCCTGCCAAACTGCAGCCTTCCTGTCCTGCAAACCTGAGGTCAGGAGCTCTCAGGTAAACACCGCTGGCCTGCTGCCTCTGCGGGGATGAAAGTCTGCTCCCGGTCACCAGGCTCTGCTGGACTTCACCGGCTGCAACAGCAAGATTCCCTCCTTTGTTCCAGCCATAACAATCTCCATCTCTTCCTGCTGAGCAAGTTGCTCCTGTTACAAAGAGGTGGAGATGCATGGAAAACCACTTCATTTGGGTCTGGAGAACAAGCAGCTGCTCTTCTCAGTCCCACGCCGGTTTGAAATGCTCTGGCCCTAAGCAGTGAAGCACTTGCGTGTCCTGCCTTGCAGCCCTTCACAAAGTAAGTGCTCCCATGAAAGCCAAATCTATCTTTGAAGGTTCAAGATGAGGCCCCAGGAGGAACCAGCCAGGAGCTCCCTGCACATCTCAGGCATTAAGTACTGCAAGAAGGTGCTCCGCTGGCAGCTACAGATCATGCAAAAAAAGGAAAGCAGAAAATCCTTCTACTCTCCATCACCACCATGGTGGGGGTCCTTGAAATGTTCCTTTCCTACCTCTTCGTTTTCATCCACCATGGAAATCAGCACAGAGAGCACTAAATGCCCAGCTCAGAGCACAGCAGAGGGCACAGACCCACCACAACCTTCCTGAGAAAAGCCCCACTGCCCATGGGACCCTATTGCTGCTTCTCCTGCCCCTAAGCTTGACTCCTGACTTCAACAGGAGCAGAGCTGGGGGAAGGAACACAGGAGAGAGAGTCCTGATTTAAAGTTTGTAAACCACACAGCCCCAGGTCAGCCTGCTGGCTTTGACCATCCTTTGCTCCTCTGGGTGCTGAGCAGCCCTGACTTGCCAGCCTGGGAAGGGCAATACCCCTCCGGCAGGTGCGTGATGCCTCACAGGATTATACCCCCAGCATCCACAAACTACTTCTTCCTCCAGAAAGGAGAAATCCAGCAAGGCAAAGGTCATCAAACCTTCTTTATCCCTCAGCTGCTGAAAGCGCCAATAGCCAGAAATCCTTGACAAATAAAACCAAGGACAATTGAATATCAAATCTCTACATATAATGCTCTTCAGTAGAAAGGAGCTGTTAGATTGCACTGTGGTGAAGGTTTTATTGCTGCACAGGGAAAAATCAGTGGGTGTGGAATTTTTGCCAATTATATAATCCCCGGTGGCTTTGCCTCTGCTGGTTTGGGCTGGGACGCGGCTCCCATCCCGCCCGGAGGCCTGCCCTGCGCTATCAGCACCCGGCACATGGTGGGACGTGGGGGCAGAACAAAGGAAAGCAGAGTTCCTGGGAGCCTGTTTTTGTTTTCCGGAGCAAAAGAGCGACTCAGATTTCAGCTCGCGCTCCTGTAACTCGGCCAACAACAACACGTTGTTACTCAAAGTGATAAGGGTGAGTATCTTTGTTCCATTTGCTAAAGTAATAAAAGCTCAAATAAACTTGTCCACCCAACGGCCGGCTCGGTCATTAAAGCAGAGCCCACGCGCTGAACCCTGAGCTCCCCTCGCACTGACAACGTCTTATTCCCAAACTACCTCCAGGAAGCTCCTCGGCAAATATGCTTCTGTCTAAACCACCACAGATGAACTCAATTTGTGCATTATCATAGCAGAGAGCTTTCTGATAAATATAATGAATGCTTACATATTCTAATACGGCTGCTAATTGTGTTGCAGAAATGCTTTCGCTTCCTGAGAAACACTCCAGGAAAATAGCATTCTGCTTCCTTATGCTTAAGAAATGACTTAACACACCCCTGCGCCTTTGTCTCCTGGAGCTGAGCTTGGTTTTCATGGCTGGGAGGTACATGCAGAGATCACGGAAAATACTGTAAGCGCAAATTGCTCCAGCCCAGCCACCACACACAAATCCAGCAATTGGAGACTCCAGATCTCTACTGCACGGACCTCTGGCTTGGGTGTGGACCCAAGGCTGTCAGCGTGGCTTTGTGCTAATCATAGAATCATAGAATCATAGAATCACCAGGTTGGAAGAGACCCACCGGATCATCAAGTCCAACCATTCCTATCAATCGCTAACCCACGTCCCTCAGCTCCTCATCCACCTGTGCCTTAAACCCCTCCAGGGAAGGTGACTCAACCCCCTCCCTGGGCAGCGTGTTCCAGTGCCTTACCCTGCCACCAGGGTCAGTTAGTGGTGCCAGAGCAAACCCTGCTCTACTGGTGCAAAATGGGGCTACCTGTTGGATTTTCCCACCTATCGCTGCACCCAGTTGTAAGACTTCGCATACTGGCTTTCTTTTCCCTGGAAAAGGGGATCTTAAACAAGCCAGACATAGCTGGAGGTGTTAACAGGATGGAGCAGAGCTCAGCAGAAGCAGATGTTTAGACTAGAAGTACTTTGAGCTGAGATTTAACGTGTTCATGCATGCGTGTTAACAATGTGCTATAAATACTCCTGGTCCTTCCCAACAGTCGCAGCCACCGTGAGGGGCAGCGCAGGTGCCACGCGCTGTGATGTTGTGGGGAGGGAGCTCTACAAAAAGCACTAGCAGCCACTCTACTGGATTTGCCCACACAGCCCCTGCGCTGCCCCTTCATCCCCATCCCACACCTCCTCACCCCCTGGTGACACCGACACCGCCTCGGGCTGCCCTGGGCATGTGCCACCGAAAACTGGTTTGTCCACCGTGGCGCTGCATTCGCTTGGCACCCCAGGGGCTCCACTCACGCAGCCGAGGATCAAAACAGACCCCGGAAAATACTGGAGCTGCCACCACCGCCCCGCCTGCCCCTGAGGAGCTGCCACCCTCCGACACCGGCTGATGGGGAAGCATCCAGTGCCCTATTCTGCAGCCCCGTGCACAGCGGTGGGAGCAATTCCTCTTCCCGCAGTGGGGAGAAAGTTCCTACAGTTCAGGAGCTTCGCAGGCTCCGGCGCTGCATGGAGGTAGCAATTCTGAGAGACGTGTCAGCGGCTGTACCAGCTAAGTGCACTTCAAAGCACAACCTCAGGATATCTGCTTCTGTGAGAAAGTATCCCGAGTTAAAAATTAATGAAATTCACTTTTAGGATCATTTGTTTTCCACCACCCCAACAGCAGGAGTTTTGCCAGGCTCCCTGCACCGCGAACACAGAACGTTTCTCCTTTTCCACGCTGGTGACTCGGCCTCTAGTGATTACATTGCCAATTAATATTAGGTAATTAACACATTTGCAAGGGCTTGCTGAATCCCACCCTGACATTCTGCAAACTACGCGTGTTTGGGGAGTGTCTTCATCAGCCTTTTGAAGTTCTTAACTCTGAGTTCCCTGGCAATCAATTCGCCTGCACTAAAAGCTGGTGCTGTGCCATGAGAGCAAATGTGCCCCAAGAAGCAAACATATTAAGGATTAATTAAATATCAGGTTTTATTTAATTAAGCCTCTGCTCATAAGTATGTAGAGGCAGGAAGCTGGAGGTAGTGTCCCATCTTGCTTTCACTTCTATCCCATTTTTAGAAATGCATTTTAACTCGGTGCGGTACAACACATGACATCCAGGCTGATGAAAATCTGTTCTGCCTCCCCAGCACAGGAACTGAAGGTGGCTGGTGGCACCGAGCACTCCCAGGGTCAAGGTTCACTTCTTCCCCACTCCCACACACGACACCCGCCCAGGGAGAGCGCTGGAAGCCCCCACGAGCACCCAAAGACCTGCTGGAGTCTACAGGGATGACAAGCGCCAGCTCCAAGCACAGGATCCTGTGAGCAGCTCGTCCTCCCACTCTCCTCTCATCCTCCTTGCGTTTTCTAATGAAAAACTCGTCACTCCTGTGACGCGCTTACCTGCAGCCAGGAAGGCAGCGCAGCCGGTCACACCACTACCAGGTTAAAGGTCTGGAGACAGATCCAGGAACTACCAAGGCAAGACACTCAGATCAAGTCCAAGGTCATTTTACACACCTTCTGCACACCCAGGCTGCACTAGAGGAGGATCACAGGCAGGAATAAAAAATCGCCACCAGGTCCTGGCTCCGAGAGCAGCAGAGGCAAGGAGGTGTCGCTGCCCGGCTGCACGCGGCACCCACGCTGGGTCAGGCAGCAGGGCCACGGGCTGCTGGGACACAGGAGGCTGAGAGAGGCAGTCGTAGAATCATAGAAGCATAGAATCACCAGGTTGGAAGAGACCCACCGGATCATCGAATCCAACCATTCCCATCAATCACTAACCCATGTCCCTCAGCACCTCGTCCACCCGTCCCTTAAACCCCTCCAGGGAAGGTGACTCAACCCCCTCCCTGGGCAGCCTCTGCCAGGGACCAATGACCCTTTCTGTGAAAAATTTTTTCCTAATGTCCAGCCTGCACCTCCCCTGGCGGAGCTTGAGGCCATTCCCTCTCGTCCTGTCCCCTGTCAGGGAAGGCGAGGACCGTGATGCAGATCAAAGCAAGCGCTGCAACAGGGGAGAGGTGCAAAAAGGAGATGAGGTGGCAGCAGGGTCTTGGGGAGAAAAGGGACTCAATAGGAGCAAAGGATGGCTCTGAAAGCTGGGAGAGAGAGAGAAAAAATAAAAATACTTCAAAATGCAGTGGCTGCCAGGGATCCTGCAGCTTCTGCTTCTCACCTGGCTGCCTCCGTGCCTCCAGGACCCAGATCTCTCTTGGCAGAGCAAAGCTGTTCTCCATCTCCTGCGGAGCGAAGAGCAGGCTCTGGGACCCGCTGCACCTGGAGCTGCCACAGGGTCCAAGGAGGAGAAAAGGTGATCGTGGGGCAGAGAAGCACCCATCGAGCTTGGGGCAGGGGGCACGTGCAGAGCTGCAGCTTCCAAGCACTGGGTTGTGCTTCCCCAGCCCAGTTGCAACCCCCAGCTCCCTCCTGCAAGCTCTGCCCATGCCCCGAGTGACCACGGTGCCACCCGCTCCGTGTCACCAGCTTTGCAGCGGGGCTGGGGCAGCGAGTGCTGGTCCAGTATCGGGGCGTTCCCCCTCAGTGCTCACAGAAACAGCATTTCTGAAGGCGCCTTTTCAGAGTTCCCCACGTTTGCCGTCTCACCGGGGACCGCGCAGTCGTAAAGAACCACCAGGATTTTATTAATTTGAAAATACATTAACCATAGAGAATAGAGCTTTAGTTCTTCTTTCTGAACAACAATAAGGAACAGTTTACATAAAAAAAAAATCAAAAGCATGGATAAAATAATATAAAACAGATATTATACCAGTGTGGAATTCGAATTATCTAAGAACATTAGCAGCACTTCTACAAATATAGTAAAAGCTATATAGTGCTCATTAAGCTCAGATAGAGCAACTCCCAGAGACCAAAATGGCATCCAACATAGAAAAGCAGCAATTCAGTGTAGGGCAACAGAAAAGTCTAATGCCAACACATCAGATACATTCATAACCTGCTGTTGAGAGGTAACCCTGTGTCCTGCAGAGCTGGGGACAGTACCTGTCACCTCCCCGATGGCTGCAGCAGGGCGACAGCCCAGCATCGCCCGCTCACCCCGCCAAGAGCTCCAGAACATCCCTTAGCACTCGGGAAGTGAGGATCACGGGTCTAATGTCACATCCGAGGGGGAAAAGCATTAATTCTCTTTGTGAAAAAGAGCTTTCTCCTTCCCGGGCTCCTAGGAATTTCCCTCCAAGAGGAGACTGAATTTCTGAGAATTTAAATACTTATGAAAATGATATTTTTAGTCTCACGGTATGTAGGATTAGGATTTTTGAAATTTTTTTATCTTCCTTAGCAGTGAAGTCATGCTGATTCTTAAAACTCCCAGGTACTTTTTGAGATCTTGTGCATAGTTTAAATTTTAGCACTGATTTACTTCTTTTAAAAAAAAGGGATAAATGGTGCTTTTAACCCCTTACAACGAAGTTGATGCGAAGTGGCCTTTCTCTGTTCGTGAGCCATCGCACCCAGACCAGAGGCTGCCACCTGCAGCTCCACCTTTGGCTCCCTGCTCAGCCTCCATGTGCAAAATCCATTAAAAAAAAAAATTATTAAAGTACTGAATGAGAATTTAAAGGTTTAATATGCTCATCACTAATCTCAAATCAAACACATATTAAAAGACTGCTATGGCTATTCCAACAACGCACATTCTCCAGGAAATTCAGGATTCAGACAAAGTTTAGAAGAAATCCAAACACTCCAAGCTGTAGAAATGCACAGCTACGGCACCAAAACGTTAACTTGGGCCCACGCTGCCACCATAAAACATAGAGACTGGGGACCAAACACATTTCAGGTGCCTTAATATGCAACACAGATTTACTGCAGGGCAGGCAACAAGGATAACAATCGCCATCAGGAATAGTCCCTTCTCTTGATCCGGTTTTCACTTATCAGTGATGACTGTTGATACCTGCGTTTCTACTGCTGGCTCTAGTTACAATAAAAGGTACATCGAGGGACGTTAAGGGATGTTTAAAGCGTTAGAGGCTGGACGAGAGCAGAACAGCGTGGCAGAAAATTCCCCATGCAAAAACCAATCTCAGCCTCCATGGAAAATGTTAATAGCAAAGCAATTCAGAGACTCAACAGTCAGAGAAAAACTCCTATAAAAATCACACATTTAGGAACAAAGACAAGTCCTAAAGCGTTTACACGAGCAACACTAAAAGAGATGGGTACCAAGAGTTTTTTAGGAGGTTGCACCAGCAGGAAGCTCAAATGCAGGAAGAGAACCCACTAGGAACTCCCTCGGGGGAACACGGGGCCAGGACACAAACGTTGGCTGTATTTAAACAGATCGAGATTATCTGTGAGCTGAGCAGCTCTGACAGAGGATGAAGTGAAAAGCCCACACCTCTGCGGATGCTCAGTGTGTGTGTAGTGTGAGTGGAACAGCTCAGCCTACGGAGTCTGTGTCCTGTGCTCAGGCTCAGCTCTGGAGAGACCTGGGGCAGAGAACACTGGCCAGGGGCAAAGGGATGCAAATCTCGCCGTGTTCAGTGAAGTTTGCAGCAGTCTAGAGGGAGAAGACACAGCAGCTCAAGCCCCTGGTCCCACAGAGCAAAGAGCAGCAGGCTAAAGATAGTCCCCGGCTTGCAGTGCTGCTGCATGGGGTGGATCTCGGGCGCACAGAGCTGCTGGGATGAGACGTTCCTCTCCCCTGAGGAACCAGACAACATTACTGTATATGGGCAAGCGTTCCCCTGCGACGGGCTTCTCCCTCCGTGGTAAACAGGCAACCCTCCAGCTGCTCAGCCAGCAGAGATCTGCACCGTCTCGCAGGGCCACAGGGAGTCACGCTGCCAGAAACCCAGACCAGGGCAATCCAGGAGAGGGGCAGAGCGAGGCAGGAGAGGCTGAGGCAGGAGAAGGGCTGCGAACACCCTGACAACAAAACCTTTCCTCAAATTTTAGTAGCTTTTAACCATTGGACAGATCTCAAAGCCCCAGATGCCCGTGTTCCTTCACTCTGGGTCTCCACGACCCCATAAAACCTACTGGTCAGAGAGGGCTCAGCAAGGAGCAGAGCTCCCACCCACCACAACTTCTGATGAGGTTCAAAACTGAACTGGGACCACGTGTGTATTTACAAGTTTTAAAGTCAGAACTAAAATCAAGCCAAGCTGAGGCGATGACAGTGGTTCTGCTCTGAGCTTCCTGTTGCCGCACCAGAACAATTCTCAGAGTACAGGGACAGTGACACACTGGCACATCATGGAATAGGTGCTATAGAAACCACACAGTTCTTAGAAGCGAAAGATTTCTTCTCCCCCTCAAAAAAATAACCCACTTAATTCACATATTTTCTCTCTATACTGTATATGTATTATATATAGACACAATTTTCTGGTAAACATTTACAAGATATCGTAAAGAACATTGAAAAGATATATCTCCAGTTGCGTAACGATGCACACTCACACACTTCAGTATACAAGGACAAACAGTAATGTACAATCAATAAATAAATACTTTTTCCCCCCAAGAAGTTATTCAAAAAACACTGCTACTGAGCGGCCCAGAGACACTCTCAATTAATACAGACAGCAAATATTGTGCAGAATTTCTTGGCTGCTTTTGTTTAAAGCCCAAGAAAAGAAAAACAGAAGCTTGAAAGATAAAAGTGTCAGTGATGTTGCTTGATAAGACCGTACTGAAGTTGACCTCTTGGTTCTTGCTCCTCAGGAAGGGGAGGACAGAGCACTCCCCCTTCCCCTGAGGAGAAGGTGATGCAGGCAGACCATTACCTGTCCTAGGACCTAAAAGGAACAAGAACAGCCTGGCAGGGAGGGCATAAGCATTTTGCTCTCCTTTGTGGAAAGATGAAATATTTGCAGGTAAACGAGCAGATCTGAAGCTCAAATGCCTTTGTTTTCTCTGCTACTGCAGACTCTTTAGAGATTCAATGCAGGAAATCACTTCCAAGAATTTCCTAGGCTGTTAGTACCCATTTGTTTGTTGGGTTATGGGCAATGAAAGGCTCCCTATCACTCTCGCCCCCTGCTGCAGTCTCCTTCTCCAAAGGATTCAGTACATCCTACTGCTCCCTGTTTTTTCCAGCTGCAGCCTCTGTGTCCCAGTGCTGCAGAAAGATGAGCTGATCTGCTCAGAAACCGCAAATCGCTTCACCACACCCCGCAGAACTTCTCTGAAGCAGCAGGTATCTTTCCTGCAGATTTACGTGTCTTTTTTTTCTGCAAGCAACATCCGACACGTGCCACAAGTAAATACCAAACACAGTCAGCACAGACAGATGTTGCACACAGGAGAAGGGAAGAGCCTCTTTTCCCTTCTGGTGAGCAGCGCTCCGACAGCAAGAGAAGGGCAGGGCCTTGTCTTGCAGAGGGGAGGAGAGCACACACACATCACACATTGCATGGAGGGAGAACACAACTTTTTGCAGCAAATTTTGAGAGAAAGTACCTTTACAGAGAGCTACAACCCAGCATCTTCCCTGCTGCCGAAAGCACACGCTCGTGGCAGGCTTCTGTGGCCAGGACGAAGAGCCCTCCATGGCTGAATTAGACCTACCAACAACCCACACCTCTCCTTCTCCTTAATTGTTTTTACCTGAGTTGAGAAATGAATCCAAACCCTTTGCCTTAGCAGGACACAGCAGCTCAGCCCTCACGCTGGCAGTGCTGGAGAGGCACTTCATGCAGTGTGCGCTCCAGAGGCTGCAGCGCCGGAGAGCCACTGCAGGAAAAGTGGCCACAGAAGTGCATCTTCCAAAAGTAAAGACCACTCAGGGACCTTGGGCTATTTTCCTCTTCACAGGCAGGTGAAAGAAGCCCACCAAGACCTAACTGGAGGCTTTCGGTGGACTTAAGGGGCTTTGCAGCCAGCCCCAGAAGCACACAGAAAACCTGCAGGCACCAAGGGCATTGTGTGCACTGTCTAGCTTGGAGCAGCTGGTCTTTCCATGAACAGAGGAAGAGACAGGCATCTTCAGAAGGAAAGTCAGGACAGTCACTGAAGTCAGGAGCTCTGACTTGCCTTGGAAGGAGCATTCCCCTAAGAGGGGTTGCAGAGGAACAATGGGGAGACCAGACTCCTAACGCGAGCAGCTAGAGTAAGGCAAGTAAGAAAACCTCAAGTCTAGAGTTCCCAGAGGAGGTTAGGACCAGATTTTCCAGTCTTCAGAGAGCGTTACAGAGGCTAGATTTTGAAAGAAAAACCTGATGCTGAATTTGGAGCTCTTCTGAAAATCCATCCAGAGTCGAAACTCTTAGTGTGCTCAGATACTATAGTAACAAACAACATAAAAACCCCAGGGAGTGAACAGAGCCCTAAAAAAATACTAAAGGGGATGCTAGGCATCAAGGGACAAGATCAAAAGAAGAAGAATTTCTGTGATCAAAGTCCCTCTGCTACTGGCAGAACCTCAGAACGTTAATGAGAAACTGAGCACTGGCAGCATCCCTGTCCTGCCCAGGCTCGCAGGGCTGGCTGGCTTCCCCGTGCCGCGGGGTAGAGGCTGTCCAGGGAAGCAACTTTATTTCCTCACAACAAAGGCTGTCGAGCCCGAGTCAGCCCCGAGGAGGGCTGGCAGCTCCGCTCTCCCAGACCCCGAGCTCCGACCTGGGATGCTGGCAACTACCTCAGCAGTTGTGGTGGTAACCACACACGCTGCCCTTCTGCTGCAACAAGGCAAGGAAGTCTTCCCAAGCGAATCCTTAGCAGTAAAATGCAATCGTACAGATCTTTGGTTAAGTCACTGAAGAAGGCTGCGAAGACCTGAGCCGGGGCCCCCGGACCTAACACTGAACACAGCACTTGGAGAGCTAAGGGTACTTCCAGTTTAAACAGCAGCACGTGTCCAACTACCTTAATTCCACAGGTGTGGCACTTGGAGAAAAAGGAGAAGGGAAGGAAGCATTGAAGGGGAGTCCCGGCTCTTTGTCTGGATGCATCGTCTTCACCACATCCTTCATTTGTTCTCAATCAGAGTCTGGACTTTATAGACAAGGTCCCGGGCCAGCTTCAGGATCTGCTTGGTGTTGTGTCGCTCGGCCATTTCTGGAACGCAGACAGAAGGAACCCACAAAGAGGTTAGAGCCGTGCAGCCCAGTGCCCCAAGGAGTCCCCCCAGCCTCACAGCTCTTTGCATTCCAGTCAAACTCCAGGTGGGAGCTGAAGCTGTGAATTCCTGCCCAAATTCCCCTGCACCACCCGTCCCAGAGACCTCTGACTCTGAAAAGCCATCATTAAGTACCTCATCTCAGGATGATGAGAGTCAGAGGAAGCACAACCTACACTCACAGCTCCCTCCAAGCCAAGGATGGCAGGGAGGCTTCCCCCAGGCACAACCAGACCCCACCAGAGCCCAACTGTTTAGGGGCAACAGGTCTCTTTACTATCGTATTCCAAGTATCAGCATCACACTGCTCTGTTTGAAACATCTCCCAGCAGAACCCAGACACGATATTGTCAGACAGGCATGTGCTGCCCACATCTGAGCTGCTGCCACAAATTCAGCCCAAGAACACAAGCGGTACCGTTGAAAAACTTGATGATGTCTGTGAAATCCATGTTGTTCTCCAAGATGATATCCCTGTACATTTCCACTAAAGCCAGGGCTATGAAGAGCACATAGTGTGCAGAGGAAACATGTGCAGCTGCCCAGATGGTCTCCCAGACAGAGAACACATCATCATACACCAGCTCTGTGAAGAGAGGAAAAAGCCCAGCAGTTACTACACCAGCCGCGGGTTTGCAACCATCCTGACTCACAAGAGTTCACAGCAGCACTGGGAAGACACGCTGGGTGGTTTCTTCCCACAAGAACCTGTTCCAGTTGGAAGCAATCAGTCAGTCAGCTGTAGAAACAAATATTCTAGCCTGCAGCAGGTGGCACAGGCTTGAGGACACAAACCCAGTAGAGATTCACCCACAGCTCTGGAACAGCAGGTTCTTAATCTAGAGAGAGAAGCCAACCACAAAGCTACCAGGGAAAAGTAAAACAAGAACACAGAGTAAAAAGTTCAAACAACTGAAGTTGTAGAGTGCACCAAACCAAGAAGTGTGCAAGCATTGCAGATCTGGCCTTCCCCACCCCGTGCTGCTCTCAGCTGCCTCCCCCCACCAGCACGCACCTCTCTTGAAGTCCAGGAGAAACCATCGGTAGCAGAAGTAGAAATGCGTATAATCACCATTCTGGTGCATCAGCTCAAAGAGCTCAGAGTCCAGAATCTGCCAAGAAAAGCAAAAGGAAACCCATCAGCGCTCAGCAAAGGCAGCAGCCATGCCTCTGCCTGCCTTCCTTCATTCCCACTGCTCTCCTACCACACCACATCATCTTCCACACAGCTTCTCCCTCCTTTGCAATCCCAGCGTATGTTATTCCACATTATCTTTACGCTGCTCTTCCACCACTGAAAGCTCATCTCAGCCCCTTTGAGACCCTCCATCCCAAGTTTCCCTCCTCTGGTCTGAGAGGCTGCTGTCCCTGTGCCAGGATGCCCCTACCTGGATGAGAGATCTCATGTTGGCAAAGTGGGTGTCCATGGCCCCCCCGTGGGGGAAGTTCTGGTTCATCCTCTTCATAAGCTCAGTGAAACAGCTGAAAGCCAGAGCCTCTGGAGAGGAAAGAGAGAAACAGGCACTGCTTGGCTGCACGGACACTGCTGTGTCTGCATCCTTACAACCCACCCGCAGCAGGAATATCCCTCCCTGCTCCACACACGCAGAGCCAGCAGGGACTGGCCTCAGAAACACACCTCACACTGTAAAAGGCACCCACTGTCCCCAGGTTGAGCTCTCAGGAGCCAGATAGCATCAAGGACAAATGGGATGGTGCCACCAGCCACTCCACACCTCCAAATATGGAACCCCTTGCTGCAAAGGGTCACCGGCAGATCCCCCCAGTAGAACAGAGTCATCCACTCACCGTCATCCAGGATGACCAGGAGAGGGGCAAGCAGGTCACACATCCCCTGCACGTAGCCAATCTCGATGTGCTGCCAGATGTAGCTGTGTGAGAGAGAGGGAAAAGTGACCTGTGAGCCCATTCCTGGGATGCTGCCACCAATGCGCAGCAGCAGACAGGGTAAAATCAGCCCTGTTTATTCTGTACTTCACTCTTCTACAGCTGATCTGGAAATGATTAAGTTTCTGTGGTGACTTTTCAGGGAAGTCAGGCATGGCACAGCCCTGGAACAACATCCCACAACAGCCATGGCCGTTGCATGGAAATCAGCATATGGAGAAGTGGAATCATAGAATCACTTGGTTGGAAAAGACCTTTGAGATCATTGAGTCCAACCATACCTGTCCACTACTAAACCAGATCCCTTAGCACCTCATCTGCCCATTTTTTAAACCCCTTCAGGGGTGGGGACTCCACCACCTCCCTGGGCAGCCTCTGCCAGGGCCTGAGAACCCTTTCAGTGAAGAAATTTTCCCTGATGTCCAATGTGAACCTGCCCTGGTGCAGCTCCAACCCCTCAATGTCCTTCTTGTAGTGAGGAGCCCAAAACTGAACCCAGGATTCGAGGTGAGGCCTCACCAACACCAAGCACAGGGGCAAATCAAAAAGCACAGCAAGGTGGGGTGGGCAGTCCAAGGGCAGAGACCGATAAGAGGTTGTTAATTTATCTCTCATCCTCACCCTTCCCCCTCGATTCATCCTCTTGGCTCTCTCGCCTGCTTTGCCTCCCTGAACCAGTGTCCCAGAAGCACACAGCCCTGCTGAGATATCTTCCCATATTTGGTAGCAAGTTAAAATGCGTTCAGAAAGGATTCAGCTCCGCTGCTGGCACCAGGGAATGATCTTTTCCATCCTGCCCACTATTTTTCCAAAAGTTGCTGTATCATAAAGTCTAATCTCAGCAGAGATCTCCAACTCTGGCTGTCAGATGAAGCGACAGCTCGAATGAAATTGCGGCTTCTTCTCATATTTGCAAGATGAGTAATAATATTTTAGCCTCCACTGCCCTGAAAGCAGCTGCAGCTGCTGAGCTGGAGCTAGTTTGAGTTGGTGAATGTCACACAGCAACCTTTTTAGTCACAGGGACTAAACAAAGAGAATCAGAAACAAGCTCAGGTATTCCTGTCTCCTGGGTAAGCACTAACCACTTAGTTGCTTCAGGCACTTCCTCATTAGCGCCACAGCTCTGTGGGCTGATCCTCATTAAAACATTTTCCAGGCATATTCCAAGAGAGCAGGTGGGCTGTGCTGGGCTCAGACCAGGAGGCAACACGCCCGAGCCGCCCCAGGGAGCCCTCGGCTTTGGCCAACAACCCAGACTCATGGCTGTCACGGGGCAGAGAAGCACCGGGCAGGGCAGCTGAACTGCTCAGTCTGGTGAGCACAAGGTCATAGAATCATGGAATGGTTTGTGTCGGAAGAGACCTCACAGCCCAGCCAGTTCCACGTGGCAGTCCCCACCCTGACCCCCGCGGCTCCCACCTGCACATGATGTTGCGGAGCTTCTCCAGGTTGGCGGGGGTGAAGTACCAGTAGTTGCGGTCGCACCGCTGCACGTCCTTCTCGATGCGGTGCAGGTTCACTGTGTACATGTCCAGGAGCTCTGGCTGCCCAAAACAAACGCAAAGTTGATTTGTTTTCAAATAAGAACAACAAAAAAAAGAAAGTTGCAAGGGCACTGGAGTGACAGGGCAGAATTTGAGTGGAAGGCAGAGAACTTCTGTACAAAGAACTGCAGGATTAGCACAGGGCAAACAGACAATCAGGCAGAAACCCACTCAGCAAACAACAAGTACCTACTTACAGAGTAGGTGACACCCGTCGAGGAGACAGCAGATGCTTCACCATTGGCCAGATCAGCTACAGGCAGAGAATCCAGCTGAGGGTACAAACTCTCCATCTCTGGCTCCTCAGAGAGGTTATCTTCACTCTCCACCAAGCTTTGTTTTTCGACTTTGCTGTCTGCCCAGCTCTCCACCACAGTCAAGGCCACAGCACAGTGATCACGCACGACCCCTGCCGTGCTCTCACCCATGGGAACAAAGTCCACGCTTCCGCTGGTGGGAAATTCACCTTCCAGGCTGTCCTGGCCCTGCAGCTTCTCCTCCTGCTGGGCACTATCCAGGTCCTGTGGGGCTGGCCCATCAGTCTCACCAGCCTTTCCCTGAGAGCTGGCTGAGGATTTGGCGGTTTCCAGGGCACTGTCCTCATTGCTGAAGCTGCGCTCTGAGAATCCGGATGTGATGGAGAAGTTCTGGGAAGAGGGGTGGCCAGAATCAGGGGAACACGTGCCGTTGGGAACCGTCCCATTAGAGATCTTGCTTTGTTTGCCATCTTCTAGCTGAGCATCTGCCTCTGTCTGTTCCACTTCATCAACGGATTCAAACACCTGCAAAGCACAAGCAGAGCCACGTGACAGTGGCTCCACATCTCTGCTACAGTGTGAGACAATTTCAGCCTGAGCATCCAGCTCTCTGTCCCATTCTAATCAGATTCTCAGAGGAATATCTGGGCTCAGTCCTCACCCTTTACGTTCCTCTGCCTGGATATGGCAGGTCAGGGCTTGGTCATTTGCACAACTTGGAGCCTACAATCCCTGCTCCAAGGGACTACGCTTTACTCAGCGTAATATATTAGGCAGAACGTCATTTAAATAGGTTGGTTAAACACACAGTTACTAACGTATGAAGCATCCAAGGGCCCTCAAGTGTGAAGGCCATGTGGGGGTTGGTCCTTCAAGCCTAGGCAGAGCAGGCTGGTGAATATTAAACATCACCAAGCAGTGCAAAGTTCTGACCTTAGGGGCTCCAGAAGCAGGTTTGCAAGTTATTTACCTCCTCCAACTAGTCTGTTTGCCAGAAATCACTATGGTTATCAACTAGCGATAAGCTCATGCTGGGGCAGAGAGCCGTACGCTGTTGGGTGGCCAGTGTCTGAGGGAATAAGGGGACAAAGCGCTGCCGCTCACCTGCGTGCTGGAGCTGGAGTCGCTCTGCAGCCGGGCAAGATTCTGTCGGTCAGAGCTGCAGCTCTGCGAGGACTGCAAGAAAGAAGAGAAAAAGCCAGTGAAATGGCAAAGAGCATGATATCTGGAGTCGGGGAAGGCTCATGCCACACTGTCAGAGGTGGATGCATCAGCTTGTGAAGAACAAGCAGAAAATGCATCCCATAAATTCTCCTATTTGACTCAGGGAAGATGTTCATGACACATCAACTCTGCCGTGCAGATCCATCACACAGCACAGCTCTCTGCCTTAGCCACCATTGTCATCAACTGCCTGAGAAGATGACAGAAAAACAAAGTCCCAGGCCAATCCAGTTGTTCAAACACCGTATGTTTGGGTCTGAAAGAAACTTCTTTCCTTTGCCCTTTGGAGAGGCCACGCTGTCTTCCTGGAGTGCAAATTTCTACAAATCCCTGTCCTAATTTGGCAGCAATGCAGCTCACCCCATCTTAGTTTATATAAACGATGAAGTCACATGCTATAAAACAATCCCTCCAAGCATATTAATGGTTTTTCCTTTTCTTAAAGGACAAATATTGATGTTTGAAGCCAGACTCAGTCAAGGCAGCCCCTGTAAAAAGCCAACAGCACCCTTTTCTGGCTTCCAGCTGAAGCGCAGAAGGAAGCACTGGGCTTTGCTGCACCCAGTTCAGTGTTTTGCCTCGTGAGTTCCCTCTGAGCAACCAGCATTCACACAAGAGCGGGTCCTCCCTGCACAAGGAGCCTGCAGCCACTCACGCTGTGCACAAATCGAGTTCTACAGAGCATTGCAATGACATCACGCACAAACAATAGGGGTTGAAGAAAACGTGACACGTTCAGAACAGCAGGAGTTGTCCCCACCCTAGCACTGTGGGTGTTGCTGGGCAGGGCTGCGACGGAGAGAGGAAGGGTGACAGTTTTCCTCCATTACCATGGGAGTATTTTATAACAGGAAATCATAGGTTGAGATGGGAAAAGGGTGAACCTTTGCGTGTATAAACTCTGCAGAGGTCAGGGAAGGAGAGTGAGCAAGAACTGTGTCTCCATCCCTCCTTGAGGCACAGCGCGATAAGGAGTCTGGGTGGGTTCCCCTGCACCCCCTCACCTCGTTGCTGATCGTCGAGTCCCTGTGCATCATTCTCTGGATGTGGGAATCCAGACTGGCCCCAGAGGAGCACTTGGCCAG
The DNA here is from genome assembly GCF_032191515.1 of Phaenicophaeus curvirostris. NCBI lineage: Eukaryota > Metazoa > Chordata > Aves > Cuculiformes > Cuculidae > Phaenicophaeus > Phaenicophaeus curvirostris. The sequence goes on from NC_091408.1 coordinate 2,387,986, forward strand.
AGCTGCTGCGTGCGACTCCTTCTCGCGCTGCCGGACGATGGCCTCGCAGCCCAGCCACTCGGCCATGGTGTGCTCGTAGCAGGCACGGATCTGGTCATCAGCCTGCAGTGTTTAGAGAGGGTCTTTGAAGGGTTATCCCCAGAATAACCTAGAAACCAGCTCCTCCTGCACACTCCCAACAGCCCCGCACAGATTAGTCTTTATTAGCAATGGGTAGATGAGACAATGCCACCCATGGCCTGCACAGCGCCAGCCAGAGCCTGACCCACAACATCTCACAAAAATTAGGATGGAAAAATAACCATCCCCCCCTTTCCTGCCTTCCAGAGGTGCACGGGGCATCAGTCAACAGCAGCTGCACAAGGGATCATCGAGCTTGCTTCTATCAATTCTTGCTTACCCGAGCCCTTCTCCCAGCTCCTATCTACAGCTGCAGTTCAAAGGGGACACAATGCCCCAGACTTCATAGGGTGGGCTCTGACAGACAGGCAATTCGAGCTGTGAGATGTCCAGGGCACACCAATGCAATACACCTGATTGCTGAGCTGGCAACACACCCATACCAACCTCTTTCCTTTCTGCCTCTGTCATCCCAAACTGATAATGACCCAGAAGAAACGGCCAGACAGCCTTCCTGATCTCGTGCTGGATCCCTCCATAGTAGATCAGACGCAGCAGCTCCTGGTCCTCATAACTCTGTGGGAAGAGCTCCGAGTCAGTGCACAGACACATCGGGGAGATGCAAGGACAACCCCAGCCTGGCCTTGCTGCCTTGCAGCACCCAGAGTGCTGCCAGATGCTAAGTACCCGCAAACTCACTGCTCATTCATTGCAGATGCTCTCTCAGACCTGCGCTTGGGCTTAAGCACAGGCAGAAACCCTTGTGGATGGGGAAACACTGGCTCACCACAGCCAGAAAGTGGCCCGAAGTCACTCAAGGTCACTGCTGAACCCCAGAGCATGTTAAGGAGAGCAGCCTTTGCTCCCTGGCTTCCACATTTCAAGGAGCCCTGGGCTCCGTGCAGTCTGGGGCAGGCTGAGAAGTTCCCCAAGAAGAGAAGCCACTCAGTCTGCTTCACTTCATCATGGTACAACCACAGAAGTGAGGCTGCCTGGACGTCCCCAAGCCCACCACAACTGGCACGTCCCCAGAGCACCGGCCCTACCGCGCTGTCCTGCAGGTATCGCTGCCAGATGTCCACGGTCAGTCCCGAGCTGGCATTGCAGGGCACATCAGGAGACACGATATTGTGGTTAACCAGCGCAGAGAGGTGGGTTCGCACTGTGGAGAGGTGTCTGCAATAGGCCAGCCCTGCATCAGGCAGAAGCAAACATTCAGCTGGGGAACGCAGGGAGCCATGAGGATGAAATGCAGGAGAAAGCTCTGATGAATCTGGTTCCTGAAGGGGACCCTCTGAAGCTACATTCTCTCTGAAGCAGGGAATCTACTGGGACAGGTCATTGTCTCATCATCTTGTACCACCAGCACTGCTGCTCTTTCAGCTGAAGTCCAAGGATCTGAGTTTAGATGCTTGGTCCAAACCCCGAGTGTGCACTTGTAGGACCCTGTGCACAACACACTAGTCCCAGTACCCTTGGCCACTGCCCCACTGCTAGCGCAGAGCACAGGACTTATCCCTTGCCCATCACACATCTTAAGGCATCATGGATGTGATGAGTACTCACAGCCATAGAAAGCCCGGGAGAGGATCTGGTACTTCATATTGTCACACAGCAGCTTCAGTGGAGCTCTGCCAACAAACACATCAGATGTGAGGAGAGGAAATGTCCCTCTGCATTCCCTCTGATTCTGCTTTGATCTGACTGTTCCAGCTTTGCCTTCACAGAAGCACCACAGGACCTCTGCCCAGTTTGGGAACAGCAATTCCTGCTGCCAGGACACAGTCACAGAGCAGCTGAGACACCTCAGATGAGGGGCCAAGCCTCACTCCAGCCTCAACACATCCTGCTGGTGCCTGCAAAGGGTCCCTGGAAAACTGGGCTGAGTGTGAGGCTGGAGACGCCACTTAGAATCATTAAGGTTGGAAAAGACCTCTAAGATCATCAAGTCCTATTGTCAGCCCACTGTGCCTACTAAATTATGTCCTGAAATGCCACATCTACACGGTTTTTGAACCTCTTCCAGGACAGGGATTCCACCATTGCCCTGGGCAGCCTCTGCCAGTGCTTCACCACTCTTTCAGTAAAGGAATTTTTCCTAATATCCAACCTAAACTTCCCCTGGTGCAACTTGAGGCCATTTCCTCTTGTCTTATCACTTATTACCTGGGAGAAGAGACCAACACCCACCTCACTCTAACCTAACCACATCTGCGGAAGCAATGAGGTCTCACTTCAGCCAGACTGAACAGACCCAGGCTCCTCAGAGGTTCCTCATGACTCGCATCACACCTACTGTAGTTCAGCCACCAGCTGGGCTGTAGCCCCTGTTTTATTTCATCCACATTTCTCAAAGCCAGCAGCAGCAGAGCCGTCGTACCTTTCGTGGCTGCAGCCGTTGGATGGTCCCCCATCAGACGAGCCACTCTGAGAGCAGGAGGAGCAGGAGGACTTGCGGGTGCTAGGTTGCCACATGGGAGGCAGGGCAGCACCTGGGGCGTCCATCAGGTCCTGGGGCACTGTTAGGGCAGAGAGAGGAGCATCAGCAACTGAGCAGCACTGCCCTGGGGTTGGGAGGGCGATGGGAGGTGAACACAGAGGAGAGTTTTAATCAGCAAACGTAGCATCCCACACTCTTCCCAAGGAAACTTCAGCTACCCAGTAGGACCCCCACCAGGTAATCACAGCACTGGTGAGCTCAGGAGAAAGGAAAGGAGGCAAAGAGCATTGATTAGAGAGAGCGAGAGCACTGTCTGCTAATTAACCACAGCATCTCTAGCAAGCTGATCTTGAACTGCTGAGTGCCAACCAAGGCAGAAACTAGTACCCAACCCAAACAGACTGTAAAAAAGGGGCTGCAACACCGTCACATATGAGAAAAAACATCAACCATTGCCCCAGGAAGAGTGGATCACTGGAAGGGGAAATGTCCCCATCTCAAATATTAGGAGCCCATCCAGGACTCAGAGGAAGAAGGGAGCATCCAAATCACAAGACAGGAGATAAAGACTTCAATTAAGTAGCTGAGAAGGACAGCATGAGCAAGTAGCTTTTCATGTTGTCACTTGCTAAATCCCTGCTTAAACAGAAATGATCCTGCAACGGCTTCGGATGCTGCTCAGATGCCACCCTGCAAAGCAGCCAGGCAGAGCCAGGGCCAGGGGAGCAGGCAGCCCCGAGAGCTGCTCTCACCCCTGGCTGCTGCCCTGGCCTGGAGCAGCCCCTGCCCTTCCTAGGAAAAAGCCATCACAATGAAGGTCAACTGTGGGATGCAGAAAAACAGACTAAGGAAGAATAATCCTAGTTGTTCCTCCTTGAGAATTAAAACATGGCAGAAATTCCAGCCTCCAGCCGGGAGAGGTCTTCCTCACTTGCCCTTGGGCTCACCAACTCTCCCTGTTCTGGTATTCAATAGCTGGTACTTGTTGAAATATTCCTATTCAAATATAGGTTGAAATATTCTCATTCAAATATAGGTTGAAATAATCCCGTTTCCCTCCTATTGGGTAGGAGCCGATGGGGCAGTGACAGTCAGCAGTGACCGAGGACAGCTCTGCAGGAATTGTGAAGTGACAACACAGGCAAGAGAAGCACCAGACACAAACAAGAGCTGGATTACACTGATGCTGAGTGCCCCCCAGCGTGGCAAGGGGAGGTCGGGATGTGATGGGGAGACTCGGAAACCATTTAGGAATCACCACCATCTTGCTTGTAGCTGCAGTCCTTGCCTTCTTCCCTCTCACAGCAGCGATGGACATCACAGACGCAAGGAATGGGTGAAAATTACCATTAATGGTAACTAGAGACAGAGAGAGGACAAAGGCATAAATGATAAGGGGAGAAAGGAAGAATCTCTAGAGAAGAAAGAAGTGATGCAGTTCCAACCCCCTTGGGGAAGGTCTGCAGGAACCACATAGACTTTGATGATGCCAGCTAAGGAGATTGCAGCAATTCATTTCACAGGAAATTTGGCCCCCAGCAAGAAATTTTAAAGGGTAGATCAAAAGGAAGCTGCAGAAAGGAGCATCGCGCTCTGCTATTTTAGCCTCAATCAGATTTTTATCTGACTCACTGGATTGCGTTAGTCAGCTAAAGGCAGGGAGAATAATCTTAACTGATATTATGGAGGAGTCACAGGAGATGCGATTGCCCCTTCCAGCCTCAAAAATATAGGAATAAGTTTTTGATCTAATTTCATAGCTTTCTAAAAGCACTCCACAAGTCTTCTATTACGCTCTTAGTTTTCTCCCTTACAATGTCATCTACAACGTTCCCAGAGGTCAAAAAAAAGAATCATTCCTAGTATCCCACGAGAGTAGGACAAATGTGCTTCAGCCAAGTATGTTGTTCAGATCATTCCCAATCAGACATTAAGAAAGATTTCTGATTTGGTCAATCCAACAGCATCCTCTTCTTTGCCCTGGGAAGGGAGGGAGTAAAGGCACATGGGTCGAGCCTGGTGGTACAGAGAAGGGTGCTGTAACCTCCCCTAACGTTGAAGGAACACAGCTGGATTTAATACTGAGCTGGCCTGGTGACAACAAGAGAAGGATCAGCTCTGGAGGCTCATGATGGTGAAGAGAGACCCCTGAGGAACATAACCAAAGTGAACCTTATGACTGAAATAATGTGCAAGTGTTTATTTTTCAACCACGAAGGCAGTTGGAGGCTGTTGGGCAGCTACAGAAACAAAGGACTTGGTAGCAAGTGAAAGGTTAAAACAAAAAATAACCCCCACCCAGACACGATGTTGAATGAAAGGCAGGACAGCTACCAGCAAAGCCCATTGCGCCAGAGCAGTTCCCTGGCACAAATTGCCACGTGCCTGTCAGTGCTGCATCCCTGCCTGCCCACACTCCTCGTGATAACCTGCCTGGAACACCCTCTGCCAACACACTCACCGAATTCAGACTGTGTCCCTGGGTAGATTATCCTGAAAACGTAATCCGTGGCTTCATCATCTTCCTTGTCAGATGCAGACTCGGAGGAGCCCTGGGGACTTCGCTTCCTCAGCTTGGGAAACACCTTCCCCTGGAGGTGAACAGAACCAGTTCTTCATCAGCCACCCCGCGCCCAACCACACACACAGGCCAACGTGGACGCTGCCTTGCTGACCAAACTGCTGCCTAACACAACAGCCTGGATGATGTTTGCACATTCCCTGTGCTGGAGCAGCTGGAGCAGCCTTTGGATTAAGCTTGCAATGACACAGTGGATAAACAAACCCATTTGCGCACCAGGGATAGGAAATCCATGAGGCATCACCAGGTCCAGGAGAACCATACTCGCCACACCTCACGGCCAGCACTCCCACATCACCTCCCTTTGGATTTGCCCTCATTTGGGTCTATTTAGCTGGTCAAGACCACAAGCTAAACCAAGCTGCCATGTTTCAAGCCTACTTTCCCTCTTAGTTTTGTGAGGAGGATTGTTTAAAATGCAACAGTCACTTAAGCCAGGCAGAGCGCACTCCCCATCAGCTCTACTCCGAGATACTCCACACGGGAACACCAACAAGAATCATGGAATGGTTTGGGCTGCAAGGAATCTTAAAAGATCATCTCGTTCCACCCCTTTGTCATGGGCAGGAACACCTCCCACTGGATTAGGTTGCTCCAAGCCCCATCCAGCCTGGCCTTGAACCCCTCCAGGGATGGGGCAGCCACCCCTGCTCTGGGCAACCTGAGCCAGGGCCTCCCCACCCTTACAGCAAAACATTTCTTCATAACATCTCATCTCATCTCAATCTCCCCTCTTTTGGCTCAAAATCATTCCCCTTTGTCCTATCCCTGCACTCCCTGATCCAGAGCCCCTCCCCAGCTTTCCTGGAGCTCCTTTCAGTACTGGAAGCTGCTCTAAGGTCTCCCCAGAGCCTTCTCTTCTCCGGGCTAAACAACCCCAACTCTCCCAGTCTGTCTCACAGGAGATGCTCCAGCCCTCAAATCACCTCTGTGGCCTCCTCTGGACTCACTCCAACAGCTCCATGTCCTTCCTAAGCTGAGGACTCCAGAACTGAATGCAGGGCTGCAGGTGAGGCCTCACCAGAGCAAAGGAGAGGGGGAGAATCCCTTCAAACTCAGTGCTGTGGGCTCAGGAACAAGCCCATTCTCAGGGTGCCTACCTTTCCCCGCTGTGACCAGAGGGGTGGATCCAGCTGCCCGTGCGGCAGGAGACCATTCTCCAGGCAAGACAGGAACTGCAGTAAGTGCCCTCCTCTGGGGAACCGCAGCGGGGGCCTCTGAATCCCATCCTGGCTCACCAAGACGACCGTTCCACCGCTATCTACTATTAGCAACAGTGACAGCAGAGAGAAGACACAGACATGAACAAGGGAAACAGTACCAGTCAAAAATGCAGAAGGCAGGCAAGAAAGCCCAGGGAACTGTCTTTCTGGTAGGGAAAACAATTTCTTCCCAGTTTGGATTCTTCTCTAAGCCCATTACAAGTGTGAGCCCTGGAGAAGGCTAGCCTGGGAGACCAGGCTCCTGACAGCCACAGTGCTGCTAGGTTTTCCTAGAAGCAATTCCACAGCAGTGACCACCCAGAGCTCTGGACACCTGTCCTGGAGCTGAATCAGAACATCCCCCTATGGACCCTCCCCAAAGATCTAACGATGCAAACGTCAGGGTGACAACACCCTCCAGCAGCTCCCGAGGCTTGTCCTTACCTTGCTGGTGACAGTGCAGATAGACAATCTCCTCCAGGCGAATTGTCATGGCATAGTCCCAGTACACGCTGGAACAGAAAAAAAGAGAGGAAGTCGTGAGCTTCAGGGAGGCAAGGAGCTCTGCTTCTGTTCACATCAGCTCCGTATCCTGCCTCCAGCTATCCTGGCACCAGGGGAAGCTACAGAACAGATGAGTTCCCAGCAGCAACACAACTACCACAAAGCCAGCCTGAGTCAGTGACAACATCTCTACAGAACTAGTAACTGTCCCTGCCACTACAGCTCGACCGAGGCAGGCCCAGTCCCACCTGCCTCAGGTTGTTTCTCTACCCTCACGTTGTTCCCAGACACGGACAACACACCCAGGGATCCCGGCAATTGCAGGGAGGGATGTGGATGTGCAGAACTGAGGACTCTCCTCTGGGCACCTTGGAAAGGACGCCCCATCCTGCTGCAGTGCTGGGGAAGCCCCAGGAACCTGGTGGGAGCAGTCCTGGCGCCCCAAGGGAACGTGCAGTGCAGTCCAAGTCTGGGCTGCTGCTTTGCTGAGCTCCTGGCCCCAAGTAAGCAAGAAATAAACCCCCCAAATCTGTGCTTTTTTGTCAAAGCTGAAAGTAGATTTGGCCCCAATTCAGAGACCACAGGCACCTCAAGGTGACTGAGGAAACCTAGAAAACACTGGAGAGCTGCTGGCCAACAGGTAGGGCAGACGGACACCAGGAGGAAGCCAGAGAAGGGGATCTCACCAGGAGACACGTGGCCTCACTCAGGGTTCCATTTCTGTGGAGAGCTCAGCAAGAGCACTGCTCCATGAGGAGGTCAGTGTTTAATAACATCCTATTTCCTCACAACAAAGCAACTTCCAGATTCTGAGCAGCATTATCTGCCCCTTTACAAAAATAGTGCTTAAAATATAAGCTCATCCAGACAGTTAAGGACGGGAACGGGTGCGCAAGAGTCACTCCTGGTAGATTCATACTTACTGTGCCATTTGACTCCTCTCTTCCTTGGTCACATCTTGACACTGGGAAGTTTTAGAGCTTAGGCTGATGCCCAAGACAAGAACTCAGAAAAGTAGTGTAGAGATGAAAATAGGGTATTGGGCACAACAGAATGGCCCAGGGGCCAAGAAGAAAGGGGAAGTGAAAAGAACATAGGTAAACAAACCCAAAAAATCTAGAACTGAGAATAAACAAAACTGAAAACACATTTTGCTGAAGAAGACCCCTGAGGGCAATCAATGAAACCACTTTGTGTCTTTCAGAACAAGCACTCTCCAAGCAATACCAGAGCACCTCACACCATCTCCCACCACCCACCCTTCCCACCACCTCAGGCCTCCTTACCCATCCCTTCCCCTCTTACAGACTCAGGAATGATTGTTCTGCTCTGCGTGTAGCAGAAAAACATACTGATGACCTTGGACACCAAATCCGCAGCCTGAGCCTGAGGAGGGTTTGCCTCCCCTCTGCCCCAGCATCAGGGCACACTGGGAGCAAGTCACCTCTTCTCGTAGTCCAGATCCCCCACGGAGCCGTTCATCAGCTGGTTGGGAGTCCACTTCAGTGCCATGATGTCGGCAGCCTGGTGAAGGGACAGGTATCCCGGGATTGCCTCCATGTCATCTCGCTTGAGAAGAGAAACACAGGAACAGAGTGAGCTGGCAGAGCAGGCTGGAAGACACCAGAAGCATGAAGCACTGTTGAGGCTGACCCATGCTCTGGCGCAGTCCTGGACCACAACACAGCCCTGCCTCCTGTCTCTGAGCGCATCCAACATTGAGACACCCACAGTGGTCCTGCAAAACCTCCCAGCAGAAGCAACAGGACATCTCACCAGTTTGGAAAAGGGCCAGGAGCAGCTGCCCAGCTGAAGCAAACTTAACAGCTCCACCTGAGCAGTTTGTACTTTGTTAATTGACTACAGTAAGCAGGAAGGGACAGGAGGAGGCATTTCGTGTCCTCTGGTCAAGAGAGGAGCCCGTTTCTACTTGGACGGAAGCAGAGCTCTTCCATTCTACTGGGAGGATCTATATCACCAAGACCTCAGCAAACACAGTCCAGTCTCTGCCTTCCCAGATGAGAAATGAGCCTGTGCCTTTCTCCATCAAAGGGCATCTTGGGACAGAATTACCCAGCAGGGAGCAGAGCACTGTTGTAAAACCCAGAAGGCCCAGCAGGTACTTACTGGCTGCACCAGGACATTGTTCTTGCCATAGAGGAGCGTGGCTCGGGAATTCTGGTGCAGTGACTCCACGTAGTCCCTGGCGGACAGCGATGGCCGGTCATCCATACTGCCACTCGAATGCCTTTTCTGAATCTAGAAGAGATCCACCTACAAACGTTAGGTCAGCACAGACACCTCCTGATTTCAAAAGCTTTCTTCCAACTCACTTACACACTTCAGAAAGTCCCTATTAGAAATCTTTCCCTTTGTTTCCTCTGTGGGGATTCCTGGCTCTAGCCAAGCTCAATTCTGTACCATAGAATGGTTTGGATTGGAAGGAACCTCAAAGCCCAGCCAGTTCCACTCCTTGCCACTGGATCAGGGGCTCCAAGCCCCTTCCAGCGCGGCCCTGAACCCCTCCAGGGATGGGGCAGCAACCCCTGCTCTCGGCAACCTGGGCCAGGGCCTCCCCACCCTCACAGAAAAACACTTCTGCCTAACATCTCATCTCAATCTCCCATCTTTTGGCTCAAAACCATTCCCCCTCGTCCTATATCTGTCCTCCCTGACCCAGAGCCCCTCCCCAGCTTCCCTGGAGCTCCTTTCAGTACTGGAAGCTGCTCTAAGTTCTCCCTAAGTTCTCTTCTCTAGGCTATAAGGCCTCCCCTGAGCCCTTCAGCTGCCTTTGCTTTCACTCCATACACGCTGTTCCCACAGGGCAGAGACTGCATGACACAGAGGGGCAAGTTCCCACCACTTGTGGCTTGAAGACTTCAACTGCCCTTTTCTACCTTCCCTCAGGGGGTTTCTCTGTCCTTCTCAAACAGGTGGAGCCTCAAACCCTGTTGAGCGCTGCCCGTGGGCCCCAGGAGGCCTGCTGGGGGCTGTCCCTCTCGCACTCACGCAGAGCGCGGGGCGCTTGGTGGGCGAGTCCTGGCGGCAGTGCGAGCTGTGGATCCGGTGCCTCTGAACCAGCTCATCAGCTGAGGGGTCTGTCCAGAAGTGGTCAGCGGTCTTCATCTTGGTGTACTCCAGCGCACAGGGTCCCACTGCACAGAGCAGAAAATCACAAACAGAAGGAAGTCACTGGTGCTGTTCCAGTGACCACAGTCACCCCTCAGATCATGTGCATGCTGAGCCCTGCGCTGCAGCACCACGATGCTTCCCAGAGCCCAGCCACAGCCCTCACTTATGCCCATCAGGATTAGTAAAGCCTGTGCAAGGAAAGGAAACCCTCGAGCTCAGCCTTACAGCTCTACATCTCTCTTCACTGCTCAACATGTGGTCTTCACGAGCGCTCCGCAGGGCTACCTGTCGAGGGCTATTAAGTTTCTGAAATTCTTACTAGAAAATAACTGCATTTCACATCCACATCACAGAACTGGGCTCACAGGCTTGGAAAGCAAGCTACAAGGAAAGCGTTACCCAATAAAGATGCAAGAATTGGCCCATCCACAGGATCCATCAGGAGAGCTTCTTTCTCATAGTACTTACTAGAAGAAATAAGAGAGAGCAGAATGTTGTAGGATTTCAGTCCCCTGGGACTGCAAAATGACAGAGATAGTGGTTTAAAATCACTGCAAAGCCCTTCCTTCCCTTTCTGCATCACTCCCTGAGAGTGATAAGGCAAGAACCACTCAACAGGCTGTTTCTGGTAGTGGTGAAATTCCTGGGCCCTTCTGCAGCACATTGTGCCCATCACCATCTCCTAACAAAACATCCTCAGGATGGGAGACGACGCCTCCTCAGGAGAGGACACCACAGCAGGCAGTTTCCAAAAGACATGGACAATGCAATCCCTGACAAGCCAAACATCAGCAGAGCAAGTGTGGCCTGTCTTTATTTCAGGGAGTGTACGGTGGCCACCAGCAGCAGGGTATCAGAGTCCTCGTGATGGGCACAGAGTGACACTACTGGCCTGTCTCACCCAGAGACTTCTCTGGCCCTCTTAGAGGCACCTCAGCCTCAACATCTCCAGCATGGTCCAAAGGGGAGATGATGGTAGTGAGCTGGGAGAGGCAAATGGTTGGCCTGGGTCAGCACTTACCTGCTGTTTTCTACCAAGTAATGCACAATCTTATCCAAGACCTTCTCAAAGAGGGCTGTGCGGATCCAGAGGTGCTTGATGGCTTGAGGAGACAGGTTGGGCAGCTTCGGCATCTTGCGCACGTTCTCCGGGATGCCCTGGACTTGATTTCGTCTTTAGGGGCACAAGGCAAAAGACAACATCATCACAGGTTCATCCTCGAGCACTGCAGGAGCGCAGGGCACTCAAGGCACCTTGTGGGGCGTGAGGTCAGGGTTTCAGTGGTGGTAATGGTGGTGGCTGGCAGATACACAGAGCACAGCGTGGGGACAGGGCTCTAGAGACTGCTCTCCCCATCTATTCCATCCCCTGCTCCAGAAGGCCCACATCTGCATTTGAAAACTGACTTCACTAAATCAGTGCCTCATGAGAGTCCTCCAAACCACACACCTCCTCCACTGGTGCCTGAGGACAGCAGTTCACAAGCACAGCAGCTTATCTGAGGACAGCATGAAGATTTCTGCCCCCAGGTAGCTGCTCCATCCATCTCCATGGTTCCTGTCCAAGGATGAGTAAGCCACTTGCAAACAGCAGTTGAATTACTGCAGGTTCAAGCCCTGCACGTTGAGGCAGAGCAATTTTGGTTCCAGTTGGCTTAGTCCACTGGTCCATAAACTGTGACAGTTCTGGAGCAAACATACTTAGTTGTCCCTGAAGCATGAGACAAGGGGCAGAGGGAGTAAGAACTTGTCCATCCTAGTTTAAACCACAACCACAACTCCCTGTCTCCTAGAAGAGCAACCAGTTCAGTCAAGATATCAAACTCAGGACAAGAGTCTGCGCGTGGCTGTGCCGGTGTGATCGCTGTTACCAGAAAAAGCAATTCCTCCTGTACAGGTGATCCACAGCCAAACCCAACTACACACACACCAAACCAGAAGGAAATATGGGATAACAGCAATGCTGGTGCCTTACGCATTCTCAATGAGCTGCTCCAGGTCTTGCACTTTCTTGCAAAGCTCCTCTGCCAGGGGATAGCTCTTTCCCACCTTCATAAACAGAGCTGCTATCTTGTTGCTGCGCAGGAATCCTGCTGCCCTCCGCTTCAAGCCGTACAAGACACACGCTTCCACAGCAGCTGCAACAAAGCAAAGTGGTTACTGAAGCAGCAGGAGAGCTCGGAGCTCACGTCACGACAGCCCGTCTCCTGCTGCATCCATCACCTCACTCCACAGCAGAAATGTTTCCCAAGAGGAAGCCAGCGCCACGTTCTACTCCTGCACAAGCAGAGAGGAGATTAAAGAACCCAGATGTTCAATCCAAAGCAGCAGACAGTGGCGCAGCTTTTCTGCCTGCAGAGCCATCCGTTCTGCTGATACAGAGGCATCATTTCAGTTTTGCAAAACAGAAAAAATAAAACTGACGTTGGTGAAATCAATTAGAAGTTTGGCAAATCTGAACAAAAGGAGTAGCTTGATGGAAGTAAATGTGAACCACGGGTGTGCCGAGATGCACATGCTTCAAAGGAGAGTTAACTTGTGCCTGCTGAAAGATTTCTCCCTGAAATCACCCAGGAAGGACTAGTCAGGCAGACTAACTTGTCTTGAACTCACTTATCTGAGCAACCAACAGCCTAGAGAGATCCTACTAGACTCATGATGAAATGGGAACATGCAGATTTCGGATCACAGCAGTGGTGTCTCCTTGGCACCAACAGCGAGCAGTCTGTGGTGACATGGCAAGCTAGCAGCCTGGACTAGGATTTGTGGGAGCACAGAGAGGGAGAAAATAGAAAGGACTTGGACTGCAGTGCTCACAGCCCTTTGTCCCCAAAACAGGAGCTGGCTGTGCCACACGATGTAAACAAATCGATGCAAACACTGGGAAAACTCAACACGAACAGAGGTCGCATCCTGCTTCCAGGTCTGTGCCGGCATGATCGCTGTTACCAGTGGTGATTTTTGCAGCAGAGGAGCAATCAGCTCATGGCGTGGCAGCAATCGCATAGATCAGGAGCTGCCAAGAGCCCACTCAGAGTCACTCAGGTTAAGCCTATGGGAGTAAACAGTTTATCTGTGCTTTAATGGCTTGAAGCAAAAGTGTGGCTGCACAGCGCAGTGATGCATCTAGTGGCACTAAACAGTCTGAAACCAGCTCAGGTGACTGGGTTCTTCACAGGGCCAGCAGCTCCAGCCAAGCCTGGGGCAGAGAGCAGCGTCACTGGAGGGCACTGCCAGCCCTGTACCAGACTTGGAGTCCCTCTCCCTTCTCTCCAGTGCGCTCCTGAGTACAACCACTGTCATTAATCAACGGGCTAGCTGGAAATATGGGATGTCAAACTCCTCAGACAATATATTTTAAGGCAGAGAACATCCCCACCTGGCCTTCAGGAAAATGTCCTCATCAGACATGCGACAAGCAAGCAGCGAGCGAGCTGCATCTCCTCTAGGTAGGATAATTGCTTTACTGTGCAGAGAAACAGGCTGGCATTTTCCTAGCAGGTTTCCTGCGAATCATAGAGAAACCAAACAACTCCCTAATGTTTTCCCTTTGGCTCAGTTTGAGGGATGGGTACAGCAGAACAGGAGATTTTGGCCCTGGTGCCCTGTTTTGGGACGCTCCAAGCAAGGAGGAATCCCAGGAGCAAGAGACTGGTGAACTGAGCATTTCTAAATCAGCAGAGGAAATGGGGCAGTTTCTTCACAAAAAATCTCACTGTTCACACAAAGAAAAACCTAAAGGCTATAAGAGAACCTGGGGATGAAGCACAGACAATGCCAGCAGCTCAGTCTTCCTTTGGACACCCTCCCAGCTCGGTGGTGAATCAGTTGACTCCTTGTGGCTGGTACTGGGCAGTTGGGTCCCTATGCAAGGCTTCGCCAAACTCCCTGCACTTGGCTTTGCCAAAAGGCAGTGCCAGGCCCTCACCAAACAACAAAGAGTGCCTGGAAAGCACCAGCCGCCCACCCTCTCCTGCCAGGCTCCCTGCCCAGAGCCCAAGTGAAGCCGGCTCTGCTGGCGATGGGAGATGGCAATGACTCCACAGAAAGATGCGCACACGTACAGGCTCCGACGGCAATCTGTTTGCCAGAGTCCCTTGGGAAGGCTCCGGATGGATGTCTAGTGTCAAACACAGACTTATTAAAGAGCCTGATCAAAGCACTGGAAAATTACACAGACCTACAGTTCTGCTGGCTATTGATCTGGGCCTGACAAGAAGCTTTCTGGCACCCCTCCTTCCCAGGAACCCAGCGCTGCAGAGCCAGCACACTGAGCCTCCTGCAGCAACCCAGCAGATGCTGATCGCCTCTCGCTTGGGAAGGCATTTTTTTCCTACAGCTGAACAACTCTGTGGAGCCATTTAAATAGACATTTCATGCAGACCCATCACCATCAGCTCCCAGCACTGAGAGATGCTCTCATTATCTCTGCCCCGCTTAGCGCCATGCCCGAGTTCACTGCTGAGTGGGCAGCAACTGAGGTGCTGCGAGACACGGCGTGTGCTGACAGCAGAAAAGCAGCACGGCTGGGCCAGCCAAGTCCTGCTCACTCTGCTCAGCCTCTCTGAGCTGCTGGATGCAGGGTTGAGCAATCTCAGCACTGATGTGGACCACAAACTCCTCGCTCATGCCAGCCTCCAGCCCTGCTGCCGGCTCTCCATCAGCATCCCAGGGCAGCGTGAACGTGACAGATGCCAACTCGCGTTTGTCTGCTTTTGATCCTTCTCTCACGGGCAAAACAGGGCAAAACTGCTCTTTCCTGCCACACCACTGGTTTCATTGGAGGGGTTTGCGGTACACTGGCTACCCAGAGGGTCAGAAAGGCTCGACGAGGAGGGTGGCTCTTCTTACAGAAAAGGGCAGCACTGCTTAGACAGAGCCAGGCTTGCAGCACGCTCTGCTTGTCAAGGAAAGGGCTTATTTATAAGCTCCCCCGGCTCACAGAGAGCCACAAAGCCGAGGAAGGTGCACATACTATTCAAATGAGAGAGCAGCAGCAGACAGACCAGAAGACGTAGACACCAGAAGCCAGTGAAAGCGCAGTGGCATCATTAAGCCAGAAGGAACCAACGAGCCGTTCGTGCCTGGGTGCCTCAGCTCCGTGTCGCAGGAAGCTATAAATAATTCCAGGCTGTGAAGCCTCGTGCTGCACAGAACAGCAGAGAATGAGTCACACCTTGAAGTCTGTTCTGCTCTTTCGATGCCATTCGGTCGACAGCATACAAAGGCACAGAGGCCTGAAACAAGCACCTGCATGTCTTTTAAGTGAAGGCCTGGGAGAAAAGGACGAAAGCAGCCTCTTCGCTCTCCAAAGCAGAAAAGGAGACCACACAGCTCCCTTCTCTTTCTTTTTTGTGCTTCTCTGCGGGTGCTACAGTGTGACGGTGCTGCACGAGCCTTCTTGGAGCAACTCCTTCAAAAGCTGGTTGTCATCCTTTCTGTCATTTGCTTCCCAGCCTCCAAATTAGCAAGCTGCCCTTCAGCTATTTGTAAATGGAGGAGCGCTGCTCCCCTCCACACGCCCCTGTAGCACTTGCTCAGCAACAGCCACACGGCTCCAGCCTGGGAACAGCAGCAAAAAGCTCTGCTGAGAGCGCCAGGCACAGGCTGCCCCTTACCTGGAAGCCACGGCTTGTGGTGTCAGAGTAGAGCAGCCCAGAAGTTCCCTGGCAGCTTCAGTAACACTGGGATTGAGAGCATCCCCACCAAGCTTGCTGATGACACCAAACTGTGGTGTTGACACACAGGAGGGAAGGGATGGATCCAGAGGGACCTGGGCAGTCTGGAGAGGTGGAGCTGGGCAAAGCTCATCAGGTTCAACAATGCCAAGAGCAAGGTCCTGCACCTGGGTCAGGGCAATCACAAGCACAAATCCAGGCTGGATGGAGAATGGAGTGAAAGCAACCCTGAAAAGGGCTTGGGGTGCTGCGGGAGGAGAAGCTCCATACGAGCCAGCAACATGTGCTCGCAGTTCAGAAAGCCAACCGCGTCCTGGGCTGAAGCCAAAGCAGTGGGACCAGAAAGGTGAGGGAGAGGATTCTCCCCACCTCTGCTTTGTTCTGGTGAGATCCCACCTGGAGGCCTGCATTCAGTTCTGGAGTCCTCAGCACAGGAAGGACATGGAGCTGTTGGAGCAAGTCCAGAGGAGGCCACGGAGATGATCTGAGGACTGGAGCACCTCCTGTACAAGGACAGGCTGAGAGAGCTGGGGTTGTTCAGCCTGGAGAAGAGAAGACTCTGGGAGACCTTAGAGCAGCTTCCAGTGCTGAAAGGAGCTCCAGGAAAGATGGGGAGGAGCTCTTGATGAGGGAGGGCAGGGACAGGATGAGCAGGAACAGTTTTAAATTGGAAGGGGTATGGTTTTAAGATGAAAAAGGGAAGATTGAGATGAGATCTTATGCAGAAATGTTTTGCTGTGAGGGTGGGGAGGCACTGGCCCAGTTGCCCAGAGCAGCAGTGGCTGCCCCATCCCTGGAGGGGTTCCAGGCCAGGTTGGATGGGGCTTTGAGCAATCTGATCTTTCAGCTGAGAACTGTTCCATGCCTGAAGAAGCTGCTTTACCTGGGCATTAACTGCGCCCGTGGCAGGCAATTCTCCAGTTTGAATGGATGACCAAAGCTGCATAGAAGGGCCAAATAAAATTTTGCTACCTTGATTGCAAACTCTCCTCTAATCGATCAGCACCGACCTGATTAGATGGTGAAATTCTGTTTTCCTCTGTCAGAAGAGAGAAGGGAAGCCAACGTGTTGGACCACTAGCATCGCCCTATGGGCTGGCCCAGCCCCCAGAAAGCATCGCCACCAGCTGAGAGCAGCCTGGGCACCGCAGCCAAGCGAGCTCGTCAGCCACATCGTGCGTTACCACAGCGCAGTCACAGTTTGGGCTGCCACAAACCGTGCCGCTCCATGGGAGCTGGCAGGCTGCCCCGAACACTCCTCCAGCTGGCCAAGCTCTGTGCCGGGCAGAGACCTGGCCTCAAACTCATGACACACACCACTGGGAGCAAGGCTGTTTCCTCCTGTTCTGCACTACCTTTGAGACAGAATCTCTCCTCCTCTCCTTGAGACTCCAAAGTCCTTGCCCACAGCTCCCTCGGCATCCACCACAGACAAAAGCCAATAGCTCTTCTAGGTTTGTGGAAAACAGTTTGCCAGGATTTCGATGGATCCATTCTGAAACACTTCCACGTTTACAAAATTGTCATACCAGTAGAAAAAAAATAGGTGAAAAAAGCAGGTTAAGTGAAAAGGAGAGAAGCCTATAACTTGCACAATATCAGAGATCTGCCACAAACTCCATTTAAAATTCTTTAGCCTCTTTGCTCCTGCACTCCCGCAGACTGAAGGCTCCTTTCCATAAATTCCCATTCCATAACAGCAAAGAAATATTTGGACTTAACAGACCTACTGTTGAATCAACTCTCAAAGGAATTTAAAAAATATTATTTCTAGTGTCTCCTAAGTGACTGCACACACTGCCAGCATCCCTCCCTCTTCTGACACATCTCGATATATTTTAAGCACACAAAGAAGGCCTCGAGGACTCAGACCGCTGCCAGAAGAATTCATCCTCGGGTACAATCACTTCCCCAGCTCTGGCACAATTCCCCAGGGCTGGAACGTGCCCCCAGGAAACACACATACCCTAGTCCCAACACCAGGTAGGGAAAGTCCAACACGAAAAGCATGCTCCAGCCCCTGTCTGTGTCAGCGTCCCACCACCAGAGACTCACCACAGAAGGAGATGATGTGACTGCTGTCCTCATGCACGAACTTCCTCGTCACCGCCTCCTCCATGATCTGCTTCACCTGTTGAACAGATGCCAGGTAGAGAAAACATTGAATTTCAGCTGTAGACCAGAGTGAGGAGCCCTGCAGTGAGGTCAGCATGAGATGCTCTGCTTGCTTCGTGTCCATAAGGAAACCTCCTCTGCTCTCGGACTCTTCTAATCACATCTAATTGCGCACGAGGTCTGATGGGGAATCTGTGCATCTTTGCCTGCTAAGCATCACCAGCTATTGCAAAATGTCAGATTTTTTAAAAAAAAAAAGAGAAACTTCAAAGTAGGAAAACTACGAGCAGGGATTTAAGTGCAGGAATCAAGCATCATCTAGATAAAAGGCATCTAAATCAGGATAACCACATCTCATATTTAACGCCTTTACAGTATTATGTTCTTTCATTTCATGGGGTTTGACAAATTTCACGTGACACAGCTGACCCAAATGACTGGAGCTGTCGAGCAGTGCTGAATTCCATGCCCACCTGGCACCAAACGTGAGCAGAACTGCTATTTGCATAGCAATGCAATCAGCACTGCCCTCTGACTGAGCCTGTGCTGCTCAGGACACGCTACTGGCACTCGTTCCAGTGCAATCAATCAAACGGAAGCCGCTGTGTAGTTTGCACATCAGCAGCACCATTAGGGGAGGAAAATAAAGCAAAATCTACATAAATTGGGAGCATTGTTTTTGCAGACACAAGATGGGAGGTCAGACCTGCCAGGTAAGCTGGTTGCAGAGGACCTGGAGAAGCTCCCAGGACTGCCTGGCTACTCCACAGCAGTAGCTTCGAGGAGTCTGAAGAGTCAAGGACTAGCAGCTCATCCTACCCTGCTCGGAGCAGTGGTGACTTCCACCCTCAGCTGCCACGCTCCCTAATCTTGCTAAAATCAGCAGAAGACCAGCTGAATGTTTGGTCCCTAAACATTCAGTTCCTCACTGATTCTCCTTTTAAATACAGAGATGCCAGTCTGCCTGGATCTCATCTTTCTGTGCCGCTATACCATCTTGCTTTTCAATCTTTGGTTTCAGAAAATGCAGGGGAAAGGGCTCACAGTTGAGAGATGTGGGTGTAAGAGAAGCACTGCTTATCAAGATGTTCTCTCTGAAGGCAGAGGGAAAAGGAAAAAATAGCAGGTCAAGACTTGACCAAGCAAACCTTGCAGGTAAGAGACCTTTAATGGTATCATTAGGGGAATTAGACTCCTTTGCAAGATATAATCAAGGTCAGTTACGCACAGCTGACAGCTCAATAGAGGAAATCCTTTTACAAATACGGATTAAGAATAAAAGTCAGATCTGAAGGAAAAAGCATATCTCTGCACGTCAAGGCAATCGGGTCAGGTCGCTGTGCCGCCTTGCTCCGGCGTGCTGGGTGACTAACAGAGCTTGCTCCTGAGCACGACAGGAGCAGGACTCGCACAATGATTTCACCTGTATCCCAGCAGCTCAGATGAGCTGACGGTGAGTCAGGAACTCGCAGCAGGGAACGTCATTGAGATGTGGACCTCGGGACCGGAGGTGGGTTGGAGCGCTGGGAAATTCACCCGAACACAGCATGGTACAGCTCCTAAAGCTCCTCCGTCCCAACCCTTGGAGCCGTGACTCCAGCAGCAGGAACACCCCAGGCTCAGAGGGCTCTGATTCCAGAGACTGGCAGAAAAGGTCCCTCTACCTCAACACTGTATTGTGGCAAAACCTGCATCTGCCCCTTACCAGGCACGTCCCAGCAAGATGAGCCCAGGGGAGGTCTACAAGCCCTTCACGTCACTACACCTGATGCAGTTTTGTCCCCTGTACCATCACCACACACTGAGCAGCATAGAAGCGAGCAGCTACAACCCTCATTTAGCCTTCATGGCTCCAACAGGGTTTTATTTTAAACTTCAACAAGACAAGGAACACCGTCAAACAGAAATGGGACAGAGCAAGTCCCAGAAAGAAGAAAGGAATCCCTCTCTTTTTCTGGCTGTGTTATAGCCAGACGTATCACAGAATCACAAAACGGTTTGGATTGGAAGGGACCTCAAAGCCCATCCAGTTCCAAGCCCTTGCCATGGGCAGGGACACCTCCCACTGGATCAGGGGCTCCAAGCCCCATCCAACCTGGCCTTGAACCCCTCCAGGGATGGGGCAGCCACCACTGCTCTGGGCAACCCGTTCCAGGGCCTCACCAGCCTAACAGGAAAACATTGCTCCCTAAGATCACATCTCAATCTCCTCTCTTCCAGCTTAAAACCATTCCCCTTCATCCTGTCCCTGCACTCTCTGAGAATGAACTTCTGATCAGCTTCTGATTAAAATTAGGAGCACACGCCAGCGTTTGGCTGCTCCGATGCGATGCCCCCAGCCGCAGCCACCGCAGGGCTGCCTGCTCTGGGGCACCGACCATCTGGTTATTCCACGCCTGTGGAGCAACCAGCACAGCGGGACGCCAGCCCTGCCCTGGCACCTTGGTGCCAACACAGTGCGAACAACCTGCACTTTCATGGCACACAAAAGCCCCTTTCAAGAGATGCAGCTTAACGGAAAACTACTCATTAAAAGAAAAAAAAAAGGCAATGTATTGACTGAGTTTATCACACTAAACAATAAAAAAATTCAAAGATACCTGAAGAAATAGAAGCAGAAAGGGTGTTGTGACAAGGGCACTCACCTGCCATGATGGGTCTACAGCTCCATGAAGGGAGGTTGGAAAAAGGTGGGTGCTGGTCTTTTCTCCCAAGAAACAAGGGATAGGATGAGAAGAAACGACCTCAAGTTGCACCAGGGCAGGTTTAGATTGGATATTAGGAAAAATTTCTTCAAAAGGGTTGTCAGGCACTGGCAGAGGCTGCCAGGGAGGTGGTGGAGTCACCATCCCTGGAGGGGTTTAAAAGACGGGCAGATGAGGTGCTCAGGGATCTGGTTTAGTAGTGGACAGGTACGGTTGGACTCGATGATCTCCCAGGTCTTTTCCAACCAAATGATTCTATGATTCTATGAAATACAAAGCCCCAGCAGCTAAGGACGGACAGATATAGTCTCGGAACAGAAAATAAGCATTAGACCCAGAAAGTTTTCAAGCAAAACAATCTTACATCTGCCCATAGACAGGCACAGCTGGCATCTGCATGACAGCTCCAACCCAGAGAACCATAAAACTCTTGAGAGGTCTCCCATGTTGTTACGTGCAGATCCCAAAGGACCCTCCTCCCGTGGCCTCTCCACAACCAGCTGGGATTACAAACCCCACAGCAGCCGCAGCCATCTGCCATGCCGCTCCCGCACTCTCTCCGGAAAGCAAGGCACGTTTGTGACACTGCGGGGATGGAGAACACCAGCTAAACCATGTCTGGCTCTCTCCATAGAGAAGACTTGAACAGCCTCTAAATACACTGCATTCCAGCATTTTAATGCTAATTCTCATATTGTAGCCAGAACAATCTCCACAAATGAAGCTGCCCACTCTCTATCCAAAGCCAGCCTAAGGAAAATGAGATGTTTGCTCTTCTTTTCTTAGAAAGGAAATTAAAACAGCATCTAATAATTTAGCTGTAGGTAAACTCCAGAGGGTTATCATAAAGTATTCCACAACATTAAAACACCCCTCCTGGCTCCAGCTGTGAGCAGAGGACAAGGCTACACCCCTGCTCTGGGAGAGCAGAGCCCCAAGGACACTCCACACCAAGGGGTCTACGCTCAACAGCATTAATCCCAGTTCCAAAAATACAATAGGCTTGACATTACCATCTGAATCACTGAGTCATGAAGAACCTAGCTAGTCCTCTGCTTCACGTGTACATCTGAATTACAAGGAAAACATGTTTTTTTACCTCTTCGCCCCACGTTCAAAGCCGGATACAAGAGTTCTTGTGTTATGGTGTTCATCAAGGGGATGAGGAATCCTAGCGCCTGCACTCCAGACCAGGGATTGGAGCCGACAGCCCCACACCTCCAGCGAGGCTCCTGCTCCCAGAGGGCTCAGCCTCTCCTCACGTTCCCTGGGCTCCATCACAGCCGAGACATTGCTATGAAAATGTTGTTTCATTAACAGCCGTTTTTCCTTTTCCCACAAACCCTTACCTACTCAACAGCGCCCAGACCCCAGTGAGGGATGCAGGTTTAGATCTCTGCTACAAAATTCCCAGGGCTACGCTTCATCTCAAAGTCCAATTTTCCCACAACGGAGCTTAACAGCTGTGCCCACTCCCAGCTGCCATTTACACTGGGGGAGCAAGCCAAACATCACAGCAGTCCCAAATAACCACCGAGGTGCAGAGATCAGGAGCAAACCAATAATTCCGGGTTTAACTAGTCTGAGGCAATATTGACTCACAGCCCTCTTTTACCTGGCTGGATTTTCCCAGGCAAGTCACCACACAACCTGTACTCTAGATTATTTGGTGATGTTTACAGTCACAGTCTTCCCTGCCACGCTTCTTGCAAAGCCTTTCACTGGTTGTTACGGCACGTGGATTGACACACAGGATCTCCATATGCTGGAGCGAGTCCAGAGGAGGCCACGGGGGATGATCCAAGGGGAGACTGAGATGAGATCGTAGGGAAAAAATGTTTTCCTGTGCAGGTGGAGAGACCCTGGACCAGATTGCCCAGAGCAGGGGCGGCTGCCCAATTCCTGGAGGGGTTCAAGGTCAGGCTGGATGGGGCTTGGAGCCCCTGATCCAGTGGGAGGTGTCCCTGCCCATGGTACGGGGTTGGAACTGGGTGGACTGTGAGGTCCAACCCAAATCATTCTATGATTTGAAAATGAAATGCCTGCCTACTGCCTGTCTTGCTCCTCTAGCTGACATCCTTTTTATAGCAGACTTGTTTATAAAATCCACATTATCAAACTCAGTGTTGCAAGACACAGTTTCTTATCTTCCCAGCAATGAACACCCTTATTATTACTCCAAAAGCAAGTGCCAGACAGACTTTCCAGCACCATTACAAGTTGCAGCCAAGCTCTGCCACTTATCTAAGAGTTTACTAGCTGGCCATTAAATAATTCCAATTAATTGTGCTCCACGCAGTTAAAACACTGCAACACTGCCAGCTTCAGAGTACATGCATTATATTCATATACATCCAGAGCTGTCAAGGACTGTCCCCATCCATTTCGCGGGACCAACAGAGAGCACGGACCCCCAGAACGGCGACAGCTCTAACGGCACCAGGCACTTCCCAGTCACTTGCCCTTAAAGCTACTTGGCAGCTCCATATTCTTGCTGCCACAGAAACATTGATTGCAATCCTACCAACTGAGACCTTTGGCTTTTCTAAAAGCCTTATTTAATTATTTATCAGTGCTTACTGAATAAAATATAGCACCTTCAGCAGCTGGGGAATCATGCACCTGACACACGTGGGATTTGCAGGCCAGCCAGCAGAGCTTCTGCAGGAACCACGTGTGCTCATGGCTGGGAACTGGGCTGAGTTTCCTTGGAGGGCAAGGAGGAAGAAGGTGTTAATGCATATTAACTCAGAATATCTGGACAGTTTGCTGGAAAAGAAACCAAAATCACATTAAGTGGAAGGGTCCACAATGTAATCTCGTACCGTGCAGGAAACAGGAATAATCCCAGCGATGTATAGCACAGAATCATAGAATCATTAAGGTTGGGAAAGACCTCTAAGATCACCCAGTTCAATCGTACCTGCTGACAGTATTTTGCACCAAACTTTCTTCATAGGGCAGCATCTTCAGGCCAAAACTCCACACATGTAACACTAATTTAAGATCAGTTATGTTATAGACAGTTCTATTCCTGTTATGCTTGTCAAACACGCATCTCCATGCCATCTGTTGGCACTGCTGGTACCACGCTCTGTAAGATGCTCAATAAAGACACTGCAATATTTCAGGGAAAACTTTAGTCATTTCTCTGTTTTCAATGCCTGCTCTCAAAGCTTTACCCTGTTTTTTTTCTGTACCCATCACACCCCAAAGCTTCTGTTTTCCCGAGGTGCTAAATGTTACACTGACAAGCAGTTTGGATTCAATGAGCAAACATAGCAAAGCCTGACGCTATCTGCACCAAAACCAGGTGCAACCTCCAACCCTGGCTTGCTCTGAAGTCCTAAATTCACACAAAATCAGGTATTGCCATGGCAACGGCCAGGCCACCACGAGGAGAAGAGGATGGCATTTTGGCAGCAGAGAGGCTGAGTGGGGAGGAAGAAGGCTCCTCTGGCACAGAGATTTCATCTGCCTCAACACTGAGAAGCAAGATGAAGGAAGGAGGAAAGCAGCACGAAACCTGCTCTGGGTAGGAAAGATCAAGCCGGGGGTTTCTGGAGCATGAGAGCACTTCTGCACACCACTGCTTTTATCTTCAAAAGGCGAGAAAATGGTCCCCGGCGATTAGTAATACTCTTCAGAAGAGATCGATGCAGGCAATTGAGAAAGGCTGCCTTACAGCAGTCTGTTTGCTTTTGATAGAGGAGCATTTGAAAAAGGCTGACCTGGGTGCTTCGCAGACATCAGAAGGTCCCTCTGCCAACGGCAGCGTTCATTACAAACCTGCAGCTTATCATCCTCATCTTCATTTTGTCTGAATAGTTCTGACAGCTACATAAGGGCCTTTTTTTTTTTTAAACTGGCCTTGAGAACATTTAAAGCCATCAGCATTAATATTTCAAATCCTAATACTGTTAAATTAATTTACAATTTTCTACCAATCCAGAATGAAACAGCTGGCATTGACACCCGCTACCTGACATTTCGGATATACAGGCACATGTACGCACTCCAAAAAAACCAAACCCAAGCCACAAAAACACTGCTATTACCACGAACCAGAGAATAAGGGTGCGTAGTGGGGGCGCTTCATTTAACGAGTGGGAGAAAGACAGATTGTTGACACCTTGATGCGTGCTGATGGAATTAGTCAACGGCTACAGAGTGACAACCGTTCAAGCTATTAAAAAATAAACAATATATGCACAGCACAGGAAGGACATGGAGCTGTTGGAGTGAATACAGAGGAGGCTATGAAGATGATCCAAGGGCTGGAGCACCTCCCGTACGAGGACAGGCTGAGAGGGTTGGGGTTGTTCAGCTCGGAGAGGAGAAGGCTCCAGGGAAACCTTAGAGCAGCTTCCAGTACTGATGCTTGGAGCCCCTGATCCAGTGGGAGGTGTCCCTGCCCATGGCAGGGGTGGAACTGGCTGGGGTTTGAGGTCCCTTCCAATCCAAACCACTCCATGACTGTATTCTATACAACATAAGACCCTGGGACACCAGCAGGCAAGCTGGCTGTGGTCAATCAATGGTAGTTTTAAAGGACAGGTAACCAAATGTTCGATACAAGCAGAGCAGCTACTGAGTAAAAGACTTAAAGCTACTTGCTGAGTGGCAGGTTAAATATAAACTAATTTGCTACAGAAGAATAAGCAATACAACTGTTTACTTTCATATTCCATTCAGCATTTCAGCCAACTCCTTTTCCGCACACAGCATAGCACAGCCCGTATTTCCTGGGTAACATCTGCTTCCCAAGCCATTCTTGTACACAATGCCATTACCTGGAGGTAGTCAAAACCAGCACAAAATTCTCCTCTATTTGAAAAGAAACTTTCTTTGGAAGGAGAAAAGCTTGGGTGGCAAGAGGAATATTTTCAGTTGAGACTCAAACACCCTTTTAAGCCTGGGTGTTTTGGGCTCTGCATTTAAAGAAGCCTCCTTCTACCTGATAAAAGCTCTAAAAAAATCAGGGAGTATTTGGTTATGGTTCCCACCCTGCGTAGCAGGAAACGGGATTCCTCACAAGGTCATGCTTGCGCTCTTTTCCCTGCAGGCTGCTCACAAATAGTCAATTTTGCAGCTTTCAGGATCAGTTTCATTTATTACGACCATATGAGAGAGAAGACAGTGACAGCACAACTCATTTCAACCCACAAATCTACTGCAGAGAAGGTCTTAAAGACAAAAATGCATTAACCATGGTAACAACCAAATATCAAAGTCCACGTGCATTTCTATTTGCTGTTAATCCACCTTCTCTAATCAGACCTTGTCTTCACAATATTCCATAGAATCATAGAATGGATTGGATTGGAAGGGACCTCAAAGCCCATCCAGTTCCATGGCAGGGACACCTCCCACTGGATCAGGGGCTCCAAGCCCCATCCAACCTGGCCTTGAACCCCTCCAGGGATGGGGCAGCCACCCCGGCTCTGGGCAGCCTGGGCCAGGGCCTCCCCACCCTCACAGCAAAAACAGAAGGAAGCTCCTGTGCCCTGTCCGAGTGGTTTAAGCAGCAGGCCGATGGGCAAGCCTCGCCTCCCAGCCTCCAGCAGCAGTTGACGTGCAGTCTGCTGTTTTGTCTCTCTCCACTCAGGAGGAGTCACAGACAGACGGTAATAATGAGATCTCAGCTTTACCCACGATGCTAAATAAATGTCATACCCTTTTTCTGGTTTAATAGCTGTTGCCAAGGCAACAAGTAGTATTCCTTACCGCCACACCCGGCACAGGATTAAAGGTGGGAAGTGGTCTGGATGAGCAGATGCTCTGAGCTGTCACCCTCACCAGACCTACAACACACGCCCCAGTTCACCCACTTCAGGCAGTGTCTCCAGCAGGGACGTTCCACTCTCCAGAGCCCATAAGCTGGTTATCAAGATGCTTGTAAGATCAGAAACAGAACACAGAACGATAGAATGGTTTGGGTTGGAAGGGACCTCAAAGCCCACCCAGGTCCAACCCCCTCCCACTGGATCAGGTTGCCCCAAGCCCCATCCAACCTGGCCCTGAAGCCCTCCAGGGATGGGGCAGCCACCACTGCTCTGGGCAACCCTCGCGGGAAAACATTTCTGCCTAAGACCTCATCTCAATCTCCCCTCCTTCACCTGAAAATCATTCCCCCTCACCCTATCCCTGCACTCCCTGATCAAGAGCCCCTTCCCCAGCTTTCTTGTAGGCCCCCCTTAAGTACCACACATCACAAGCTCCAAAATCTGTGGGGACAGACCACAGGCAGAAGATGACAACAGCTCCTGGCAATCCAGTTCTCCACCACATATTCAGAGCAACTCAGGTTCATGCACAGTGGGTCCCACCACGTTCATAGAATCGTTAATTCTGGGAAAGACCTCTAATATCAACTCGGCAGCTACAGCCAGGTGGCTCACGCAGCCCACCTCCACGCACACACAACACACAGACTACGTGGCAGAGCTGTGGGACTCTTAGCTCCCTGTCTGCATCTACCACCATGGAATCATAGAATCGTTTGGTTGGAAAACACCTTGGAGATGGAGTCCAACCATACCTGTCCACTGCTAAACCATCCCTGAGCACCTCATCCACCTGCCTTTTAAGCCCCTCCAGGAATGGGGACTCCACCACCTCCCTGGCAGCCTCTGCCAGTGCCCGAGAATCCTTTTGGTGAAGGAAATTTTCCTGATATCCAATCTAAACCTCCCCTGCCATAACCTGAGGCTGTGCCTTCCCATCCTATCCCTTGTTACTTGGGAAAAGAGACCAGCACCCGCCTCACTCCAACCTCCTTTCAGGTAGTCGTAGAGAGCGATGAGGTCTCCCCTCAGCCTCCTTTTCTACAGGCAAAACAACCCCAGGTCCCTCAGCTGCCTCTCATAACGCTTGTTCTCCAGCCCCTTCCCCAGTTCCATTCCGTTCTCTGGACATGCCCCAACACCTCAATGTCCTTCTTGTAGCGAGGGGCCCAAAACCCAGCTCCCGGTGACGATGCTACGCACGCAATAAACACTGAGCTCTGCACACAACACTGGATAAACTCAGAGAGAGTTAAAGATGCCCAAGAAGAGAGACCAGAGCGAGCAGATGGAAATGCCATCACCTTGCACTGCACACACAAACACACATGGGAACATTCCAATTTTCCTGGCCAGCCCTGTCCATGCTGAGCTCTCTGACACCCTTTGCTGCAACGCAGGGTCCAGCCCATCAAAGCTCCCAAGGTGAGCGGCAGTGGAGTCTCTCTTTATGCCTGTGGAAAATCACAACTCGTGAGAGTGGCTCTGCCACCAAAAAAATCCCATTTTTAAAGCACAGAGGACGCGAGGAGGCCAAAACCCCCCAGGATGCTCCTTCACCTGCCAGGGAAGCGGGCAGCATCCCACCTCGCTGGGGTGGGCTCACGGTGCGACCCCTTCCCCTGCTCGAGGAAGGGGTTTGGGGGGAAAGGGGTGTTGGACTGGCAGCGGGAGAGCGGGACGCAGCGGGGAGGGGGCACCCCCTGGGCCAGGGGCTGCTCCTGCACCCACCTCCTTCTTGACGGTTCGCAGCAGCCGCTGCCGGGTCTCCACATCTGGGGGGAGAAAAGGGGGGAAGAGAAGGGGGGAGGCAGAAAAGGAGGGGGAGAAGGGGGGGGCAAGGAATGGGGGGGACAAGAGGGAGACAAGAGGGAGGAAAGGAAGGCAAGAAATGGGGGGAAGAAGGGGGGAAAGTGGAGAGAGGGGAGGGAGGCAAGAAAGGGGGAGAGATAAGATGGGGGCAAGAAAAGGGGAAAGAGAAGAAGGGGAAAGAAAGGGGGAGAGAGAAGAGGGAGCAAGAAAAGGGGAGAGAGAAGGGGGCAAGAAAGGGGGAGAGAGAAGGGGGAAAGAAAAGGGGAGAGAGAAGAAGGGGAAAGAAAGGGGGAGAGAGAAGAGGGAGCAAGAAAAGGGGAGAGAGAAGGGGGGAAAGAAAAGGGGAGAGAGAAGAGGGAGCAAGAAAAGGGGAGAGAGAAGGGGGCAAGAAAGGGGGAGAGAGAAGGGGGAAAGAAAGGGGGAAAGAGAAGGGGGAAAGAAAGGGGGAAAGAGAAGGGGGAAAGAAAGGGGGAGAGAGAAGATGGGGGGCAAGAAAGGGGGAGAGAGAAGGAGGGGAAAGAAAGGGGGAGAGAAAAGAGGGGGGGCAACAAGGGGGAGAGAAGGAGAAGGGGGAGAGAAGGAGAAGGGGGAGAGAAGGAGAAGGGGGAGAGAAGGAGAAGGGGGAGAGAAGGAGAAGGGGGAGAGAAGGAGGGAGACGCGGGGGAGAAGGGGGGAAGGAGAAAGGGGGAGACGAGAGGTGAGGTGAGCTGCCCGCCGCCGCCGCCCCGGCCGCAGCCCCTCCCCGCCGCCTCACCCGCCGCCGCCATCGCCGCCGCCGCCGCCGGCCCGGGGCTCGCTCCGCCCGCTCCGCCGGGGGGTGAGGGGGGGGGAGGCGCCGCCCGCACCCAATGAGCTCCGGGCACCCGCGGCGGGGGCGGCGCTGCGGCACCACCGGGACCCCCCCCACGGGAACCCCGCCATGGGACCCCCCAAAACGAGACCCACGGGGGTCTCGGGGCTCAGCATCACCGGGACCCTCCGAACGGGACCCCCAGGACCCCAGAGATACAGCATCACCGGGACCCCCGAAACGGGACCCCCCAAATGGGACCCCGAACGGGACCCCAGGGACACAGCACCACCAAGACCCCCCAAACAGGACTCCCAGGATCCCAGCGGCTCAGCATCACCGGCACCCCCCAAACGGGACCCCCAGGATCCCAGGGACTCAGCATCACCGGGACCCCCCGAACGGGACCCCCCAAATGGGACCCCCAGGATCCCAGGGACTCAGCACAACCGGGATCCCCCAAACGTGACCCCCCAAACAGGACCCCCAGGATCGCAGGGACTCAGCATCACTGGGACCCCCCAAATGGGACCCTCCAAACGGGACCCCCAGGATCCTAGGGACTCAGCATCACCGGGACCCCCCAAACGGGACCCCCAGGATCCCAGGGACTCAGCATCAGCAGAACCCCCCAAACGGGACCCCCAAATGTGACCCCCAGGATCCCAGTGGCTCAGCATCACCAGGACCCCCCAAACGGGACCCCCAGGATCCCAGGGACTCAGCATCAGCAGAACCCCCCAAACGGGACCCCCAAATGTGACCCCCAGGATCCCAGTGGCTCAGCATCACCAGGACCCCCCAAACGGGACCCCCAGGATCCCAGGGACTCAGCATCAGCAGAACCCCCCAAACGGGACCCCCCAAACGGGACCCCCAGGATCCCAGGGACTCAGCATCAGCAGAACCCCCCAAACGGGACCCCCAAATGGGACCCCAGGATCCCAGCGGCTCAGCATCACTGGGACCCCCCAAACGGGACCCCCCAAATGGGACCCCCAGGATCCCAGTGGCTCAGCATCACCGGGACCCCCCAAATGGGACCCCCAGATGGGACCCCCAGGATCCCAGGGACTCAGCATCAGCAGAACCCCCCCAAATGGGACCTCCAAGATCCTAAGTGCTCAGCACCACAGTGCCACGGGGATCCCCCAACCAGGACCCCCAGTCGGGACCCCCAGGATCCTAGGGGCTCAGTACCACCGGGCACCACCCAACCGAGACCCCCAAACCAGGACCCACAGCTCCCAAGAGCAAAGTGCCACCGGGCACCCCACAAACAGGACCCCAGGGGCTCAGCACCACCAGGACCCCCCCAGCCAGGACCTCCAGGTCCCAGGGGTGCAGCGACACCCGCAAAGAGGACCCCCAGCTTCTGCCAGGCACCCTGCAACTGAGACCCCCCAGCTCCCAGGGGTTCAGCCCCACCGGGCAACCCCCAGATTTGGATTCCCCCCAGCAAGGCTCCCACACCCCAGGGCTAAGGTGCTCTGAGGTGCCTGGGGGTGGGAGCTGGGGGGGCTGGGGGACAGGGGGATGGAGCACAGCACACAGCTCGGAGCCCTTGGCACGTCCCCGTGCACTTTGTGGTGGTCACAGCCCTGTCTGGGGAGCCTGGGAGCTCTGGGAGTCACCTGAAGGGGCTGTCACCTGGCTGTCCAGGTGGGTTCCTCCATGCTCTTCTACACGGGGAAGGCAGCAAAGGGCTGGGGACCAATTCACAGGAGACCCAAGGTGCCTCCTATCAGAATCCCAGCCCCTCCAGGGAAAGCCCTGCCTGGCAGCTGCCATTGACATCTCTCCTGTTTTTCTCCTCCTTTGCTGTTCCAGGACATTTCCATAGAAACAGCATCCCGGCTCCTTCGCAGTCCGGTTTCCAATAACTACAAACCGCATTAGCACGAGGGCAGCGGCGCTCGGCCTCGCCGCACGCCAGCGTGTGGCCACCAGCCACTGGGGTGGGCGGCCCTGGCTGATGGTCACTGGCATCTCTTGGGAAGGGACTCAATCCCCTGGCTGATGGTCACTGGCATCTCTTGGGAAGGGACTCAATCCCCTGGCTGATGGTCACTGGCATCTCTTGGAAGGGACTCAATCCCCACACAGAGAGCAGGGAAGTTCTCCCAAGTGACAAGTGATAGGACAGGAGGAAATGCCCTCAAGCTGCACCAGGGGAGGTTTCGATTGGTTATTAGGAAAGATTTCTTCACTGAAAGAGAGGTGAAGCCCTGGCAGAGGCTGCCCAGGGCAGCAGGGGTGTCACCATCCCTGGGGATGTTCTAAAAACTTGTAGATGTGGCGCTTTGGGATGTGGTTTGGCAGGCACGGTGGGGTTGGGCTGGTGGTTGGACTGGATGAGCTTAGAGGTCTTTTCGAACTTTAATGATTTGACGAAGTTCTCATCCTGTTAAATATTCCCAGCCCCACCAGTGACCCACCTCCCCACAGCCCCGAGCACCCCTCTGCTCCACATCACGAGCTGGGCTGCGTTCTCTGCATCGGAGCAGCTGCTTGTGCTCCGTGATGGTGCTCGGTGGCCCTGAAGATCACAGGAACCATCCACCTCAATTTCTCCCAGTGCTGGGCAGGAGGACAGAAGGGAGAGCAGACTCTGGATTGAGAAGAATTCACACACACACGCACACACACACCCCTCCCCTCCTTGTATTTTACTGCTGGCCCCAGGGCCAGGAGAATACCTGCATGCACCATCCACGGTAGAGAAAACCTATTTCCTGATGTGCTGTTTGCTTTCCCTGTTTATTTGCTCTCTGAAAATGGTGTTAACAGGGGTGGTGGCAAAGCAAATGCTACTGAGCTGCAGCAACAGAGCTTGCTTGGGAGCGTGGCTGCCGATCCAGGTGGATCCCAGGAAGACTCTGGGACTGGGATCCAGCCTGGGCAGCTCAGGTTGCTGCTGCCTAGGGTCAAAACTCCCATCTGCAGTCTCGGAGTGTTGATTTGACCCTTGGGATGCTGATCTCAGGCTCCCTGCGAGAGGCACTGCACTCGGCGTGCCGTGTCGGGGCTCTTGTGCCTCTCAGGTCTCACCAAGTGGCACCGCCGCATCTCTTCTGCCCAGCAGCCTCCTCTCCACAGGAGAGCCCTATGGATGGGGTCCAAAAGGGGGACCCTATGGACTTCAACAGGGGGCAGGAGGTGCAGGATCGAAGATGCTGAGGGCTGAAACCTGCCCAGCCTGCAGCTCGCCCCTGCCCGAGGGCTCACGCGGTGCCTGAACGGAGCTCCTCTGCTCTGCAGCCCTGCCTGCCATTTATTGATGACCGCAGGTCCTACAGTCTTGCAGAGGCAATTAAGACAAGCTAATAAACAATCATAATGAAGGCATCACAGCCTCATAAAACACCATGAAGGAGCACCATCAGATACCAACAGTGACTCAAATTACCGAGGGCAGAGGCAGCGCACTTGCCCCCCTGATCCCGAGCTGTGGCTGGGACAGCGCACGGCCGTGGTTTTGCACCAGGATGCTGAGATGGAAAAGGGACCAGGGCACAGCACGGACGTGTTACACGCTGCACCTTGCATGCTGTGGTCTCTCTGAAGCTTCTGCAGCCCTCGATGAGACCGTCCCAGGGCAGTGGAGTCGCCATCCCTGGAGGGGTTCAAACTGTGTGCTATACAGGGTGTGGGAGTTATTACTAATTTGTTGTCTCCCTCTAGGGAGAAATTGGCTGAAACAAGCACAGGGACAAGACCTCAACCTCCACAAGCCTAGCTGGTTCCTTTGCCTTGGAAAAGTTTGCTTTTCCCTGGATTAGATGGGTGGGAAACAATTGGCCCCTGTTTTCTAAAGTCTGGAGAGCTTAAATGAGAGCACGTTGAACTATACTTAATGTGATTAAGTTACATCTCTGAGTATCATGCTAATTAAATTAAAGTTCCCACTGCTGCCTCTGTGGCTTAAACAGGATCGGTGTTTTAAGACCGCAATTCACTTCTCTGCATTTCATTGCACGGGTGAGCAGGTAGGATAAAAGCAATCTGCTAATCAAATAATCATGCTGTTTAGAATCAACTCCGGACTCGATGGAAATTCAAATTTAAATCTGATTTGGGCTGGTTTAAACTACACATTTTGAATCGAAAGTGATTTGTGCTCTGAGTAAAGAAAATAACAGGAAAAAGCAAAACTAAACTGATGAAAGGAGAGCGCAGAGTACGTCTCACCAAGATGCTGCGGGCGCTTAGGCAGCGCTCTGGGTGATGTGTGAGGGAGCAGCCGGCTTTCAGAGTGTGAGATTATTTATTTTCTGAGTAAATAAGAGGCGAAGACCCTGTTGTAGCTGCCTGGCGGCTGCCCCGCCACCAGCCAAAGCAATTGGATCCAGCGTTCCTGACTTCAGCTGGGTATTATTTCAAGTACTACACAGCCTCCATAGCCTCCCTGAAATGCTTCTAATTGAATGCAGAAGATGAACAAAAATACTTGGCTACAATAGCAAAACAATGATAATTTACCCCAAAATACCTGCCCATCTGACATGTGGTGAGCACCCAGAGCCCCACACGGTACGGCTGGTGGGCCAGTTTGGACCAGCGCACACAGCTCCTTATCCAAGTTTGGAACACTGGGACAAGAATAAACAAAGCTCTGAGGAAAACTCTTCTCTCCAGCAGGTTGCAAAGCTGGGAGCTCAGTGCTCACAGGGCACCAGGACTGGGTCTAGGAGCACAGCTCCTCATGATGAAAACCATCTCCAACAGCCCCAAGAACCTGTGATGTTTTTTCCAGCTTGCAGCTTCTAGGAAAAAAAATGAGATTTCAAAGCTCTCTTTTCATTGATTTGACAGCGACAGCCTTGACCTGATGCTGGAGAGGACACAACCACATCAGCGGGTCAGCACGGAGAGGCAGCGGCACGGGAGGGTGATCAGGCACCCAAGGAGAAGGTGGGAGCTGGGGGAGTGGAATGGGAGCGCTGGGTGCATTTGTGGTTCATTCACCAGTGAGGACCCGTTGGGGTCTGTCAGGGATGGAGAATGCTGGAACAGCAGCATCGGCATCGAATCGACGGTGCGGTACGTCGGCTTGGCTGGAGCAGAGCAGCATCAGTTTGCTTGGAAAGTGATGCTGGTCACGGCCTCAGCATAGAGAGCTTTTAGAGATCTGCATGCAGGCTGCGCATCCCTCCCTTGAAGAACCACCATGCAGCTCCGGTTTGGGGCTGCTCTGGGATTAGCTATAGCTGTGCCTGGATGCTGCTGTTCCTGCATGCCCAGCTCTGCCCAAGGCGTGAGTACAAAGCCCACCTTGGGCCTCTCATCACATGTAATTTAAAAGACCAATGTGGAGAATCACAAAATCACAGAATGGTTTGGGTCAGAAGGGATCTCAAAGCCCATATAGTTCCACCCCTGCCCTGGGCAGGGACACCTCCCATTGGATCAGGGGCTCCAAGCCCCATCCAGCCTTCTAAAGGCTCTTCAGGAGAGCAAACAGCTTAGTTTTAAGAAGATGCCAGTGTTTGAACAACTGCTGCTTCTCACCCAGGGGGAGGACTCACGCTGGCGTCCCACGCTGGGGGATGCTCTGGGGCTCCTGCTCCCCGCAGACCACCACGGCCCATCTCCCCACCAGCGCAGCCAACTCCTCCTGGGGCTGGGAGTGACACTGGTCCCAGCAGCTGAGACTTCTTGAATGGGGAGCAAGACCTGGGTGCAGGAGGCTCTCCATACTCAGCACACGGAGCGGTTGCAGGTAGTCCCCCTAGGGAAAAGAAGGGTCAGCCACAGAGAAAAAGCCATTCTTTCTGCACAGTTGCTATGGCACCGGCTGCCTCTGCTCTGTCGTTTATGCCCTTAAGATGGTCCTTAGTCGGGGAGATTAAACCTTGTTCCCCCCAGAATGCTCCTCAGCAAAGGGGATTTCTCACCTTCATCGCTAAGCGAGGGATAACAGAAAAGCCTGGGTGGCTGCAGCCCCTCTGCCAGGCTCCCGCAGCCCCAGCAGCTGCACGCAGCCCTGGCTTTCCTTCCTAACCCGTATCACAAGGATTGCAACCGAAATTCACGGCTTTGCAAAGTCCCAGGAGTGACACAAATCCCGTATAAGCCCACAGGAGATTAATTGTCCCTCATCTACCTGTGTGCAGGGCTTGTGGAAAGCGGCACCCGCAAAGCCACGTGCAGACGGACTCACGGAGAGGGGGTCATGCTGGGACCCCCCCAGTCTCCACTCGCTCCCCAACCAGCGCAGGGTCCAGCACAAGGAACCAGCCTGACACCCTCCAAATAGAATCATAGAACCCTAGAACAGTTGGGGTTGGAAAGGACCTTAAAGATGATCCAGTTTCAACCCCCCCTGCCAATAAACCTCTTTGCCTGGAGAAAAGCACCTGCAGAAAGCTGCTCCCAGTCCGTCTGCACAAACCCATGAGCAGAAAATTGTTGTGTTTTCACATGAGAGGTGTTAAAAGGAACAATTATTTCAGTTCCACAGGCAGAGAGGGAGAAGCGATGGTGAGCACAGCCCACCCTGTGTGGGTATCAAGAGCAGGGGGGTGGCAGGAGTGGATCCACCACCCATCACTGCCTGCGGGGAAGGGGCAGCTCGGGGCTGGGCCCCCCAGTTTGATTGTCCACTGCTGGGGTCCCCACTCTGGGTCAGGGAACGTGGTGAGGTGGCAGCCAAACATAGGAGGGCAAGGAAGGGTAGAGGTTAAACCAAAACTATCCCATTCCCAGGACTCCTGTGCTCACGCTGTGCAGGCGAGGAGCTGGTTGGGGGGTCACAGAATCATCACAGAATCATAGAATCGCTAGGTTGGAAAAGAAGCTCGAGATCGTCAAGCCCAACCGTACCTGTCCGCTACTAAACCAGATCTCTGAGCACCTCGTCTGCCCGGCTTTTAAACCCCTCCAGGGGTGGGGACTCCATCACCTCCCTGGGCAGGGGAGGTTCAATCCCAGCTGGATTGGACCCACTGAGATGCAGCCTGTCCCTCCTGCAGCCCCGGAGCACCTGCCCAGGGACCAGCATCAGCCCCTCGAGCCTCAGACAGCCCCAGCAGCCACAGCAAAAAGACCCTGCATGGTTCTAACCGGACAATCCACACTCCTCCATGAGTGTGTCTGAAGGATTAACAGTGTCCAGAGGTTTCTTGTGCTGGCGGCTGGCGTCATGTTGTCACAGCAACCCGCTAACTGTGGCCCTAAGAAGCACTATTCCTGGTTTGATCTCTTCTGTAGCTTCTTTTAATTACAGAGAGCGCCTGGAAAAGCCAGTGCCAGACCACCCTGGGGCTCAGGGAGCCACCGGTGACCCCAGACGAGGGCTTCGCGTGGCACCAGCCCCTGTGTCACGGCTTGGGGTGAGACACAGGGACCT
Organism: Phaenicophaeus curvirostris; assembly: GCF_032191515.1. Classification (NCBI taxonomy): domain Eukaryota; kingdom Metazoa; phylum Chordata; class Aves; order Cuculiformes; family Cuculidae; genus Phaenicophaeus; species Phaenicophaeus curvirostris. Next base: position 2,424,202 of record NC_091408.1, read on the forward strand.
GCCTGGGCTGTCAGGGTGCACAGGCACATTTCATTGGAAATAATATTTGCTGTTAAACTGTCAAAATGAAGAGAGAAATGGCTCTAGGCACACTGTCATCTGCTCCTCGATTACATCCAGGCTGCAAAAGTTATTTCGCTCCCAAGTGGCTCCTTTGCACCAACTCGAACCCCTGCAGAAAGACCCAGCAAGTCCGTGAGATCCAGACGGGGCGATGCGGGACGGCTCAAATCGGGCAGCTCTGCTCTTCGTTTCAGATCGTGGTTTAGCAGGCACAGTGGGGTTGGGCTGGATGAGCTTAGAGGTCTTTTCCAACCTCAATTATTCCATGGTTCTATAAGCGATGCTGCCTTCTGGCAGGGCCCAGAGGCGCCCCGAGTCCACGAGGATCCGATGAGCTCCCAGCGAGTGCTGGTTGAGTTCATTTATCTCCTGGCTTAGTGGCACCTTCTGTCTCCCCTCGCTCCACAGAGTTTCCCCCTGCAAGAACAAGCAGTCAACTCCTTTGGTGGGTCCAGTGTCGTCATTCGCAGTGTGGTAATTGCAAACTGCATCAAGGAGAAAGAAATAACTTCTTGTCAGGAAGAAAAGCACCACCTCTGTGTGCAAATCAGCCTCAAAATCCACCTTCCCGGGTGCAGACCCAGGGAGCAGAGGGGATAGAAATCCACGCGGTGAGGCTGGTCCCTGGTGCCTCCGCTTGGAAAACTGCTCTCCCCGCCCCGTCTTTGATCAGAGGGTTTCTCTGCACTCAGTGCTGTGGGTTTCCAGCGAGAGGTGGGGAAGCGCAGTCAGCCTGACCCTCCCCTCCTCGGATCTGTCATCAGCAACAGAGAAATCCTTCCCATCCCCAAGTTACTCAGCCTGAATCCTGCAGGATTTACCAGGGTGGCAGGATGGCAGAGCAGCCTTTCCCGGTGCCCAGCCCTCCTTGGCAGGGCACAGCCACCCACCCCGGTCCCACAGCGAGCCCCACGGCCCCGGGGCCCCAATCCCACCCCAGGGACAAGTGGAGCAAAAAAATGGATTTTCTCCTCTCGGTCATCGGCTTCGCTGTCGATCTGGGCAACGTCTGGCGGTTCCCTTACATCTGCTACCAAAACGGAGGGGGTAAGGACACTGCTAGGGTTACTTAAGTCTTCTTTCGGAGAAAAGAAACGTGTGTTTCATCTTTCCATGCTGAAAAACCCGCTGTTTTTTTCCTTTCTTTGTCTTTAACTGCTCCTCTCTGGAGAGGGTGGTTTAGAGACAAACCCAACTTCAGTCTCTTTTCTGTTTTGTGTCTTTCTTCATCCAAAATCCCTTTCCACTGACTCTTTCCCTGGCGTCGTTCATTCCTTCCCCAGTTTGGTTAGAGGTGCTCTAGGATCACAAAGAGAAAACCAGCACGGTCCAAGCTGCATAAAAGGTTTAAGAATGTGCAGATTTGGGGTGGGAGGTTCATACACTTTATGATTTTGTGGCTTTATGAAAGCAACGCTTTCTGATGGTTCATATCTTAAAATTAATCCTCACGAGCATCCCAGCCACAGTGCTGGACCCTGCGGAGCAGCCTCAGCTCCTCGGGGTGCGCAGCCCCCGTGTCGCTCAGGGTGTTCCCTTCTCTGAGCGATCAACAGAAAGTTAAGATACAACAGATAGAGAGTTAAGATACTGAGAAGGAAAAATCCTTGAGTAAATGACACCTAAATAAATTGCTTTAAATAGAGCCGGGTGGAAAGACCTCTTGCATGGAAATTAAAAAAGTGAGGAATGAAAATTTTGTGCTGTTTGCAAAAAGCACGGTGGATTTAATTGCCAAAGTCAGCATTCGGGTAACGTCCTCAACTGCTTGGGAAAATAAGAAGGAGATAATTAGTACCGTACTCAAGGCTAAAATGGGGATCCCAGGTGCCCACACGGAAGCACAGTTATTTGTGACTTGCTCCTGTGGGGCTGGGAGCAAAACTTTACCCGCTTTTCCTGGACGTGGTTCAGGCAGATGCTTTCCTCATCCACCCCACGCACGCAGGAGGGTGAGGAGTTCCAGGAGCAGCTCTTGGAAAGGAGGCTCGTGGTCCGTGCAGAGCGAGAGCGCTGATCCGGGCCGGCGGTGGGCTCATCCCTCAGCTGAAGTTGTTCCTGGAAGAGAAACCCTTGAGGAGCTGAGGGTGGAGCATGTGGAAGTTTCTCATAGAGAGGAGCCGTGGGGGTTAAATTAACTAATCCCAGCAGGACTATTCTGCACGAGCATGGTGCACAGCTCCAGTTCCAAAACCTCCATGGGGTACAAATGCAGCCCTGCTACGGATGATATGGTTATGAATAATGCAGATGACAGCGTTAATTATTTGTGTCTTGGGGTGACCATGCATATTCAGTGGGATTTTCTCCAAAACTCTTCTAGACCTGAGAGGTTCTTGGTGCCCCAATGGCGCCTTGATGGGTTCTGTGGCTCTTAGCACCGACCCCACCAAACCATCACTCCTCGCTGAAGGCTGGGACTGACACAGCAGCTCAGTAAGCTGGGGTGCCACTGGGCAAAGTCCTCACATAGAGCCCCTCTGAACAGATAATTTGCAATGTATCTTTACAAAGATGCATCCAAACCCCTCGACCTGCTCCGTGACCCATCCTTGCAGCCGCGGGAGGATTCGATGGGGCAGCCGGCGTGGGGCCGCAGTGCTCACTCTGCTCCTCGCCCCGCAGGAGCCTTTCTCATCCCCTACACCCTGATGGCTGTTTTCGGAGGGGTGCCCCTCTTCTACATGGAGCTGGCCCTGGGGCAGTTCCACAGGACGGGTGTCATTCCCATCTGGAAGCGCATCTGCCCCATCTTTAAAGGTAAGAGACCTCCAGCCCCAGGCCAGCGGCGTTGGCGAGTGGGGCCGTGCAGGTCCCCGCAGCCACATCCCAGGGAGCGGGGAGAGGGCTGGAGCAGCGCCGGCTGCTGAGCCTGCTCCACTCACACCCCAGGCATTGGCTTTGCCATTTGCATCATCGCCCTGTACGTCTCCTTCTACTACAACACCATCATCGCCTGGGCTCTCTATTACCTCTACTCCTCCTTCTCCGGCACCTTGCCCTGGGCGAGCTGCGACAACCCCTGGAACACACCCAACTGCACCAACTACTTCGGGAAGAGCAACGTGACCTGGACCAACTTCTCCAGGTCTCCTGCCGAGGAGTTTTATACGTGAGTGCCCATATGGATGCGTTTAAATCGGGGCGCATCCCCTTGGAGGCACTTGGGAGCAGGACCGGGGTGCCTGGGAGGAGGCTCTCACCTGGGGATGCTCGTGGGGAGCTCACGGTCCCACTCCTCAGTGTGCCAGGGGAGAGGTGAGCACGGGATTGCTCGCCCACAGGGGCAGAGCCAGCAGCACCACGCTGGCCTGAGACACCTCCCCGGCCACGGGGAGCCTTGCCTGCAGGAGGAAGGTCCTGGAGATCCAGAAGGCTGGGGGTCTGTATGACATAGGTGGCATCCACTGGCAGCTGCTCCTCTGCCTCTTCCTCATCTTCGCCATCGTCTACTTCAGCTTGTGGAAAGGGGTGAAAACATCAGGGAAGGTAAGAAAGAGGGTTCCAGCGCTACCCTCACCTGGGCATCGACGTGCTAGAGCCCTGGGCTCGTGGGGGCTCGCAGCCCAGCACACGGCATCCCCGCCAGGGCCAGGTGGAGGGTCTGAACCCTGGCGAGCTCTGTCACCTCACCTGGCTGCTTAACCCTGAGGTGGTGACTTCTCCCCACCCTTCAGCCACCCAAGGCAGCTGGGAGCGAGCTCCTGGGTGCTCAGCAGAGCAGCTGTGCCGGTGCTGGGGGTGACGGCTGCCTCTCTCCAGGTGGTGTGGGTGACGGCCACGCTGCCCTACGTCGTCCTCCTCATCCTGCTGGTCCGAGGGGCCACCCTGCCCGGCGCCTGGAGAGGAGTCATCTTCTACCTGCGTCCAGACTGGGGCAAGCTCCTGAGCACCGCGGTGAGTGCGCGGTGGGACGCGCTGCCCTGGCTCCCGCTGCCCCCCAGCCCAGGGGTGGCAGCACCCAGACCCCCTTTCCTGGGATGCCCACCCACCCCTGCCCACCAGGCTGGAGCAGCAGGGCTACGGGGCCCTTGTTCCCACAGAAACGACCTGGACAGGCTCTTGGAAATGTAAATTTATAATTGGATCACCCATCTCATCGCTGCGGGGTTTTGTTTGTGCTGCGCTCTCGCCCTGGCCTCACAATGGGCTTCCTGTGGGCAATTAGCAGGCAGCACTTGAGAATTCTCATTAAAGGTGATGAGGGATGAGATGCTGGTGTGCAACCTGCCTGGATGGGAGTGGGCACAGGGGTCTCAGGGCTCCCCTCTGCTTCGTCCCTGCTCCAGGCACGGGGGAGCTCAGCTGTTGTTGCTTAATTCTGCAGCTGCAGGACCCCAGGGTGGAATCGAGCTCTTTCTGTCCCACAGCAGCTCCCTTTGTGGGATATTTCATGGTGGGACAGTGCAAAAACCAGGGAAGATTTGGCATATACCACCAAGAACCCCATCCCTGTGCCCTGGGGTGGCCGTGCCATGGGGTGGGCACCTCCCAGCCCCATCCTAGCCCTGGGATGCCCTGCTCATTCTCCACCCTGCCTGTTGCTTCTCCTGCCAGGTTTGGGTTGATGCTGCTGCACAGATTTTCTTCTCCTTGGGCCCTGGGTTTGGTGTCCTCCTTGCTCTGGCCAGTTACAACCATTTCCACAACAACTGCTACCGGTGAGCTCCAGCTGAGGGTCCCTGGGGGCAGGGGGGGGCTGCACCAAGCAGGGCTGCAGCAGAGCCACATCCCAACAGCTCCTGTGCCCCGTGGGTGCAGGCTGAACCTCTTTCCCTACTTTACTAGTGGGTTTGGAATTCTTCCGCGGGGAGGGAACTGGTGGGGGTGCCGGCAAGCAGGGCAGCTGAACCCTTCTCTCTGGTGCCCAACGATAGGACCCAGGAGGATGTGCCAGGGAGGGTTTGGTTGGACATTAGGAGCAGGTTCTTCCCCCAGAGGGTGGTGGAGCACTGGAGCAGCTCCCAGGGAAGCAGCCAAGATGCCAAGGCTGACAATATTCCAGCAGCATTTGATTCTGCTGCAGGACATATCTCACCGCTTTCTGCTTTCTAGGGACGCGCTCGTCACCAGCACGGTGAACTGCCTCACCAGCTTCCTCTCCGGCTTCGTCATCTTCACCGTGCTGGGCTACATGGCTGAGATGAGAGATGTGGAGGTGGAGGACGTTGCAAGAGATAAAGGTTTGCCTCGCTCCCTGCCCCGTCCTCGCCCCGCGGTGCCTGTGCACCACGGCAGGGGATGCCCAGGGTCATTGCAGGCTTGGGCTTTGGCACAGCGGTTTGTGCCCAGGGCTGGTTCCCAGGAGCAGAGGACAGCGAGGTGTCTGGCTCCTGTCGCTCAGCTGGGGACAGGCACAGCCGTTCTGGCTTTTCTTCCCACGGCTGTGGCTGTGCCAGAGCAGCTGGGGAACAGAAAACAGACCAACATCCCTTCCTAGGGCCGAGCCTCCTTTTTATCACCTACCCCGAAGCAATCGCCAACATGGTAGGATCCACCTTCTTCGCCGTCATCTTCTTCCTGATGATGATAACGCTGGGCCTGGACAGCACGGTAGGGAGCGTGACGGCCGTGTCCCCAGCGGGGCTGGGAAGGGCTCTGTCCCCCAGGGAACTGGGGGTGACAAAGGGAGCTGTGACCTCTAGAAGGAGGGCTACCTGCTCCCTCCGAGCGTGGGGATGGAGGGAGCATCACACCGTCATCTCCAGCGGGTCTGAGATTGCTCCTCCGAAGCCTGTTAGAGGGGAGCATCATTCCAGAGGGAGGGGACAGGAAGATTTTTCCCAAGAATGAGACTGGTCCCGCATCTCACCTCTCGTGGTCGTGTTTCCTCTGCAGTTTGGGGGCTTGGAGGCCGTGATCACGGCTGTGATGGACGAGTATCCACAGGTGCTGGCCGGGCGACGGGAGCTCTTCGTCCTCGGCCTCATCACAGTGTGTTTCCTGGGCTCCCTGAGCACCCTCACCTACGTGAGTCCCGCGCTGCTCCCGTTTCCCCCACGTCTGCTCACAACAAGCCCGGTGCAGGACCTTGGCAAGGAGCTGCTCCACATCCCCGCAGCGTCCGAGCCATCCTCCCCTCCCTTGTGCTCTTCCAGGGGGGAGCCTACGTGGTGAAGCTGTTGGAGGAATTTGGTGCCGGCTGCTCCATCCTGGCCGTGGTGCTGCTGGAAACGATAGCTGTCTCCTGGTTTTACGGTAAGAAGCTGTCTCTGTTATGAAAAACACCCTGCAGGCACCCACACGGGTGTTTAGCCTCACATGTGTGTGTAAATGCCAGGGGAGCCGGGGGAAGAAAGCACGTGTGTGGCTCCTGGTAAGGCTGGGATGGGGTTTGGAAGGCGTTGTGCCTGCACCGTGTCCTCCCCGGGGTCTCTGAGGCCATCACAGCTCTCTCTTCCGTCAGGGATACAGAGATTCTCCCACGACGTGAAAGCCATGCTGGGCTTCACCCCAGGGATGTTCTGGAAGGTGTGCTGGGTCGCCGTCAGCCCTGCCTTGCTAGCGGTGAGTGTCTCCAGCCTGAAGGAAAGAGCAGGTTGGCAACCCTGCTCTGAAGGCACCACAGGGGAGCTGCTCTTCCCTCGCCAGCCCCCGCGCTGCCCGGCTCCACGGGCACCTGCGCTGCTGGACGCTCCCCTCTCGCTCGCATGGGATGAACAGTTCTGGGCCCCTCACCACAAGAAGGATGTTGAGGCTCTGGAGCGAGTCCAGAGAAGAGCAACGAAGCTGGAGAGGGGGCTGGAGAACAAGAGGAGCGGCTGAGAGAGCTGGGGGTGTTCAGCCTGGAGAAGAGGAGGCTGAGGGGAGACCTCATTGCTCTCTACAACTACCTGAAAGGAGGTTGTGGAGAGGAGGGAGTTGGGCTCTTCTCCCAAGTGACAGGGGACAGGACGAGAGGGAATGGCCTCAAGCTCCGCCAGGGGAGGTTTAGGCTGGACATTAGGAAACAACTTTTCATGGAAAGGGTGATTGGCCCCTGGCAGAGGCTGCCCAGGGAGGGGGTTGAGTCACCTTCCCTGGAGGTGTTTAAGGCAGAGGTGTACGAGACGCTGAGGAACATGGTTTAGTGTTTGATAGGAATGGTTGGACTCGATGATCTGGTGGGTCTCTTCCAACCTCGTGATTCTATGGTTCTATGAACATGGTGCTGGGCGAGCGGAGCAGGTCCTGGGGCTGTAGGACCTGGTGTCTGGGACAGGGAATTTCACAAAGAAAAGGAGCTGGAAGTGCGCTTTCCAGCCTCTCCCGCAGCTCCAGGGTGAAGCGAGGAGCCAGCAGCTGGCTGCCCGCAGGTCCCTGTGCAGCATCCCACCCTGTCGCTGGCACAGCCACCTGCGGGGACATCGCTGGCAGCTCCGCAGCGCTGAGCACCGGGGCTGCATCCGTCCCCTTTGAAACAGCAGCTCCCCCGGCACTTCAAAGGTCTGCGAGAAGCAGAGGGCTCTAATCTCACCGGATCTGCAGCAGGAGAGAGGCCTTGTGAGGATTAATTACGGCTCCGTGTGCTTTGTCCAGGTTATTAAGAGAGAAGTATTATAATCAAAGCAGACAGGGAATGATCGCGTGGCAGCACGGGGACGTGCATCCTTCACAGGCCGCTCTCTCTCTGTGGGGTTTGTCAAATGAAGAAGATGAAGACCTCCCAGCCCACACCTAGCGAGGGGTCGCAGCTTGGGAAAGGTCACTGCAGCATCCGCGCTGGCTTTTTGTGCTTAGGGAAGCAGCGCTGGCAGCAGGATGTGGACATTAACCTACAGGATGAGCTGCCATCGGTGCTGGGCTGATGTTGCAGCTCATCTGCTCTTCGTGGGGAGCCGACGGGGCTGGCTGGCCAGGGATGCCTGGCCATCACGGAAAAGCTTTCCTGGCCCCCCGTGCTGTGTTTGCATGGGTTTGGGGGGCTTTACACCCCCGCTGCAGCCCTGTCCCTGCTTGTGACCTGCAGTGGGGCACGTCCTGCTGTGGTCCAGCCCCACGAGCCGGTTCAACCGCTCGTTACAGTTCATAGTCATCAGCTCCCTCCTGGACCAGCCGCCTCTGACGCTCTTCAGCTACCAGTACCCCGCGTGGAGCATCTCGGTAGGATACCTCATAGGAGCATCGTCCTTCATCTGCATCCCCTTCTACATGGTCTACAAGCTTGTTTGGACGCCAGGGTCTCTCAAGCAGGTCAGGAGGGAGGCGAGGGCGATCCCACGGCCCCTGGGCAGGCTGGGGGTGGGTAGGGACCCCTACCCGGGTAAAGCTGAGACTGAGGGTTGAGGGCTGGGAAGGAAACTTGTGGCCTTTTCTCTTTGCCCACTTACCCCATCCAGCGCCTCGCTGTCTGCATCCGGCCCGAGAAGAACACACGAGCCCCCCAGGCAGAAGGGGTGAACATGGCACCTGTCCTGTAGTCCAGCCGCACGTCCAGGGGAGGCAGAGACTGCTCCGGCTTCTTGCTCCTGCCCTGATGAAGCAAGGGGACAGGCAGAAGAGAAGCTGCCGTCACCTTCCTCGTGGCCACCGGCCCCCTGCGTCCCCCTTGGCAGACCAGAGCCCGTCCTCGCCGCGGGCAGGGAACCCTCTGAGACCACGGCACCTGCTGCAGAAAGCCAAGGACCAAACTCTTCTGGTTTGGAGGTGACTCCTGGCGAAGGCGGAGGCGCAGCGGCTGCGGCGAGACTGCTGGCTGATGGTACAAGCCGTGAACACGCCTTTGAGAGATGCTCGTGCCCTCGCTGTGCAAACGCGCTCGGCGCAAGCAGTGCATGCCTCTAGCCGTGCCGGGGGTGACGTGGAAAATAAAGTTGATATCAATGATTAGGAGATCAGAGGAGGGAGAGGAGATGGAGCTCAGTGCGCTGGCACCGCAGGGCAGCTGGGAGCACAGGGCTGGGGGAGGCAGAGGGGCTGCTGCTGCCCGGACGCACAAACACCTTGTTCTGGTGCAAAGGGTAGAAGGCAGCAGAGAAATTGTGCGGCCCCTCAGGTTGCTCCCAGGACCGCAGCGCTGCAGCCAGGCAAAGACCTTAATACATCTTGTTTGAACAACAAATGCTGGGGTCAAGATGAAGAGGCCCTGGCACTGGTGTGCAGATAGTGATGGGATGCAAACAGGGCTGGGGATGCACAGAAGGCTGGAGGAGCACACAGGGTTAGAGGAGCACATGGGGACCAGGATGCAAATGGTGATGGGATGTAAATAGGGCTGGGACGCAAACAGAGCTGGGGATGCACACAGGGCTGGGGGAGCACATGGGGCTGGGGATGCATGTAGGGTTGGAGGAGCACATGAAGCTGGGGATGCTCACAGGGACTGGGATGCACGTGGGGCTGGGGGATCTCATGGAGGACCACATGGGGCAGGGGATGCATATGAAGCTGGGGATGCAAATAGGGGTGGGGGAGCACATGGGGCTGGAGATGCACATAGGATTGGAGGACCACGCAGGGCTGGAGATGCAAATAGGGCTGGGGATGCACATAGGGTCGGAGGAGCACACTGGGCTGGGATGCAAACAGGGCTGAGGATACGCAAGGGGTTGGGGATGCAAATAGGGCTGGGGGAGCATGTGGGGCTGGGGATGTGCATAGGGTTGGAGGAGCACGCAGGGCTGGGGATGCACATGAAGCTGGGGATGCCCACGGGGCTGGGGATGCAAATAGGGGTGGGGGAACACATGGGGCTGGGGATGCACATAGGGTTGGAGGACCACATGGGGCTGGGGATGCACGTGAAGCCGGGGATGCAAACAGGGCTGGGGGAGCATGTGGGGCTGGGGATGCACATAGGGTTGGGAGAGCACACTGGGCTGGGATGCAAACAGGGCTGAGGATGCACAAGGGGTTGGGGATGCACATTGGGCTGGGATGCAAACGGTGATGGGGTGGACATGAGGTTGGAGGAGCAGGTGGGGCTGGGGATTCCCATGGTGATGGGATGCACGCAGGGCTGGAGGAGCACGCAGGGCTGGGGATGCTCATGAAGCTGGGGATGCCTACGGGGCTGGGGATGCAAATAGGGGTGGGGGAACACATGGGGCTGGGGATGCACATAGGGTTGGGGATGCACGTAAAGCTGGGGATGCAATTAGGGGTAGGGGAGCACATGGGGCTGGGGATGCACATAGCGATGCAAATAGGGCTGGGGGAGCATGTGGGGCTGGGGATGCACATAGGGGTGGGGGAACACACGGGGCTGGGGATGCACGTGAAGCCGGGGATGCAAATAGGGCTGGGGGAGCATGTGGGGCTGGGGATGCACAAGGGGTTGGGGATGCACATTGGGCTGGGATACTAAAGGTGATGGGGTGGACATAGGGTTGGAGGAGCAGGTGGGGCTGGGGATTCCCGTGGTGATGGGATGCACGCAGGGCTGGAAGAGCACGCAGGGCTGGGGGATGCTCAGGCCGGGGGGCGCCCGTCCCCGCGTCTCCCCCAGCTCCCCGGTGGGTGCCCGGGGCGGGGCGCAGGAAGGGGAGGGCCCGGGCTGACAAAGCCGGCGATGGCGCTGCGGGGCTGGGCGATGTCGGCGCTGGCCACGCTCGCCCAGCAGCGCGGCCGCCCCTTCGCTGTGCTGCGGCACCAGAACCTGGGTAAGGGGCCACCGGGGGAACGGGGGGGGCAGCGCCGGGAGCAGCCCTGCTGCCTCCCCAGGGGGGCGCAAAGGGGTTTTAGCTGGGGAAACGGCTCGGGGAGGGTGCGAGCAGCCTGACCTGTATGTCTGCCTCCTCCCGCAGCGCTGCTGGGCAGCATCCTCAGCGCCCTGCTGCTCACCATCATCCTCATGGCCATCTGCGTCTACAAACCCGTCCGGCGGCGGTAGCGGAGTGGGACACGGTGGGGAGAAGCGCTGCTGAGCTCACCTGGCATCCAGCGATCCAGTGTGGCCCCCAGCCTGGTACCCAGACATCCCACCTGGCACTCGGCGTGGTACCCATCCATCCTTGGTGGTACCCATCCGTCGCGTCTGGTGCCCAGCGTGACACCCAGCTGTCCTGCCTGGCACCCAGCGAGGCATCCATCCATACATCCATCCTCTGTGGTACCCATCAGTTCCGCCTGGCACCCCGCGTGACACCCAGACATCTCACCTGGCACCCAGTGTGGCATCCATCCATCCCTTGTGGTACCCATCCATCCTTTGTGGTACCCATCAGTTCTGCCTGGCACCCCGCGTGACACCCAGCCATCCCACCTGGTACCTAGTGTCTCATCCTTCCAATCTTTATGGAACCATCCCTCCTGCGTGGCGCGCATCAATCCTACCTGGTACCAACCCTGACATCCAGCCGTCCCACCACCTCTCCTGCCGTGCCGTGCCCTGAAATCATGCACGCAGCTCTCGGCCCGCGCAGCATCGCGTGGCTCCATCGTGACATCGCTTCGTCTGGGTGCTGGGAAGGACGCCCCGGTCCTCGCAGACTGATTCCTGTGCCGCTCCAAGCCTGGTTGGGTTTGAGCAGGGTCTGACAACGCCGCTTCTTTCCAAAAGGCAGCGTTTCAGCGAGGCTGAGCTGTTGTGATGTGCCTGGAGCATCCCTGGGGGTGCGTGTGCACCCAGAGGCTGCGGGAACGTGACCGGCCATGACCTCCATCCTCCCCAGCGCCAGGGAGCACGAGAACACGGCCACTCTGCTGACATCGCTGGCTGCCGGGCAGGCCCACGCGCTCGTTTATACCACCTCTAGTTTTGATTCAGTTCCTTGCTTAAAGGCTGAGTCCTGAGGTCAAAAATAATCCAAAGGCAGAAGCTCGGCAACCCTCGGCAGCTGTGGCTGCTGCCTCTGAAGTGAGAGCAGAGCCGGGTGCAGCTGCTTGGGGCCAGGCTGGCCATTCTGAGAGTGTTTGCTTTAACTCTTAGCCTTGCACCAAAACAGCCATGCTGAACCTGTTACAAACTAGGATGTAGGCGAGGGGTTCCAGCTTGCGCTGAGCACTCATCTCCTTGCAGGTGGATTTGTGCTCTGAGCAGGGTCCTGTCCTACTGCAAACAGGAGCTTCCAGAAGTCTCTAAGCCAGGCAGGTCCTTGAAACTGCTGGGCTCAGGCTCTCTGGGAGTACCTTGTGTTTCAGCTCTGGACAGACCTGTTCTTTGAGTAATAAGTTCAAGTGTTTACACTGAAGTCACACCTGCATTTGAATGCTGCTATTTTTGGTTCTGCACTGCTGAAAGTACTAACTGGATTTTGCTCATTAAGTACTACTTTGGTATTTAACATAGGGGACGTTTGGGCTAGTAATTTATTTAGTATTTTAAAACTTAACTTGCAGAACAATTGTGTTGACCTGCTCTCTTTGTGCTGCATCCGTTATGTTTTCTACTCACTTAGTTTTAAAGGACGCTGCACACTCTCATTGCAATGGGGGGAGTTCTTTCCTGCTGTATTAGTAAAACAAGAGTAGCAGTCTGCTTTAGGAGTGCTCCAGTTACTAATCCCCATGAAATGTGAGTGAGGAAGCGAGGTAACGCTGTGTTATTGCTTTCTGATCCTTTGCTGGTTTTGATCCGAGTCCTTTATCACTGATTTTTCTGTCCTCCGTCTGGTGTGAAACTCACCCTGTAGCTACGTGCTAGTCATCAGTGTGTATAGCAGAGCCTGCAGCTACAGCTCCAAGTTCCTGGGAGCAGCATTCTTGTTTGCATTCATTCTTCACTCCCTGCTCTGTCTCTTTGTACAAATAAAAAGCTAAGTAAACAACCCTGGACTCTTATTTATTCATGAATGTTCTGTTTGTTATTAACTCAGCTGGAGCTGTTGGAAGGGAGGAGGCAGGCCCCTGCCCTGCCTCTGATAATCCAACACCTCTTACCCTCCAACAACTCGCTGCCTTTGAACTGTCCGCATTGTGCTGATTCCCTGTTTTCAAAATGGGGAGAATCAAAGCTTGGCTGGAAACATCAGGAAACGCGTTCCGTGGATTATGTGTCCATATCCGACTGAACCACAACCATCATTGATAGTTTCATAGATGAGAATGTTGCCTTTTCTGTACAAGAAGGTGGATAATTCTTAAAGAAAGACTCCGGTTACTACGTTAGAATAAAAAGACTTGTGGCTGTATTATAACACAGTGCAACATCTTTGTTTCTCCTTCCCACATACACAGAGGATGCGAGGGTGCTTTTTACCTATACAGAGTAAGATGGAAGCAGGGTTTAAGTAAAACAGTGCCTGTTTCAGGACAAACACACAGAAAGGAAAAAGATCATCCCATAAGCCCACCTAAATTTTTTTTACAGTCCCCAACTAAGAAGCAGGAACAAGAGACTTGAGCTGAAACTGTTCAGTGCTCTACAATATGAAAAACAGAGAACAAGTCACCTTGAAAAAAGATTTTCCCCTTCCTTGGAACCTCTGAAATCCATAACAGAAAAAGCAACGTCAGACAGGTGATTTTATAAAGGCAACAGCACTCTTTATTTCCGCTGGAGGCAAAAACCGGTTTCATCGCCTACCTCACAACTTTGTCAAGAGCTCAATGCAAGGCTTATTCCCTTTTATTCCCCCACTGTAAAAGCCACAGTAATACCCTTTGGAAAGAAAGATGCAATTCCAACATAAATCACTGCCACCGCGCAAGAAAGTCTGCTTCCTGCAAACACCAGCTAAGCTATTTTGGGATGCAAGCTGTATCTTTAAACAAAAACGGTGTAGATATACCAGATCTAGCGTACACTGAAGGAATCTTAATTGTTTGCTATGTAAAACAATGGATTATTGGTTTAAAATAGGGTTCCAAGTTACCAACCATCTCACTGGTTATGATCAAGTCCATTTTACAGTGATTTTGTACTGGTTAATAGTTGGTCACGCCCTGTTTTGCCCAAGGAATAAGTGCAGGATTAGGTAGCAAGATCAGACCTTTTGTACCATAGGTTCTTCACACTACTGCCAGCCAGAATGGAGGAATATTGCTCACATTTAACTAGTGTAAGGCTTTCCTGTGGATGTACATCATGTACTTGTGGAGTGCACTTGAGAGTCACAGTGCGAGTACTGTAAACACTGACAGAAGTGCAGGTAAAATAGCTACAAATCTATTGCATGATGAAAGACCTGAGGAAAGCTGGTTAAAACACACTTGTGAATCCTTACAATGAGTGTAGTCATCTTGGCTTGGTTTAAAATCAATAAAAATAGTCAGATAAAAAAATATATGTATTCACATGAAGGATGAGCATTTGAATTTTAAAAAGCAACACACGTTTCCCTTTCAGATGACAGAATTAAAACTTATCTTCCTGTAAGTATATATTAGAATCTCACCTGAATTTTTTTTCCTGTCCGAATTTAGCACCACGCTCACACACACACACCCACACACCCCAAGTGATCACAAAGAAGCACCTGTACCTATCGCTTATTTTCTCACTGCCCTCTCACTGTGGGAGCTAGCTGGTTTTGAATCACTGCAGAAACTGCTGCTTTACTAGGCAGATAGTCCCATTTTAAGAACTAAAATGTTACTGGCTACTTGTTTTGTACTGTTTCAGAAAGCACTGGTTTAATCTTGATTAGCTGTTCAAGTATAAAATTATCCCTCGTAAGCAGGAGCATGTGAGAAAATCTCAGTAACTAGAGAAGAGATAATCACATACAAACAAAACTAACAGAGAGCATCTGTCAGCATGAAGAACTAGCCTATGTGTGCAGATGCCCATAGATATTCTAGCATGTAACGACTGGAAGAAACAGACAATGGCTTTGAACTATTCAGAAATGAGTAAGCAGATGAATATTTCTTTGGTAAGTAATGGCGTTTCCAACCTGGACTTCCCATAAATCAAATTCTCAAGCTTTACTGCAATCCTATATCCTGACACTAAGCAAAATTTCCATCTGCTCTTCAATAAATGGTAAGATAAAAGCTTTACCTTCAAAGCTAAGACTGTGTGGTTGGGGAGCCAAATGCAGAGTCCTGTGACCTGAAACTCCCTCAGACAAAAATAAATCAGCTTTTTGTAGCCAATGTAGAAGGCAGGTGAAATGAAGCAATCCAGGAGTGGTCTTCAGTCTGATAGCTCCGAAAGCCTTCAGTTCTATGCAGATTTGGTCATCCTTACTTCAGGAAATTGCTAAGGAGTTATTTTTCCACGAGAGAAAGCTGTAAAACCTGCTGAAGCTCTGCATCTTCCTCTTCACGACGTTGCTTCTCCCGTTCCTCCTGCTCTCGGACAGACAACTCCATGGCAAGCTGTAAGTCTCTCTCAAAGCTGGAAGGTTCGCTAGGGGTGCTGCAGTGTGAGTTACTCGAGCTCGCTAGATAGCTCTCCTGCAGCGCCCTGAAGGAGAAAAAGAACTTCAAGTAGTAAGAGAGTGAGCCTACTTCACATTTCCTGCAATGATCCTGCTTAGCAACTGTTTTCTAACTGCAAACCTGAAAATCTCTCTCTCGAGGGCAGAAAGCAGTTTTCAGAACGAGTACAGTTGTTCTAACATCCATAAAATCCCCAACATAAAACCTGTTCTTTGGAGGCTCCTCACAATCTTTCATACATACTAGCAGATAAATTTTCAATGGATTTCTAAAAGCATTCTCACATAGTTTAAAGGTAACATGATTTTCCATGTACAAAAGAACCAAGAGGATGCAGTTCTTTATGCACACAAAGATTTCCTGTGTAAAGAACAGATGCCACAGCATATCCACAAGGGTCTCTTAAATATATGTGGCTAAGTTTTCAATGATTTTGAAAAGAAAGAAGAGCTACTCTGAAGCGTGCAGCATCTAATAAACAAACTTTCAATGCAGAGGGACCAAACTCGCGGTTTCAAGAGCAGAACAGAAGGACTGTGTTTATTTGTTATTTAAAGAATATGTTCTGTGCACAGACCAGCCCCACAGCTGAGCTAAGGAGCTTTACTATACAAGCCAGGGAGGCCCAGTTTAGAGTCCTCATTTCCTGGAAAAGTAAAAGTTAGGAGAAGCGTAAGAAAAGAGACCTTCTGTTCTGTGCATCTGCTTATCCACACACACACACAAAAAACAATTCCTCCATGGTACTTGCAAATGCTCTTGGAAGTACTTTTGCTCTGTCACTGCATAACTTCATGTGGAAAAAAATGAGTTACCTCTGATATTGTATATTGAAGTCCTGTGAATACGCAACTGCTCCATTGGAATGCATTCCCGCTTCCTAGAAACAGCAAAAGACAGACAATTCCACAGCAGTTAACAGGTCTGCAGTGCAACTCACTGAAAGGTAGTTCTTTAAATCACTCTCATTTCTTCTTTGAAACACATTACTGTATTTTTCTTTTCTGAGGTTCTTAGAAAAATACGTCTGACAGAGGAGCAGCTAACGCTGCGTAGTCCTTGACAAAACCATCAGATTACACAGACCCCAGCACACTTACTCTGCTTCCACCAGATTCCAACAAACTCTGCTGAATAGCAAACTGCATGATCTCATTATCTTCATCCTGCACGTGGATGCTCTTCCCGTCATCTAGGACGTGGTAAGATTTGGGGATCTCAAACACTGACTGGTCAACCTCAAAATTAGTACCTACAGAAGACATACACAGTTACAAACATGGCATAGAATATTTTTACAAGTAGCAACTTAAAAAAACATGGTGAATGTTTATGCATGATTAAGCTAACTCCAAAAATTCAGATGAATGACCTGGGCAAATACACCAACAGGCTTTGAAACAAGCAAACAAGCACAGCAGTAAAACAGAAGGCAGAGTCTTTCTTTAGGATGCTGGCAAGTTATACAAATAAAATCAGTGGCTGAACTCTGACAAAACAAGCTGGGAGAAGAAAAAAGGGTGTAAAAGTTAAATACTGTGGCAGCTCTTCAGAGGTTATTCCTAACTGATGCATCTGTGACAGCTCACAGGGCAGAGGATTGCTGGATATATGCAGTCATGAGCATCCTACTCAAACGTAATCCACTCTTTTCTGAAAGGGCCTGCTGATTTGGCTGTTACTACACCAATTTTGTATTCCACTTCCCATAGCTACAGCTTGCACCAGAACTTAGACCTTAAAATACTCAGGAAAGCTTGCTAGCGCTCAGTCTGGCAGGCACAGAAAGGGCAGAATGGGTCAGTATGATCAGTAACACACACTCCAGACCAGCTGTAAAGCATTGCAGCATCTTTTCACCTGTGAATGTTTCATTCTCTGCAGTTATCCCATCCCTCTCTTCTGTGCATTCCACTGACAAGAAACTTAAAAAGATGCACCCACTGCATCTTTCCCCTCCTTACCCGAATCACATTGTGCACCTCCAACCATTTGTGATGGTGTTTTGTCAGCTGTCCTGCAGCCATTGACATTTTCAAACGTAATTCGGGCATTCAGCACATGAAATAGAGGAATTTCTATAAGAAAGAGTACAAGATTTCTGTCAAAAAGAGAACTCTTGTCACTAGTGCACCTACAGCCACGTTAAACATTCAACATATTTGTGGAATTGTGGAAAACAAACGCTGCAAAACAAACAGAAAGGATGGAAACCAAGAAGATACAATAAAAGTTGCTAAGCATTACCGATTTTGACAGGAAATCCTGGTGGAAATTCCAGAGTGATGAAATCCTTAAGTCTGGCAAAATGAGCACTAGTTCTGGCCATCAAATCGATGATTGGAGTGACTTGTTCCATAAGAGACAAGGGAAACTCTTCACTCATCCACAAGGTTGCTTTAAATCTTAAGAACATTGCACAAAAACACTCTCAGTTTACAGTTTAAGAACAGATGCAAAGCAAAACACATAGCGCTGTCACCCACTTTACACATTTCAAAGAGTCAGAACAGTTACTGCTCTAAGAAACTACACCACGTTCGTGGCCAGACCAAAGGCAAAGCACAGGAGGTTACTAATAAGTTACAGCACTACTCCAAATGTTTTCTTTTACTTGGTGGAACAAGAAATAGGCTACAGCAGAATTCTTCAAGATGTCTTTTGATTAATTTTGAAAGCTGGGGGAAAATCACCCTGGCTATTTGTAAAACTGGTTTCCAGAAATTAGAGGACTGGCAAGAGATAAATTAGAAATAGTGGCTGGTTGGATTTTTTTCCTCACTTTTGTGTTCGAATGGTGACTTCTTTCGGTCTCCCTATGTCTCTGCCTTTCAAATCAAATTCTGGGTCAAAGTATTCCTCCATAGTAATAGCAGTAGGATTGTTACTTGCAGCATACTCTGTTGTTTTGGTCGTACTCTATCAGGAAAGAGGAAAAAGACACAAACCAAAAGTATGGAATAAGTAGACTGTGGCTACTACAAGAAACTTTTAAGTTAACTCGTGTGAGGTAACACATTCATTATTCTAGATACCAGTGACACATCCATAAATACTCCAGACACTCACCTGAGCACCATACTCATGCTCCACTGTACCCAGAAACGATTCCAGGGGGTTCCTGTCGGCTTCAGATAACAGGAGGAAAACCAAAAAAACCTATTACTATTAATTAATGGTAAAATTCACGTTCACACCAGGCTAACAAGCAAGCCTTCTGACCCAAAGAGAAGTAAGCCACTCACATTTCCTGTATGCTTTACCTAGTGAGCCCAGGACTCAAAGGTGACAGGACACAACAGGCACAATGCACAGAACAGAACCAAGACTGGCAGTGGCTTCTGTCGCTAGCAGATAGCTTTATTTCCTCCTGAGCCCCAAGGTGGGCCAGCAAAGGGCAGTGCTTCCATATAAACTTACTGTCCAGTCACCCTTTACTCTAGTTTAAATACTAGAAGAAATTATTGGACCAAAACAAAACAAGAAACCCAAGCAAACAAAACCTACATGAATCTTGTAATCAAGTCCAAAGCAAAGTAAAAGCATGAATACATTCCAGAGCTGGAAAAAGCCAAAAAAAGCGCAGCCTTTTAAAACTTCCAATAAACTTTCAACAGTTTTTAAGGGCTCCTCTTTCCTCTAAATACAGCTCGCATAAACACCAGTTCATCTGTAGGTTAGGAGTCAAGTAATGAGCTACCTCAGACACACAATAAAGTGAACAGCAGGGCAAAGAGAAGTATTCCACTCATCTCCCTGCCCAGCTCTCCCGCAGTCACACAGAGGAGGTATCAGAGAGCCAAAAGGTTCTACGTATTTCCAGTTAACCTATAGGAAAACTACCTTTGTATCTTTTCTTCTCCTCTTCTGTTAGATGTTCCGTGCGGATTCTTGTGACCACATTCACGTTGTTTGCAATGTAAACCTTTAAAAAACAAAAGCACAAGGACAAAAACGAAAAAGCATCACAGATTTAAAAAAAAAAAAAAGAGTTCTCTCTAGTAAAACACCACCCACACAAATCTAAAGACACACTAAAGCAGCATGGATCCACCTCTCACCGCCAGAGATCTTAATCCTTAGCACACTGGTAATCAACAAGAAACACTGCACGTGGATTTTTCCCCTCTTTAGTATCATGGCAATACCACATAATATTTTCTCCAGACCCCTGCTAAGACTGAAGCTACATGCCACCTGCTGGGCAAGTGGATAAAAAACCACACACAGTGGTATTTCCAGACATCACGGATTTCACCAGCATCCTGTGCTGAAAGAACAGCAAAGGATTTGGGGCATTGACTTTGATGGCAACAGAAGTCAACCTCTAAACAGAATTCCTAGAAAGCACATTTACACACTTTTAAACATGCTTTTGTAACTAACCAAACCAACCTCAAAACTACATAGGTATTTTTAGGGTTGCTGGAAAGAATCCCCACCTAGGCAGAGTTTTTAAGAGAGAACGGGGAAGGAAAGTCAGATAACTCTGTTTCTAAACAGAGGTCACTCATGACAAATTAAATACAGTGTTAGTTAATTTAGCAGGAACAATATGAGCACTTTTAGGAGAAAACCTTCACATAAGCATAGAAAGCTATGCAGAATTTATTCTTCCAATAAATGAAATCACAAAATGTAGTTTACTGCACAGATTCCAAAACCTCGGCTGCACACAGGCTTATGAATGAGGGAAGTAAATTCTTGTGATTCTTAACTTCAATTCCTAAAACAGTAATGCTGTAATGCCATCTTCAAAAATATTTCACAGAAGACAAAACCAGTGTCACACGGAACAAACGTAAGCAATATATGAGTCACCAGCATGGTCACGGGCTTTAATTTACCAGCAGTCTTTTATTAGTTAAACTCATGATGGAACTCAGGGCAGCAGGAGGCTGTTACTTCCTGGCAATATTGTTTCCAGAGAGTGCTCAAGGCACTTCACTAACCGGTTCTCATCTTTTAAACAGCAGAAGAATGACAACACTCAAGAATAAGTTAAATTCCAGGTTTTGGATAGCAGTTCTAGCAGATACGCTGACTCTTTGCTCCTTTTCTCCTAGAAATGCTTTGATCCTCCCTCTCCTCTGCTGCTCTTCCTGCATATGCCTCGCACAAGCCTGGCAGCCTTACAGCTCCTCACTCCTGCCCAGTTCTGCTGGCAACACAATAAAGCTCTTGATAAGAACTTTAAGACTTGAAATATTCAAGAAATAAGGGCAAAACACAGCCACACTTCGGTTAGCTCCAAGACCTCTTAATTATATAGAATGGGCTTTACCTTTGCTTCATAACCATTTACAGCTTCTGCTTTTTCTGTCCTCCATACCCAGAATCCAGATGTGGTTCTGACAAAAAGTGAATACCACAAACATCTGTACAGTCACATTTCCACACAATCCCAGACGATTTTTCCCCATAGTGTTTTTAAACATTCTGTAGGTTATTTGATCACCAACCCCAGACAAAAGCACAGGCCAATCTGCCCACATGCATCACAAAAGGGCTGAGGAAGTAGTGATGGTTTTGTTCCAATTCAGCCTTTGGCCAAAGTCCAGAGTCTCAGGCACAGATTTGAGATTGAGAGGTGGATACCTGAGCCACAGATGGAGGTGCCAACCCAAAAACTTACAGAATTAGTTTGACAGCCCAGGCACGGCAGCTTTTAACACACAGCTTAATTTCAAAAGTCACCTGTCATTACAGCTTGGGGAACTGGGTGGCAGGAATACTGTCTAGGAAACCCTACTTTGAGGACATGCAGATGCTGCAGTAAGGAAGGCTCCGTGAATATCACAGGGACTAATTCTGGGCAGCTTTGAAAGGGTACTAAATATTCAGGAGAAAGCTGCTGGAATTACACATCTCGCTTTGAGAACACTTGCTTTGTACGATTGTGAGGGTGGTTTGCTGCCTCCCGGAGCACTCCAAAAGGAGCTCCATCAAAAGGAGTGTTTGAACTCAGCTGACAGGTTCCTGGATAAACATATGTAGTAAACAAGGAAGACAAATGCCTGTCTGTAGAAAGACACATTATAAAGAGATCCGTATTTAAAGTATTAATGTGCGATTTTACTTACGTAGCTACAAGATGCGAGTTCCCACCCATTAGTTTTATCACTAAACACACAGATTTGGGGTCAATGCAAACTTGTAACGAGACGTTAACACCAAATCTCAGTGATAAGATAAACTACCTTTTCTGCAAACCAGTTCCTTCAGCTGGAAACCTTCTGCCAAGCAATAGTGGCAAAGCTGACCAAGTCAAACTTCTTAATCTAATGACATGACAAAGTCACTTCACATCTATCTCTAGACCATTTTTATTACCAGAGCTTTTGAGACCCATCTTTAAAGCTTTACTCCAAGTATGACCATCCATGATCTTGAGGTGTTTATTTGTTAAGAGAAAAGTTGCATCTTACCTTTCAAAAGCAATATTTTTTGTGTCAAGGCACGTATTAATAATTGGAGATGTAAGGCGTCTTTCCACATCTTTCCTTTTTGGTGTCATAGATCCCAATGTCAAACGCTTCATGTGTTGGGAAATCTCAAAACGCTTCGTTGTAACATATTTATCATCATGATTAATCTCAATTAGTTCTGCCCAACCTCCAGTATCTGTTGGAAATTGTAAGTCTCAGCCTAAAAAACCTTAGCAACAGTATTCCAGAATGAAAAACTGAGAATATGTTGTATAGGAAATCAAGGTGGACACTAATTCACTATATTTTGCACTTGGCTGAGATAAATAATCATCGATACAGCAAATCGATACAAATTTTATTTAGGGGGAAGGAGAATGGAAGGGGGAAAACTAAGTAAAATACTGAAGGAAAATTTTAATCCTTATACCAAATTTTGACCTCAGATTTACTCAAAGGAAAGAAATTAATCTGCTATGTTAAAACACAGAACAGCATCTCTATGAGAAACTTCATGGAATTTATGTATTTGCCTCAACAGGTCTCTGTGCAAAATCAGGATTTCTTATTGGGTTTTACGCAGTATTTGGTGATCAATGGTGCAGACGTGCTAAAATATTTACCTTCTCCCTTGAAAATTAAACTACGCCTTCCTCTCTCCCAGTTCATATTTTCAAAGCCCAGTAAAGTGATATCAACACGCAGCTTGGCACCACTTTTCCAGATGCGGCAGACATCGCTTGGACAAACTCTAGAAACCAGTGGGACTAGAAAAGGAAAATGAAAAATAAAATTATATAGAAAATACTGGAGAAACTAAGCACACTGGCAGTCTGAACTTGTGCAGAAGCTCCATCCCTGACATGGGATTGCTCAGTACTACGATCATTACACCAGAGGATCTTCTTTAGCTTTAAGGACAACCAGTTTAGGGAAAAAACCCACCAATTTTAAATTAAGGATGAATATGAAAAGGAAGATGACATTAGATGAGACCAAAAGATGTGAAATGGCATTTCCCCGTCTATCTTTTGTGACATTTGCACATAAGCCAGTCTCTGCCTACAGTTTAGAAGAGGTAATGATGACTAGAATTCTTACCCCAACTAGTGAACTCCCATTTCATTTCCACATAGAAGTCAGGAGTCTGGAGAAGGAAAATACCTTATGAATACGTCATGAAATAGGTTTAATACGTCATGAAATAGGTTTAATCTAACATTCAGTGCAGGATTTCTCATGAACACTTCAGACAAAGGAAAACAAAAAAAGAACAGAACTCAAGGTACAATAAATGAATGCTAAACCACTGACGCTGAAACCAACAAACACAACAGACACTGCCTGCCACTGCTGCTTTCTGATGTTCCTCCCTACTGTACTACAAGAGCTGAGATTAAGACTACACTGTTGGAGTTCACGGCTAAGAATTTCAAAGTAAAGTCAAGGAAAGTCTCCATCTCTCACAGCACCGTGGAATACGCGAGTCGAAACTAAGAACACAACTGTGCTTCTGATTTCAGTACACTGAGCCGAACCACCTGGATGAGAATTGCAGTTTGGAGTAACAGGTGTACACTAAATAATTACCTCATTGATCTTTTGGAGTAATTCAGGAACTCCTCCAAGTGTCATAGCAGTCTGCTGGTAGTCCCGATGCTGCAGGATCATTTGTAGCATCTCTGGATCTCCTGTACTAACAGCCTCATGTAAAACTGAAAGGAATCCAGACATGAGCAAGTTTCAGCTTGCTTTCTGAGCAAAGTAACAAAATACATCTGCAACTGAAAAATAGTAACACAACTCCTGTTTTCCAAGTTATCCTTACCTGTCCATCCCTGTGCATTCTCTTTAGTTACGTCTGCCTTGTGTTGGAGAAGAACTTTGGCAGATTCTATGTAACCCAGGGAAACAGCAAGGTGCAACAAGGTCCGGCCTCGTGGATCACGTTGATCAACATCCTGTTGAGCATCCGAGAAAGAAATAATGCTGAAGCTGCCCTACCAAATCAGAGCAGACTGAGCAGAGTTTATATAAACAAAGTTTGTCAGTAGTAATCCAGGAGTCAATATTCCCTAGGTATCCCCACGTATCAGTCTGTGGTGCAGTCAACCCAGTTTTCCAACACCATTGTGAGGCCCTCCTGCGCTCTGCACAGTGCAATCTGACTTCCCTGCTGCAAGAAAAGGAGAAGCAAAACAAGGCCTATAAACCCAACACAGTAAGAGCTGGTGTCACTGTAAGACAGGACTCAGTTCTTGTTGATGCTTCTCATTTCTTTTTCTGACACTACTTCCCTCCCTGTCCCCTTCAGATGGGATCTCCTTCAGGAGCAGATGGGAGCTCTGTGCGTGCTGCACCACGGACAGGCAACAGCCTGAGACCAACAAAGGGTTTAACATCATCCAGCGTAACAGGGGGAAGTAAAACCAAAAAAGAACGGGGCACACAACACCAATTTTGTACAGCGCTTTTTGAAAGTATACAAGCAAATGTTTATTACAAAGCATCTATTTGACTGACACACACAGCACAATGAAGAGTGAGAGCGTTTTGTACAAGTCACTAGAAAAAAAACAACACACTACACAGGCATAAATATCCAAAACATGCAAGCACAACATACTCATACCTTACATATTTCTCACTATTAGCTTAGAGATTTGAAACAGAAGAGCATCTATAACTAAAGGAAAAGGGGAAAGTCAATAGCAGAATAAGAAAGGAAAGTTATTACGCGAGTTAACACGGTTATCTGACAGCATTATGTTGGAAAGATCACACGCAGAGCAGGGAAAGCTTCGTTTTAAAGCATTCCCTTTCCACTTCTGTGGTGGAATACTCATTAATTTGCTTCCCCACTTCCTACGCTCCGGTGCCTACTGCACAGGGAGACAAAGGACTCCAAGGCATCCCTCCCAGTTGCCTTTGCTGCTGTTAACCGGTAACCACACATTCCACCCATCCTTTGCCATACCAAGTGCAGCTGGCAAGTGGCTTTTGGTTCCCTCAAGCACCCCTCTGACAGCAAGAAGCTTATCCCAAGGAAGCAGGAGGAAACGCATCTTTGGAATACTTTGAAAAAAAGAAGTTATTTAAAAGCAGATAAAGGAAGTAAAAAGCATATATGTTTCCATCTCAAAGCGTTGCTCATTTCCTTATGGTATAAAGCACTGGAGGTAGGAAGCAGCACTTTGCAGGTGCTAACTGCAGTCCCAGACTAACAAGAAGCAGGACAATCTTTATTTAACAATGAATTCTCATAGACAAGAGTGTTATTGAAACAGACATAAATCCAGAGGGATGGGCCAGTAAGGTTAACAATGTCGTTAAGAAATAAGATTGCATGGATTAGATAAAAAGTAACTGCATTCCAAAGATTCTCCTTAAAATAGGGCAGGAGCATGCTCTGAGCAAGCGTTAGTAAATTGAGGGGTACTGTTAGAATTACAGACGGCGGGCACTACTCAGGAGGTGGCACAGCTGATCTTCAGCATATGTAGTTGTGGTGTCAGGCATAACCCAACTGATATCCTCTGCTGCTGCAAGCTATCCCTCACACTAGTTAACATCAGAGCTTTTACGCAGCATCTCAGCAAGAAGGATGTTTGCTGCGTGAGCTTTTCAGATCACTTCCTTACGTCATTTCTCACTCAGCCATCCCAGAGAGGGAACAGCTTTGTATTTTTCTCCACTACTGCATGAAACAATGATCCCTTTTTTTTTTTACTAGAGATGCTTGAAAACATTCCAGCCAGAATAAAAATGCTGCCCCCACAGTTTTGGGCAGCTATGAATCTATAAGAACTGCTGGCCCTCAGCAAGCTAGAGGCTTTGGCAGCAGCAGCCACCTTTTCTGCTTGTTGACTTCCCATTAAGGTAAGCAGTATTTGTTGCTTTTCTGGCACAGAAAAAAAAACTTAACATCCATCATACCTGTTCTTCCTGCTCCGTTTAGTTTCCTGACTCATAACAGTTTCTAAAGAACTATTCTGTAACACAAAGTATATTCCTGCACCTTCGCACATCCACAAATAAAAAGGGAAAGATAAAAAAGAGCAGCAATCCCACAGGCTCAGCAAACAGACCTGGCAGTGCCACCAGGCTTCCTTTTCCCTATGCAGGCAGTGAGCGAGGGGAACTGGCACAAGCTCTTTTAGGGCCACCAGCCCCTCTCTCGCCAGGTGTCCCCATTACCTTGTCCTGCAGCTCCTCGTCCAGCCGCCTGTAGTCATTATTCCAGACCAGGACGTGCAGGGGGAATGCGCTGCTGGCCCTGCCAGGGGAACTCATCATGCCACACACCTGCAGGAGCGGGGGAAGCAGGGTGCCTACCCTCACTGCTCCCCCTGTACTTTGGACACCCCAGGTCACCCAAGCCCTCCTCTCTCCTGGCGCACACTGGCCCCAGGTAGGGAAGGAAAACTGGGCCACAACCCCCTGTGATCCCTTTGCCCTGCTCTATGCAAAATCCCACGCCTAGGGCTCCCCTATTCCTAGGAACAGCCTCCCCTCCCCCAAGTCCTACACTCCTGAGAGTTCCCTGCTCCTCAAAGCAGCCCCTCCAAAGCCCCACACTCCTGGGGGTGTCCCCTGGTGTTCCCCACAGTCCTAGGGGTTCCATGCTCCCGGGAACAGCACCCTTCCAGGTCCACACTCTTGGGAGCATCCCCTGGTGCTCTCCAGAGCCCCACACTCTTAGGGGACTCTCCCGCTCCTGGTGCTGCCCACACTCCTGGGCATCCCTGCTCCTGTGCCTGCCTCCTAGGGATCCTCTGTTCCTAGGAACAGCCCCTCAACCTCAC
Source organism: Phaenicophaeus curvirostris (assembly GCF_032191515.1). Classification (NCBI taxonomy): domain Eukaryota; kingdom Metazoa; phylum Chordata; class Aves; order Cuculiformes; family Cuculidae; genus Phaenicophaeus; species Phaenicophaeus curvirostris. Next base: position 2,450,744 of record NC_091408.1, read on the forward strand.
ACCGCACTCACGGGGACCTCCTGCTCCTGGGCTCCCCATCCTCCCCCTAGCCCTACACCCGTATGCTCCCCATGGCCCCACACACCCGTGCACCCCCTAGCCCCAGCTCCCCCCAGCCCCACACCCCTGTGCTCCCCCAGCCCCAGCTCCCCCAACCTCACCCCCTACTCATGGGGATGCCCTGCTCCCGGTCTCCCCATCCTCCCTCCAGCCCCACACCTCAGCGCCCCCCCAGCTGCACACCCCCATGCTCCCCCCAGTCCACTCCTCACCCCCCACTTATGAGGATCCCCTGCTCCTGGGCTCCCCCAGCCCCAGCCCCTCCTCACCCCCCACTCATGGGGATCCCCTGCTCCCCATGCTCCCCACACCCCCAGCCCCTCTCACCCCCTACTCATGGGGACCCCCTGCTCCCCACACCCCCAGCCCCTCTCACCCCCCACTCATGGGGATCCCCTACTCTCCACACCCCAACCCCTCTCACCCCCTACTCATGGGGGCCCCCTGCTCCCCACACCCCCAGCCCCTCTCACCCCCTACTCATGGGGACCCCCTGCTCCCCACACCCCCAGCCCCTCTCACCCCCTACTCATGGGGATCCCCCCGAGTCGCTCCTTCCAGCCTCGCCAGGACAGCAGCCGGGCCGAACCACAGGGCACCCGGAAAGGGGGGAAGAAGCTTCCCCTCCGCCTGCCGCTACAGGCGACCCCACGGAAACAGGAAGCGGCCGGTTCCCGCCCATCCCACCCCACCCCCCCGCGGGCGGGCAGATGGAACGTCCCGCCCCGAGTTAAAGGGGCGCAGCCCCTTTAATCGTGGGCGTTTCAGGCTCTGGGGTTTAAAGGAGCCGCCTTCCACCTGGTAAAAGCTCTGCTAAAATCAGGGAGGGGTTGGTTATGGTTCCCAACCTGCATAGCAGGAAGCAGGGTTCCTCAGAAAGTCATCCTTGAGCTCCTTCCCCCGCAGGCTGCTCACAAACAGTAAATTTTGCAGCTTTCGGGATTAGTTTCATTTATTGTGACCATGTGAGAAGGAAGACAGTGAAAGCACAACTCATTTCAACCCGCAAATCTACTACCGAGCAGCTCTTAAAGGTAAAAATGCATTAACCGTGGAAACAACCACATATCGAAGTTCCTGTGCTCGCTATGGTGCGTTGGGCAATTTCAATTGAAGTGTGGCCAGCAGGGTGAGGGAAGTGATTCTGCCCCTCTACTCCTCTCCTGTGAGACCTCCTCTGGAGTGCTGTGTCCAGTTCTGGAATCCTCAATGTAAGAAGGAGATGGAGCTGTTCGAACCGGTCCAAAGATGATCCGAGGGCTGGAGCACGTTTCCTGTGAGGACAGGCTGAGAGAGTTGGGGTTGTTCAGCCTGGAGAAGGCTCTGAGAAGATCTTATAGTAACCTTCCAGTACCTGAAAAGAGCCTACAAGAAGGCTGAGGAGGGACTATTCATAAAGGCTTGTGGTGATAGGACAAGGGGGAACGGTTATAAACTGGAGAAGGGCAGATTTAGGCTAGACATTAGGTAGAATTTCTTCACCATGAGAGTGGAGAGATCCTGGAACAGGTTGCCCAGGGAAGTTGTAGCTGCCCCATCCCTGGAGGTGTTCAAGGCCAGGTTGGATGCGCCTTGGGTGACCTGATGTAGCGGGATGACCCTGCCCATGGCAGGAGGGTTGGAACTAGATGATCTTTAAGGTCCCTTCCAACCCGAACTAGTCTATGATTCTATGATCCCTTCCCTCTGGACCCATCCCTTTCCCTCCAGCGCATCAACCGTGCATCACAGCTTGGCGTAACCACCAGACTCGTGGAGGGTGCCCTCAATTCTACTATCCACGCCTGCGACAAAGAAGCCAAACAGCGCCGTGCCCGAGCAAACCCCCCCTCGAGCCCCGAGCAGCAGAGCAGCCGCCTGCCAGGGGCAAACATGGCCGCCCGGCCCCTGCGCCAGCACCCAAGATGGCGGCACCGGCCTGCTAGGGACAGACATGGCGTCCCGCGCTGTGGTGCCAGCACCCAAGATGGCGGCGCGGCCCCGCCTCTCGCCGCCCGCCCCGTTCCCCTGGCGAAGGGCGGCTGCGCGCTGCCGCCTCGGCCCGGCCGGTGGCGGGGGGCTGGCGGCGGGGGCGCCCGGGGCCGCGCCGGGAAGCGGCCATGTCGAAGCGCCTGAGGAGCAGCGAGGTCTGCGCCGACTGCAGCGCGCAGGGTGAGCACGGGCGGCGCGGGGCGAGCCCTTCCCCCTCCATCCTGGCAGCGGCGCTTCCTTTGGAGGGGAAAGACGGGAAATCATGGAGTGGTTTGGGTGCGAGGGACCTCACAGCCCATCCAGTCCCTCCCCTGCCATGGGCAGGGACACCTCCCACTGCATCAGGGGCTCCAGCCCCATCCAGCCTGGCCTTGAACCCCTCCAGGGATGGGGCAGCCACCCCTGCTCTGGGCAGCCTGGGCCAGGGCCTCCCCGCCCTCACAGCAAAACATTGCTTCTTAATGTCTAATTCTAATCCCCCTAATCTAAATGTTCCCCCTTCCAATTTAAAATCGTCTCCCCTTGTGCTATCCCTACACTCCCTGATCTAGAGCCCCTCCTCAGCTTTCCTGGAGCCCCTTTCAGTCCTGGAAGCTGCTCTAAGGTCTCCCTTGAGCCTTCTCCAGGCTGAACAACCCCAACTCTCCCAGCCTGTCCTCATAGCAGAGGTGCTCCAGCCCTACAGATCATCTCTGTGCCCTCCTCTGGACTCACTCCGACAGCTCCATCTCCTTCTTATATTGAGGATTTGAAAGCTGGACCCAGGGCTCCAGGTGGGGTCTCACCAGAATGGAGCTGAGGGGCAGAATCCCCTCCCTCCCTGCTGGTCCCAAGGCTCTGGATGCAGCCCAGGACACGGTTGTTTTCTGGGCTGCAAGCGCTCATTGCTGGCTCCTGTCAACCTTCTCCTCCACTAGCACCCCAAGTCCTTCTCCTCAGGGCTGCTCTCTGTCAGGTCGTCCCGCAGCCTGTATTGACACCACAGGTTGCCCCAAGCTTGCATTTGGCCTTCTGGAACCTCAAGAGGTTCATACAGCCCCTCTTCTCCAGCTTTTCCGAGTCCATGTGGATTGCCTCCCACCCTGCTGATGTGCCAGCTCCACCACTCAGCTTGGTGTCATCTGCAAACTTGCTGAGGGTGCCCTCGATCTCTCTGTCTATATCATTGATGGAAGATATTAAATAGCACTGGTTCTAGTATGGACCCCTGAAGGATGCCACAGCAAATAGACTCTCTTAAGATTTGTTTCGGAGCTTTTAGAAAGCAAGCATGCTTTAATCAGGCTTGGGCAACGCGAGGGAGTGATCATCATTCCTGTGCAGCGAGACAAGAGCTGGGGACAGAATGCATTTCCCACTTATATGCATATGTACAAATTTTCCCAGAAATCTTATGCACGTTATAGTTTTAACATTACTGTGAACTTCACAACAGTCAAATCTCTTGCTAAGTTGGCGCTGGCTCCCTTCCAACCCAACCCATTCCATGATTCTATGACCACGGGGCGGACTCTGGGCACATCCCTGATTGTAGAGGTTGGGGGAAAGCAGAATTTGAACATGTTCAGTCTGTGACTTGCCCCACAGCCTGAGCTGAGTGCAGGGATCCCAAACTTCTGCGGGAAGGATGTTTTGAAATGTCCTGTACACTTGGATTGGAAATGTTCAGTGAGCAACACGTGCTCCGTGTTTACACACATGCCGTCTGTCTTTTGCTGCAGATAAACGTGGGAGCTTATTGAAACAAATATAATTTTCAGAAAGGCAGCAGCATCTCCCCCTCTGCCCATCTGTAGTTTTGCTGTTCTTATATTTAAAACTGTCCCGTTTGCTTTTTATAGCAACTATGTATATTTTTTCTCTTTTCTTCTCAGCGTTATGTTGGTTTTGTTGTTTGTGCCATGTGCTGCTTCTAGTATAATTACTTAGGTACATACTGTAATGAATTAAAATGCTAATCATGGAACAGTTTGGCTTGGAAGGGTCCTTAAAGACCATCCCATTCCAATCGCCCTGCCGTGGGCAGGGACGCTTTCCACTGGATCAAGTTGCTCAGAACCTCAAAAACATTTGAATATCTAGAAGATACAGTGTGGGAGAGGGGACAACAATATCTGTTGTCGAAACTTCTGTTTAAAAACCTGCAAAAATAATAAAAATCCCAAATTAACTCCTAGGGAGTTGCTTTTATCTTCACAGAATTTTGTTTTCAGGATAAACAGAGCTTGTCTATCTCATGCAGGCAGTTGTCCCTATCTCGTACAAGGTGACATATCTATGCATTTAAGTATCAGTGGCGTTACAATGCTGAGATAAAGTTGTGTTGCTGTGTTTGCGTTTGTTAAGCTCATCAGGACTATGCTGTGAAGCAGAATCACTACTAGGATAATCGTGTAAACTGGTGGTTTTATTTGGTGATGGTGTGACAATATAGCATTGTCAGATATTTACTTGATCTTGGTGAAGAAATCTGCTAGCTTATCCATGTATATGAATAAATCTTAACTTAATCTTTTCTTAAACAAAAAAAAATGTATATAAAAAAATGTCAAACCCTTCTCTGACTTAAATCAGTGAGAATTTGGCATTGGAATGATAATTGGTGATCTTTAAGGTCCCTTCCAACCCAAACTGCTGGCTGTGCAGCTGGGTCAGCAGGAGAGACTGCACCCTTTGCACCCAATTCAGGTGTAGCCAGTGCGGAATGCCTGGCTGCTCTAATAGTTAGTACTTGCCCCTCAAACTTCATCGACTTCATCTGCTGCTGTGTTGATGTGTGAATAGTTCTTTTTTACGTGAGGTGATCTGACGTGCACTTTTCTGGTGCACTTCCTATTCTCGGGCAGTTCACTGTGCACCCTCGCGGCTCAGCCTTGTCTTCATCACACGCTTCCTGTTTTGAATCGCCCTGCCGGGTTCCTGAAAGCAGATTTGGCCTGTTTCTAGACACAGAAAGCAGGTTGCGGTGCTTCACTTTCTGTCGCTTGTTGATCAGTCCACTCTCCACCAGGCACACTGTCGAACCCGCTTTGTTCCATATCGTTTATGCTTCTAAACTGGGGCCTGAGCTGCTGTCAGTCCCCTCTCTGGCAGCACGAAGTAGGAGAAAAAGCATTCTCTTTGCCCACTGTGCTGAACTTCTCAGTCTCCTTGCCAAATCTCTTGTCTTTTTTTCTTCTTTTTTTTTTTGTGACACACCGCCCACGTTTCCCGTGCTGCTGGCTTTTGTCAGATTCTACGTAAATGTAAACTCTTTCATCAATGAAATTTCTTTTTAAGTAGTGTACAAGCTGCAAGCAAGGACTCAGCTTTTTCTTTTCAGGAGGATTTTAAAGCCCTATTTCTGCTATGAAATGACCAAATAAACAGAAGCTTGCTTTATCATGGCTAAAAGGCCGTTGTTTGAAACCCATTCAGTTAGGTATTGAGATGGGTGTAAAGAAAAAAAAACCCTAATGATGACTTTTAGTCCAAATGGTGAGGTTCACAAGCAGCCTGTGACCAGTGAAGGAAACAAGAAATGTAACGGTTTTCATAAGAATCCTATTAGTTTATGAATGAGTGCTTGATAAGGTTGTCTGTAATGGAAAAGGATGAAACTCATTAATCTGGAAGGCTGTCTCCATTCTTTGGTTGTTAGGTTAGCACTAATGCATCTCATTTCATTGTTATTTTTTCCTTCTGAGAAGTGAAAGTTGTTAAAATAATAGAATGATTTAATAAGGAGGTTGTGTGCTTGTTATTAATTTGTTTTTTTAAAATTAGGTTAGGCTTTTTTCCTACAACTTATGCTTTAATTTGGCTCTGGGCTCTGATAGTTATCGTCTGTGAATGGATGCTCTCATCGCTTGTGGCCCGTGGTTCGAACAGGTTTGCCTGCATTGCCTTCAGCACACACACACCATCAACTCGGCTTAGAAACCACAACTGTGATCAGATCTCACATTTCAGGGATTCAGTAAATTCATTGCATGGGCCAGAGGAAACTTTCATGATGCACAATTGCTCAGATGTATTGTGACAGGATGCAGATCTCCCATCAGATACCAGGCCTGGGTTGTGCTCACTCACTTGGCTGCAAACCCACCTCTGGGTTTGAAATTAAGAAGAATTTTCCAGCATAGAAGAGATCTTGAATTCCTTTTTGTTTCTCCTGGGATGCGCTAGGTCTCTTTGCTACTCGGTTACTACAGAGTTCTTGGCAGGTTGAATCTCTCATCACTGATGGAAAACCCGAGTTTCTCCTGAAGACCGAGCCACAGAGGGACCCTGGTTTAATGTCCTGCTGTGCGTAAATTCAGTTTCACTCTGATATAATGTTCCTACTTGATTTTAAATTTTTTGATGCTTGAAGGTGCATAATAGCTAGGATATATATTATTTACTACTCCTGTCTTTCTGATTTGCGTATAAGATGGCTCCAGTTTGGATCTGTTCAGAGTTTTGAAGTTCATATTTTTGACAGTTCTTGACTTGCTGCTTTCTTTTACTGTGATAGTCTTGAATATTTTAATTATTTAATGTGGAAATTAAAACCCATTGTAATAATATAGAACTGAAGATTGACAGGTATGTGAAAAGGGATGATTGCTATTACCACGTTTTACTTAGAGACTTCTGAGTTTTCGTGAGAACAAGTAGGTGCTATTGTTAGAAATATTTCTGTAGGACTCCACTACAATGACATGAAAGCACTTCAAGGAGGCAATAAATTTGGTGTCCTGTTGGGCTTACAAAGGAAAGTGTTCTATTTTCTTAGAAGGAACTACAAACAGTGGGGCTTTTTCTTATTTTTGCCACAGTCCTCTTGCTGTCTTAAGATTCCTGCACCCCCAGCCAGTGCCAGGGCTCTCACTTCCCCAGCACCCAGAGGTGCAGTGGGGCTGTAGTGTTTGCAGGCTCATACAAGAGCTAAACACTAAAGCTAAGGTTAGAAGGCATGGCTCCTCGTTTTAGACTCTGCATTTGAAATACAAGGTCGTGTTGTCTTCTGTGTTGTAAGCAACGTACTCTCTTTCAGATCCTTGCTGGGCATCTATAAACAGGGGCATTCTGATCTGTGATGAGTGCTGTAGCGTTCATCGGAGTCTGGGACGTCACATCTCTCAAGTGAGACATCTCAAGCATACACCATGGCCTCCAACACTGCTGCAGGTAAAAAGTAAAACTGTTTCTTCCTTCATTAAAACTATATTTTTTAATACTTTTTAATGTCATCTAAATAGTGAATCTTTTGTTTGAGAGGGACTGGTCCCCTTACGCTTTCTTTTTCTAAATTAGCCTCCTTTTATTTCTCTTGTTTTGCTCTGATGGACCCCTGAAATCAGAATTGCCTGTGTCTTTTGGATTTGATACCTTTGTTTGGAAGGCTGCCAGTTTTTCTTTCAGACTTCTGCAATGCATCTGCTTCAACATAAATTTTCAATATATAGTCTCTTTTCAGTAGAGCTGCTGCTGGGAAGACAGAAGAATTTTAAGGGGCTTCTTATTACTTTCCACATAACAACCTTCTAGATGTGTGTCTGGTTCTGATATCCCAGTAGGTTATGGATGATGGCGCACACAATATGAATCTCTGTTGGTTTGCTGTCAGCTTGAAAGTAATTACAGATATTTGATTAGTCAGTCTGCAGCGAGCAGCAAAATTTCTTTACTGCCTGTTTGTCTACGTTTGGGATTTCAGATGGTTGAAACGCTGTATAATAATGGTGCTAACTCCATATGGGAACATTCATTGCTGGACCCTGCCTCTGTTATGAGTGGAAGGCGCAAAGCTAGCCCACAGGATAAAGTGCAGTAAGTGGAAAAATACAGAATTTAGTTTTTATAGAAGTGTGATTGTTTTATTTAGCAGTGACAGAGGCAGTAAGGTATCAGTGGGAACCTCTGTATGTGTTGTTGCTGGAAGAGAACAGGAGCAAACAAGTTGTTTATTCACTTGTATTTCTTTTTAATTTCCAATGATTTTCTAGAAAGTTTTTGCAAAAACAGAAATCCATTGCTTGAACTCTCTGAACTCTTGATTGCTGACATCTGCCTTTGAGTAGTGAGGATCTTTACTTGTGCTTGAATCAAAAGACTTCTAATCCTCATGCTTCAGTTAATTGAGTGCTGCAGAGACTGAGTTTGGTTGATGAATTACAAAACAGATTGAGAGATTATTTCAGTCACTGAATATGGTGCTTCATTTTAAAATGTAAATAACTGCGTATAGTAAGTATAGATCTTAAGTTGGCATAATTTTACATTTTTTGTTCACTTCTAAGAAATACACACCACACCCTACATTCTGCAGGTATTTTGATGTTTGTAACAAAAGCCTGCTGTGTACAGTCAGACAATCTGCACGGGGTTGTTTCTCTGATGAAAGGATTTTTCCGTGTCTAACTTTGCTACTGGCAGCATGCAGAGATCTAATTCAGTCTTGTGAATTTTCCTTTTTCTAGAGCATCTACTGTTGTGAAAGCACTAATATTTATTTTCTTTTCCTTCTGTTGCTTGGGTTTCTCTTTACAGTCCCAATAAAGCAGAATTCATTAGAGCCAAGTATCAAATGTTGGCATTTGTTCATCGCTTGCCATGCCGTGAAGATGACAGTGTTACCGCCAAAGATCTCAGTAAGGTTAGTATGTTTTTTGCTGGCAGCCTGCAGAGTCTACAGTTTGTGTGTAACAGAAATCTGACTGAATTACTTTCATTGCTTTTGACTTGAGATAAATATTACTGTTCCTTAGCACTTAAACAAACACAGCTTGACTTCAACTTGAAGCCATGGGTTTTTTTTGGTAATATATATGGATACTGGAGATGTGGATGGTTGAGAGGCATCAATTTAGGTTAGCTTGGAGAAAAATGTTTACACAAAATAGCTATAGCAAGAATTCTTCCATAGGCGTTTCTAAAATCACAACTGAAAAAGCAAATGCTGATTCACAGTTATTGCTGTTGTGTTAAGTACAATCCTGCTTCTTTTTCAGCAACTCCATTCCAGTGTAAGAACAGGGAACCTGGAGACGTGTTTGCGATTACTCTCCTTAGGAGCTCAAGCCAACTTCTTTCATCCTGTATGAACACTTTTTTCATTATTTTGATATACTACCAGTTCTTAAAGTTTTCAGTGTTTAATTTCAAGTGGTATTTCAATCTTCTACTCAGACCTGTTGATTGAGCGATGTGCTTTTCCTTCATTACTTACAGGAGAAAGGAAACACCCCACTCCACGTTGCTGCTAAGGCAGGACAGACTTTACAGGCGGAATTATTAGCGGTTTATGGTGCTGATCCTGGCACGCAAGATTCCAATGGAAAAACTCCAGTTGACTATGCAAGGTAGAAGACTGACGTGTGATGCTCTTCTGTACTAACTGATGTTCTTAAATCACACGATGAACCTGCTTAGATATCATTCTGTCTTGAAAATAATTTGACTGTTAAATGCTAATAAGTACCTTTCTCAGAAAGATTAAAGGCATAAAGAGTATAAATAAGCATTTTTGTTATTTTTTAGCCTGTATTCTCCTGGATGCATAAGACAGCAGTTGTGATCCCAATGAAACAGGCTGAGCCAAACTAGGCAAAATTGGACGTTGCTGATAAAGTAGAAGCTGGACATTTGTATAAATAAAACATCCTTGTTGCTCTGGTTGCTTTTGAATTGAGGCCATACATGGAATCTGAAGACTGGATAGGTCACTTGGTCGCAGAACGCAATATGCCAGAATATTTTCTATTTATTAAATGTGGGATCAGGCGAGTTTGCTGCATGAGCTCAGGAACTGTCTAAAAACTATAAATCAAGTATTCATTATACCCTATATAATCTGCTTTTTTCTACAGCAAAGCAGTGGCAAAGCTTTTTCAGGGTTTTCACTCACTCACTTGGGGAAGTTTATAAACGTTTATCTATATGTTTTCTTCCTACTGAAACATCCTGTTGAAGATCCTGCTGTGAGTCTGTGCTGTGTTGACACACTCAAACATGCAGTGTTGAACAGTGGCTTGTCCTAGATCTGTTTGTCTGACCATTTTTACCTTTTTGTATGTCTCAGAAAAATTACATGAGTTTTTCATTTTGTGTTTGTCTAAATCAGGCAAGGGGGTCATCATGAACTGGCCGACCGCCTGGTGGAAATACAGTATGAGCTTACAGACAGGTTAGCGTTCTACCTCTGTGGCAGGAAACCAGGTAAGCAGAGAAACTGCACTCTTGAGATCTTTCTGTGTTAATTCAAGGTCAGTTCAGACTATGGGACATAATGTTTATGTCAGTGTTACTCCACTTTTTATATGCATTTCAAATATTCTAACATTATAAAGGACGAATTTAAGAAAGGACATGGTGTAAGTTTAGTGAGAATGCACTTAAAATTCAGATAAAACTGCAGGATTTTAAGTATCCCTAAGTTAAAAATTAAGTTCCTTTCTGTTTTTCCATGAATACGTGCTCTGTAAATGGAGTTAACCTGAAAGCGTGGAGAACCCACTGTATAAGATCAGATGAGCTATGTTTAACTTCAAGCGAATTCCAGGGGAAATACAGATGTTGTGAATGTTGGATAGTCTGCAGGGAATGATGTAGAAGCTCTTCAAAGTGGTTTCTCCCCATTAACATGAAAAAGCAGAGAAGTATTCAATTAAATAGGTACCTTTTGAACACAAGCACGCTTTGAAATTTTTAGTCATTAGTTAGAACTTTTAAAATGCAGTTTTAATACAGTTGATAAGCTTTAATTGGAATCTTTGATAGCACCAGGAAATTGTGGTAGGAGCCTTTTAAGACTTGCTGACTTCTTGTAATTGGAAATTGAGTACTTACATGCAAGATGAATTATTCTATGTCTGCCTGTTGTGTATATTCTTGGGTTTCTCATTGCTGTGTCTTTTAGTAAAAGTGAATCCCAGCTGGATATCGCGACAGCTTTGAAAACTGTGGTTGAATAACAACCTATTAAAGTGCAATTTGTTTTCATTTCTAGAGCATAAAAACGGGCAGCACTTTGTTATACCTCAGATGGCAGACAGGTAAGATGCTGATTCCATGCCATGTCTGAAAATGGCAATGTGAAAAAAACTAATAATGAAGTTTCCTTTTCTTTCTGAACTTTTTAAGGTTGTTGCCGTTCTCACTTTTTAATGTGTGCCTTCATCAGTCTTGGAAGACTTTTTTTCCTAGAAGGAATATTGCTATTTAAACAAAAGAGAGTGGTGGTAAATGGTGTGAAATCCAGCTGGAGGCCAGTGACAAGTGGGGTTCCCCAGGGCTCAGTGCTGGGTCCAGCCCTGTTCAATGTCTTCATCAATGACCTGGATGAAGGCATCGAGTGCACCCTTAGCAAGTTTGCGGACGACACTAAGCTGGGTGGAAGTGTCGATCTGCTGGAGGGTCGGGAGGCTCTGCAAAGGGATCTGAACAGGCTGGACCGCTGGGCAGAGTCCAATGGCATGAGGTTTAACAAGGCCAAATGCCGGGTCCTGCACTTGGGGCACAACAACCCTATGCAGTGCTACAGACTGGGAGAAGTCTGTCTAGAAAGCTGCCTGGAGGAGAGGGACCTGGGGGTGTTGGTTGACAGCCGACTGAATATGAGCCAGCAGTGTGCCCAGGTGGCCAAGAAGGCCAATGGCATCTTGGCTTGTATCAGAAACGGCGTGACCAGCAGGTCCAGGGAGGTTATCCTCCCTCTGTACTCGGCACTGGTGAGACCGCTCCTCGAATACTGTGTTCAGTTCTGGGCCCCTCACCACAAGAAGGATGTTGAGGCTCTGGAGAGAGTACAGAGAAGAGCAACTAAGCTGGTGAAAGGGCTGGAGAACAGGCCTTATGAGGAGCGGCTGAGAGAGCTGGGGTTGTTTAGCCTGGAGAAGAGGAGGCTGAGGGGTGACCTCATTGCTCTCTACAACTACCTGAAAGGACGTTGTAGAGAGGAGGGTGCTGGCCTCTTCTCCCAAGTGACAGGGGACAGGACAAGAGGGAATGGCCTCAAGCTCCGACAGGGGAGGTTTAGGCTAGACGTTAGGAAAAAATTCTTTACAGAAAGGGTCATTGGGCACTGGAACAGGCTGCCCAGGGAGGTGGTTGAGTCACCTTCCCTGGAGGTGTTTAAGGCACGGGTGGACGAGGTGCTGAGGGATATGGTTTAGTGTTTGGTAGGAACGGTTGGACTCGGTGATCCGGTGGGTCTCTTCCAACCTGGTTATTCTGTGATTCTGTGATTCTGTGAAAATCAGGGAATTGTAGAGATTTACTGTATTTGTTAAAATGCAAGATAATTGTCTTAAAGGAACACATAATCGGGATTCCTAGGAAACAGATTTTGTAGATAATACAGGGCCCCATGGTGCTAGTTTCTTCATGCTGCATTTTGAAACTAAAGCTTGCAAGAAAGCTGCGTTTTTATTTGAAAGTATTCATACTTTTGAACATCTGGGTGCTTTTAACTTTTGGTTATGATCAATGAAATCATATTTGTATAAAACTTATCCAGCATTAATCATAAGTTGCTATTTTTCTTTTATTGCTATGCAATTGGAAATAAGACGGCTGTAAGTAAACTACTGTTCAACCTATTGCTTGCAAAATAACTATGAAAAAGTGTGATAAAAATGATGTAGTTGTTGGTAAAATAGCGTTAACAATATCAGTAAGATCAATGTGTTAAAAACTACATTAAAAATACTGTAAGATTAATATATTTCAAATAAAATAACATTTTAATCACTAAATTATTGAAAAGTAGAATTTGTGTTTAAACAAGCCATTCAGTGCTGTAGATGTAATGATCACTTCTTGTTTTCATAGCAGTCTAGATTTATCAGAACTTGCAAAAGCAGCCAAGAAGAAGCTTCAGTCTGTAAGTAAAACTTCTTTGATTAGATGTGGCAAACTAGCCGCTCTCCCACAGTAAATCTACTTCACCCCAGATACACGAGGTCTTGTTGTGACCAGCTAGGAGACAAAAAAATCCAATAACCAGTAAAGGAAAAGTGTAGAACGGGATTGTTGCCTCTTTATCCAGCAGTTGGGTGGTTGTATATGTTTACTTAATGGTTCACTTGTTATGTTTTCTGTGTTAGGTTTCATTTCTTTTCAAGCTATAATTCTCTTCTTCCCCAGCTAAGCAACCACTTATTTGAAGAACTTGCCATGGATGTGTATGATGAAGTTGACAGAAGGGAAACAGATGCAGGTAAATGAGACTTTCTGGAATGTGTACAAAGTAAATTTGAGTAGTTACATTGCGTAGCAGGTGACAGTGCCAGCATATGTTCTGTTTAAAGTACTTTTGTATTCAGTAATTACCGATAATGGTCATTTCTTTGTCTTGCACTGTCTGAAGACGATGTTAATTGAAAAAAAATCTTGTGTTTTTTACAACATAGAGAACCCTGTGGGGGAAAAAAAAAGCCTTCCTTTGGATTGATTGTGTTTGCATTTGAAATTGTGGTCTCTTATTCTTTGACAAGAAACGCTGTCAAATAGTACCAGAAAGTGATTCCCTCTTTTTCTTTCTTTCTTCTTCCTTGGACAGTTTGGCTTGCTACTCAGAATCATAGTACACTTGTGACAGAGACCACAGTCGTCCCTTTTCTTCCTGTAAATCCTGAATATTCCTCAACCAGGAATCAGGTAGGCAGTCTCCTTAATACGCTTTTTGGAATAAATGTCACTGAGCCATCACCTTGCTGTAAGTGCTGCAGTCTTAAGTCAAACTCTACTCGTTGTCTGCTACATGACGTACTTCTGTTTTTCTGCATTATTCTGTAATTCAGGGAAGACAGAAACTGGCTCGATTTAATGCCCACGAATTTGCTACGCTAGTTATAGATATTTTAAGTGATGCCAAACGAAGACAACAGGGGAACCCACTCACAGGTTCAAAAGGTGAGTATAATTTTGTCTGTCAGCTCTTCTATATGCAGTTCTTCAGTAACTTAATCCAAACCATAGCCTCATTCCAAAACACAAGAAACTAAAAGAGAAAACCATAGAATTTTGATTGGTTTGACACAAATAATACATACCTCTTAGGAGGATCTAAATTAAGTTTTGCGAACTGGGCTACTTGAATGATCCTTTATTCTGATGCGTCGTCTTGTCTCTCTTTTGAAGATATTTTCTGATTTTACCTTTTTTTAAAATTACTTTAAAGTATGTGCTTCCGTTTCTTCTCCAAACATCCCAGCACGGTTTTAAATGGTATATGTTGATCTACAGAAAACGTGGAATTGATACTCAAATCAATCAGCAATCAACATAGTAGTGAGAGTCAAGATAATGACCAGCCTGATTATGACAGCGTTGCTTCAGATGAAGATACAGATCTGGAAACAAATGCAGCGAAATCAAGCAGACAGAAGGTAGGCTTGAAATATTTACACGTGCACCAAATTTTGTTCATAAAGATAATCTGCAGCGAGTCTTTGTCCTTGTGAGGGGATTTAACATGCATAAATGAGCAGAAAATTGATATTTTCATTCATTTTCAGATTATTTTCAGAGTCACGCCTCAGTCTGTGAACTTGAACCAAATTAAGTGTTGTGACGTAAGGAAAAGTAATGACTCTGGAAAGTAATGTGCGCCACTGTGCATGTCTTGAGTTAAGCTATAGGTGTAGTTGCACAAATGAAATAATTGGATCTACCAAAACACTTCAGTCAGTGGTTCCATGGTATTTCACAAGCATTTACTGCTTCCTGCTGAAGAAATATTTACAGCAGACCAATAGCAACTGAGTGTTTTAAACCATTCCTGAAAATAATGCAGCATGGTTAAAAAAGGACAATAAATCTGGTAGTTCTGGTTTAATCTTCCGTGATAACATGCACACTAGATATTTATTAAGCTATGACTTTCCGGTTCTTTATTGCATATTTTAAAAAAGGTCCTTACGAAAGAGTATTATGTCACTGAAATGTTGAGACAAGTGGTTTTGTGCATGGAGGAGCTAAGAGTGGATAAACAGCAAATTTCTTCTATATTGGGCTAAAATTATTTTAATGAATGGATCTTATCAATTTGGGCTTGATTTGAACCCCGATTCCTTTAAAGTAAGAACATGAAAAGCTGTCGAAATCCATTGTCTTGTTTTGTTTTAGTAGGCTGCTTCTCAGTGGTGTAATTATTGTTCTGTTTATAGAGCCTGGATTCGGACTTGTCAGATGGACCAGTGACAGCCCAAGAATATATGCAAGTTAAAAATGCATTGGTGGCTTCTGAGGTAAAGATTCAGCAGTTAATGAAAGTGAACATCAACTTGAGTGACGAGCTGAGAATCATGCAGAAAAAGGTAATAGGCACAATAACACAACCCCTTCCTCTCTTGGTGTATTTTAAATTGACCAGAATAAAACTGCACAGACTGAAGGTGCAGTAACTCAATATTAGGGTAGTGAGAAAACCTATCTTAAAACGGAGCTGCTTTGGAATCAGATGAGATTCTAAATGTATATGCTAACATGGGGTTTAATGTGTTTTTTGTGGAGGTGATGATGATTTTTTAGTTCATTTTGACACGCTTTCCAAGTGACAAGACAGTTGTTGCAAGTTTTGTAGGTTTTTGCTGTCTTGCTTCAAGATAAGCAGTTTTTAACACTGTGGAAGTGAGTGCTAGCACAGATCTTGCCACGTGCACATCTCAATATATTGTACTGCCACCTTGTCTAGTAAATACTCTGGATTTTTTTCCATTAATAAGCCTAGCTGGAATGAAGGGAAGTTAAAACCCCAATGGAGTTTGGCAGTAGAAAATAATCTGGAATGTAACAATACAATATAAAGTATTTGTGTACCAGGAGGCCAATATTTATTTATTTCCTTGTCTTTTAATCCATGGGAAATAGCACGTATGAGATATAATAGTAAACTCAATTACTGCTTTAAACCTTCAGCGTGGGTTTTGTTTAGACGAGCGTAAGGTAGAGGCGTCTCATTTGCAATATGAGTTACTATGTATAGATAGTCTTATACAAACAGAAAGCTGAACATTTTTTGCTAAAATCCTGAGTTTAAAGCTCAAAAAACCCAGTTTGGAAGCCAGTCCTACTGCTAAACATTTCTTTCAGCTTCAAACACTGCAGAGTGAAAATACCAACCTCAGAAGACAGGCCACCACCAATATATATCAGGTCCAAACTGGTTCTGAGTACACAGACCCTGCCAACAATTCTTCTTTAAAGCGGCGACCGTCTGCACGGGGCAGCAGGCCCATGTCCATGTATGAGACCGGATCAGGGCAGAAACCCTACCTCCCCATGGGAGAGGTCACGTACCCAGAAGAAAGCATCACGAGACTGCAGCCTTTCCCTCCACATGTAAGTAGAACTGCTGGTGCTTCTGCGTTTCTCCTCATGTTCAGCTTTTCTGTCTCTTCCAACCGTGCTTATTTGCCAAAGCTGCTCACCTGCCTGCTCCACAGTGAATTCAAACTGTAAGAGTCGATGCTGTTTGCTGTATTAACGTGTCTGCAGGGGCTTAGTGTTCTGCAAAGTCAGAGCTATAACAGTTCTGGAATATATGAAGTGGAGCTTCTGGCTTCTGCTCAGCTGGTTCTTTTAACCACAGTATATGAGCCAAATATCAATGTGTGGCTGTTTGAAAACCAGAAGGGAAACAAAAAATAGTATTCCAAGAAGGCAGGTGAAGTTCATGGGCTTCTTTCTTGAGCTACACAGATATGTGCAAGTTTATGGAACGTCAGAACCACTTCTCAAAGATAAAATACAGTTGGAGTGAACTTCTTCATTAGGCCACCAGTTTCTTATGCTTAGTTTGGAATTTTAAATTATATTGGCATATTGATAGAAAGGCAGTTCTGGCAGCAAGAAATGCCAGAATTCTTTTGTATGCAGAACATGACAGTGCTTTCTGTAGGTCCTTTGGTCATTTGGTTTGAAATTGGGATGGAAGTAGTGGGCCTGAAGCACTAAATTGTTATGTGGAGCTGGTTAATTTGGTGTTGTGGTGAATGTGTTTTGTACTCTGTGGAATTCAGCATCTTTGGAATATCAGTATTATAGTTAACATGAAATCAGTTGTATTTTGAAAGAATTAACTTCACTGAGGCTTAGCCAAATTCTCAGAATCATTCTTGCTTCATGTCATCTCCATGGTTTTAAGAATGTTCCTTTATTTCATTTAAGCATTTATTTGTGTTTTGTTTTTGGTTTTCCCGAGTGTTTTTCTCTTTCCCATTTTTTAGATCGGGAGGAGTGCGTTTGTGACCTCCTCTTCATCTCTACCTTCCTTCCCCTCCACGCTTTCCTGGTCAAGGGATGAAAGCACACGAAGGGTTAAGTACCTTCCCAATTGGACTTTTACCTGGAGGAGGCAGCAGTCTCCCTAGAAGCCCTTACGCTGTCTTCTCCCCTTTTATGCTGCCTGACCTTCATGCTTGCATGAAGCAGCGCTTCATCACTTTCCGTTTCTTCTGCCACGTGCTGTGGACACTTGCCTCTCTCTAACTTCACACCAGCTAAAGTCTTTAGCACTTAACACCATGCACTGTTACTCCAGATCACTCCTTCATCTGCGTAACACTGAAAACAGACAGAAGACAAGTCAGTCGCTGTTTGGAAAGTAATTTCATGGGCATTCACTGGTATTTCATAAATCAATACATAACTCCTCCTTCTGACTAAACTGCACTGCATGAGGCGTATGAAGCTGACTGGGTCCTAGCTTTGAAGCCTGTTTTCTCTGGGGGCTGTTGGTTTGCACCAATCCCAACTGGTACTGATTGACTCTTTATCTGACAGATGTTCATTAGGTTGTTTGAAGCGAGTTCTTTAAGCATCCAAACAGGTAGCCACTTGTATTGCCCTCTGATACATTTGGAATCATCTAGCCTGCTTCCTGCTGACCTTGAGAGACGAAAGCCCGAATGGGCGTGGGGATTCCTTTTAGCAAAGTTCCTTTCAGGGCAAGATTAAAGACGCTGAGAGCATATAGAAGAAACTTACCTTGGGTTCCATCGGGATCTACAGAAGTGTGTTCTTGAGGGTTTTGTTAACTACAGAATTGACGCTGTAAGAAAAATTGTGGTGTTACCAAGAAACACTAAATGCATTCTGCCGGCTTCTGTTATTCCAAAGACCCTGTCTTTGCTGAGGCCTTATCTGGGAGCTATTAGCTATTGGAAGAAGCCTTGTCCAGCTTCTTAAACTGTTTTTAAAACACTGTTCATTTGAGTTTATTTTTGTTGGGTTTTTTTTTTATTTTTTTGTAGTGGGATATTTAAATCTGGTCTGATTCATCTGCTAGAAGTGAGCATAAAATGGCACCTTGCTAAAGAACACATTTAGCAAGACAAGCAGTTTGAGAGGCTCGTCTGTCCGGGACAGCTGCTTTTAGATTACATTTTATTTGGAATCCTTGAACTAATAGTGAGTTACATATTCAAAGGAAGGGAGAAGCACATTGCGTTTGCAGCTTCAGAGTAATGTCTATTTTTGCCTCTGAAGGGGCTGTGACTAAAGCAACGGACCTTGAGCAGATGCATCCTGATGTTTCACAGACCGATGAACTGTGGAGGCAAACAGCCTGTAGCTTTTATGCTGCTGTTTGACCAGCCTGAGCTACTGGCTTGCTCTGCTTGCAGAAAGTACCTTCTTCATCAGAATGAGCTGATTGCATTTTGAGGTTTCACTCTGACCAAGTCTCTTTGACTTTGAAGCAAATATCAACACAAGGGTTTAGATGCCTTATTTCTTAGAAAATAAGGAGTAGCTTATACCCATATTGTTCCACCACGTGTTCAAAATTTAGGCCTTGCTTATTTCCTTCTTAAAACAAGACTTCCCAAGAGCAGACTTGAAAGAGAAGTGTTTGTATTCCTTTTCAGACTCCCACGCAGCTGTAGGCCTTCACTCGGGGTTCAGTCTTCATTGTAGATTTGGCCTCCAAGCTCATTTTGGTGTCTCACTCTTCATCCGTCCTTTACTTCAGGTTCAGACTCCCAGCAGGACCAGCCTCCTACTTTGCAGTGGGCCTCCCACACTCACTCTGACCTCCACTTTGTTTGTCCCTACAATACTCAGTCCAGCCCTCGTTTCCTTCTGTGCTTACAGTGCTCGCTCTGGCCCTCACTTCCCTGTGTACCTGCTGCCCTTGTTTCACTCTCCACTTTGGAAGTGACCAGCCACCTTCCTTTTGACACCCATTCCTCTGTAGCCCTCCACTCCCAGTGCTTAGGCCCTTGCCCCGATTTTATCCGGTGCTCTGCCGTGGGCCACAACTCTCACTTATTTGGCTTCCCAGCCTTGTTTTGTCACCAGTCTGCCACAGGCCACAGCTCTCCTTGTTTTGGCCTCCAGTCTCCAGCAGACTTTAACTGTCTTCATTTCAACTTCTAATCTGTACAGGCTCCAGTTCTCCTTGATTTGCTTTCCTACATGCTCTTTGGTCTCCCACCCGTAGTTTGGCCTCTGTTCCACACTGGGCCTCCTGCCATCATTTCAGTCTCCTGTCTTTATTTTGCCTTTCATGTTGCAATGCTCCTCCACCCTCTTCGCTGTCCTGTTCTCCGGTGGACTTCCCAAGCCCAGGTCAGCCTTTGCTCTGTGGTCAGACCTTCATGCTTGATTTGGCCTCTGCTCTGTCATGGCCCTCCCGTGCTGGATTTTGTTTCCACTGTGTTCAGCGTCCCACGCCACGTCTGGCCTTTGGCCTACTGCGACCTTCCTGCTCTTGGTCTGCCCTTTTTATGCGTGGTGGGCTTCCCCTTCTTGTTTTGACTTCCTGCTTCATGGTGGTCCTGCCCTCCTCCTTTGGTGTCTGTCCCCCTGTGGGCTTCCCACTCCATGCCCACGTGGCAGGTGAAGGATTTGGTGCTGTGGCTGTCTGTCCTGCCACGTTGGGTGCTGGGGCAGGGCCCTCACTTGGAGGTCAGTGGGGCCGTACCGTGTTGGTAGCACCCAGGCCCTCAGGTGCAAGGTGGCAGCAGGAGCCCAGCGTGGGGCAGAGGGGCTCCCTGGGCTCCAGGGCAGCGGCTGGTGCAGGGCTGTTGTGCTAAAGAACGAGGACGTGGTGCTGCTACAGCTTGGGGCTCTTCTTTTCCGCACAGCACTGAAATAAATCTGTATTCCTTGCAGACCTCGAAGCTGGAGAAGCAGAGCAGTGTGTCCGAGAGCGACTACGATAACCCCACCACCCCTCTGGAGCTGGAGGAGACAGGGTAGGTGCAGTGACTTGGAGCTGGCAGCACAACTTCGTGCTGTTGAAGGACGGGGAGCTGTGTGAGCAGCCGGGTCTGTCCCCCAGGGCCAAGCTCTGCTCTGTTCTCTTGCAGGTCAGGCAGGAAGGGCCGGCAGAGGAGCGTCATTTGGCAGGGGGAGGGATCCATCCCTGAAGACGCCGACGCAGCCCCCAGCTCCAGTTTGCCCAGTACAGAAGATGTGATTCGGAAAACCGAGCAGATCACTAAGAATATTCAGGAGCTGCTGCGAGCAGCACAAGAGAACAAGCATGACAGGTAAGGCACGAGTGCTGGAAAAGCTCCAGAGCTTATGAGGAAAGGAAGATGATTCTACAAGCATTTGCAGAAGTACCACCATGACCACCTATGTTAACACTGGAGATCCTAGTTTCACACCTACAAAACACGTAGGTCCGTGGTGTTTCCTGGTGCACTCTGGTGCCCCGGGATGAGAAGGGATGAGCCACCAGCACAGGTGGTGGGAACACCCTTCCTGTCCAAAAGGCCAGCACAGCCCCCTGCGAGTGGGTTCTGGCTGCAGCACTGCCTGCCCTGCCCACAGCTGGGATGGGGAGTGCTGGGAGCAAAGCACTTGTGAAGTCCTCCTCCGAAAGTAGTGTTTCGGTTAGAAATCAAACGTGTTGCAGGGAATTTGGTGTAATTCGGGTCTTCAGATCTCCGTGTCCTTAGTTAAGGACACCCTGCAGGAATGTGATAGTGATACCAAGTCTGGCTTCAGGAAAAATGCATGGAGGCAAGCCGAACTTAGCTTTCCTACTGAAATATTAGTGCAGATAACATACCAGCCAACTACTTTGGACTGTTGGGTTCAGATACAGACATAGCTGGGTAGACAGGAGTCTGTCCATCAGCACATGAGGCAACACAGAGCTGAGTTGCCTTGAGGAGCTGCTGGCCCCACAGAATGATTTGTTTTCAGAATAGGCATGAGCGAGTAACAGCGATACTGCCCTTGACTGATCATCAGGGGGTGCTCCTGCACAGCTTGTGTAGAAGACTGTAAATAAGAGTTAGGTCTTCCCAGGTTTGCACACGTTTGGTCTGGAGCAGCTCTGGTCTCCAGAAAATTGGAATTGCAGGCTGGCAGGTCTGTGTCCCGTTCTGTGTCCCCTCCCTAGCTCCCTGCCCGTCCTTGCCTGTGAGAAGCAGCAGGCGATTTATGTTAAGCCCTCGCTTCCTGCCTTGCTGCAAGAAGTGCACAACAATGGGGCCACTTTTGTTCTGTGTTTTTCCTCCTTGTACTTTTCTATTTTTAGAAGGGACAGCAGCCTCTCCTTCTCATGCTGAATGGCGAGTTCTGATGTGTTTGTGCTGGGCTCGTTGCCCTTGTCCGTAACCTTTTCCACTGCAATCCCTTGTTGCTTGTTTCTCATAGATCATAATGAGAAGCCTTAAATGAGTTTGGGTTTTGTGTGTATTACAGTTTAAAGTATTTTAATTACAACTTTTAAGAAATCATTGAAAGAAACAATGCAGCGTACCTGGTCTCTTAAATAGAACAGATTTTAAAACAACTTGTTCTTTTCTTTTTTGTTTTCTCTTCTGTATCATGACTGGAGTGGGGTGTTGGCCAGTACTTAAATGAGGATAGTCTTGCAAAACACTGAACTGTGAAGCTGCTGTTCTTCATTTTCCTGTTCTCTGGCTTTGTCTCAGTGAGCTGAGAGCTGCGTAGTCTGGGGCACGCAGGAGATGCAGTGGGTTTGTTCTGCCATCCTCTTCCTGCACTAGGGGAACGCTTCCTTAGCAAAGTGAGGTACTTGGGATATAATAGTGCAGCTTCCAGCTGGTGCTGGGAACGCTCTAGACAAAAATCATGCACCAGAGAGCAATAAAATGATGCAAAAATATCATCTGTTAATGAAACGCCTTCCTTTTTTTTTTTCCCCATGCTTTCTTCTCTTTCTTTTCCCGTGCTCAACTGGCTGAGTAGACCCGTAGAGCGTGCGGGTGCGCTCAAGCTCAGACACAGCCTCGGCTGCTTCAACACGCTGGTTCCCTGGGCTGAGAGAGCTCCCCTGCAGCCTCTGACCATCCCGCAGCCCAGTCCTGCCTCCTGGTACTCTGGCCTCTGTCCCTGCCTCCCAGGCACAGTGTCCTCTCTCTCTTTCTCTCTGCTGCCTTTTTCCCTCACACACACTGTCTGCACAGGGGTTGTTAAAGGCTATGCATGAAATGAGAAAGAAACTAGAGATAACTCACACAAAGAGTTACCAACTTGTGATGTTAGCTGTTCAGTTGAAGCTCCTCGTGTTGGTTTAATGGGGAACAGAAGCCCAGCCTGGAGCTGTGGCTGTCTCTGGTGTAAACGATTCTCCTGTCTCTATTCTGTTTGTTGTCCATTGAGATAAATTAAACTGTGACAACTAACAGCACGATGTGGGCATTTGCAAAAGTAACAGAAGTTTCAGGGTTTCCAACGAGCCACATTCGCTGCCAGCAGCCTGAGCTCGCACCTGGGGATCAGATGAGACCATTGGCATCTGGAATCAATGAAGAGAGATGTGTGTTTATGTAGTGTCATCCAACCTGACAAAAATGTCATTTATTAATGCCTAAAATAAAAGTGAAATGTAAGTGAGATGCTCTTTGAAACAGAACTTTCCAAGTTCTAACCCCAGTGGCAAGGATCAGGATTGGAGGAAGTGGGTACCACAAGTTCCTGCTAATGAGGGATTCTCTTTTTCCAAGCTGTCACTTCTTCCTGGTGTCTTACTGGAATGTGTGTAAACTCAACAAGTATGTCAGCTTATTCCATGAGCTCACAGTGAGTGTTTAGACTCTAAAATAAATCCGTTCCTCTAAGACACACTAAACTTCGCAGCTAACCCAGGAATGTATTGTGAAATAGGTGTCGTTAATCTTGGCCTCTTTCATTCAAGTTGTTGTTAGGACTTTGCCTGCCTTGTTAGCAAAGAGTTTAATCAGCAAACTGGCTTTTTAATGAGGTAAAAGTACTGTTCAGTGTGGCTTGCAGGGAGCAAATTGTTAACCTGACAGCAGAATGAGAATTACAATGAACTTGGGAGACTTCTCTCCGCTTCTAGTTTATTTGGAACAACCCATGTGATTTGAGACATATAGAAAAACTCCTTTTTAAGGCAATTTTCCTGCATCGCCAAAATGACCCCAGTGTGTCGCTTCTCCGTGCGTTTGCAAGTGACCTGGTTGTGCACCTTTGGTGTTGCTAGATGACTGCAGTAATGACTGTGTGAGGGCTGGGATTTGGATTGTTTTTCTGCTTGAAAGGGCAGTCAGTGATCTACCATAACCTACAGACACTGACTATTTTCTTGAATGCTGTTGCTTTGTGATTTTTGAGATTCTCTTGCTTTTGACTGCATCACGTTAACTAACTTATGCTAAAACTGAGTCTTTGAAGCATCAAAACCAAGTCTTTTGCAGTGAACCTTTTGACAGACCCCACTAACACAGTGCTTCACAGCAGCTTACGGTAAATAGTTGTTAGATCTGTTTCAAACAGACCACTTTTCATTTGGTAAATAAACCAGAAGTGAATTCTAGGAGGATTAATGGAACTTACGTTTGGTTTATTGGCTAAATCAAGAGAATTACTGACTGTTTAGCCTGAAACTCATCCCCTGACAGTAGTTGGCAGTTTGGAAATGCACAGACCTGTAAGCTGCTGTTTGAAAATTGTGTGCTGTCTGTTCACTGTGTATAAATTAATCCAAGGAGGCATCTTGGTGTTCTTGTCACCTTCGTGTGATATTTTACTTTCTGTTAAACGTTAACAAAAAAGCAAGGTATGAATTCTGTACTGGAAGCTTGGTGCTACCAGTAGTTGTCTAGCATTCCAGTTTGTGAAGTGTGAAAGGGGAAATAAGTGCATGGGGCTGCATTCCTAACTTCGACTGATAACGAGCTGATGCCAGGATGGAAATAAATCTCCTTGAAATTAAGGTGTGTCTTCATCGTGCTTCTCTGCCACAAACTCCAGCCTCCAGTCCGGCTGCTGACCCTGAGAGGCACATGTTTGGTACAGAGATCACACAGAGTTCAGCTGAGAACCCGAGGGTTAAAAGCTTGCAGAGGTCAGATTTCAGGTCTTGCCACCAAGTGCTTTGAATACAGCTTGGGGCGTTATGGTATTTTGGAAGTTTAAGTTAGAAGTGTTCTTATAAAGGCTTCTACTGTGTAACTTAGATATAGAAAAGCAGCGCAGAAAAACCACATTGCTTCAGAGGCATAGAGAGTCCTATAAATAGCAACACTTGGCTGCTAAATGACTTTTAAGGGTTTGGATGGCCAAAATTCAACTCTGAAACATAAAATCAGTTGAAACATCTGTGTGTTTAATTTTTCTTCAGAGGTCACTGGGTTTTTTAGCTGCTTA
This sequence comes from Phaenicophaeus curvirostris, assembly GCF_032191515.1. Lineage (NCBI taxonomy): Eukaryota > Metazoa > Chordata > Aves > Cuculiformes > Cuculidae > Phaenicophaeus > Phaenicophaeus curvirostris. The sequence goes on from NC_091408.1 coordinate 2,475,344, forward strand.
AATCAATAGCAGTTATAAACTTTTCTTTCAGTAGACTGGTTTTGCAGTCTCTTGGCTCTTTTGAAACAAATGAATCGAGGTTTCCCTAAAATGGCAGTAAGCTGAACTTAGATCCCGCATACAATGTTGGTTGTAATCACTTTTGATTGTCAACACTGCACTGAGAGGGAAAAGTTGCCACATGTTGTTCAAATATTTTCGTACGGCAGAATCTTTCTTCCCATTGTGCCTGGCTGATGTGAACAAGTTTGCTCGGGCAGGCTCTCCCACACATGACAATAATGATGATTGTGCTACTGCAAACAGAAGAGCTGAGCAATTCTCTGTACAATTGGGAGATGAATTCTAGTGTTTCTGTATTCAGGGGGTTTGTAACGTGGTTGTTTTTACAGTAGTAGTAGTGGTGGTGGTGAAATTAAAGAGGAAAGGGAGTCTTTACATAACAAATAACCCATCGCATCTTTTTGCAGCTATATACCGTGCTCTGAGAGAATACACGTGGCAGTGACAGAAATGGCAGCCTTGTTCCCAAAAGTAAGTGCCTTTCAGTGTAAAAAATGGTTTTGGCCTCTTCCCTTCAGTAAATTAAACCCAAAAGCCGAAGGCAGGAGAAACGAAACCTTGCGTCGTTGTTCTTATTAGCACACCAACTGGGAAGGGCGAGCGTGTGAATCCAGGCCTTTACTTTTATTCTTGAATGTAAAACTCTTAAGAATTGCATGCAGTTCCTCCAAAACTGGAGGCTGCTTCCATCTAGCTTGAGGGGTCGTGTGGTTACACAGGAATTCTGCTGGACTCAAGGTCTCTCTCAGGGTTCCAGTCGAGTGCCATTGCCTGGATTTCCTATTTGCAGGTTTGTTTAGATCTGTTATCCATATATCACAGTGATCTGTGTCTTCACAGCGAATTTTAGGGAGGGAAATCTCCGTGATTAAGTTTTTGTACCTCCATAAAACTGCAAGGAGAATCTAACACTGTTGTGCATACCTGAAGGGCTTGTCTTGAACACTGTTTTGTACCCTGGTGTCAGCTGGGACACGGGCTGGGCAGCAGTAAATGGGCACTAGAAAGTCTGTGTGAGTAAATCCCTAAAGGAGAGCATGAAGCAACATTCCCTGAGTGCTGCCTGGCAACGGTTTGGAACGTCTGCGAGTTGAGAGAGGAGAAATTCTGGGAGGTTGTTTCATCTGCCCCTACCCTGTGTCTCTGCAGTGATGTTTTTTAACATCTCCTCCAGCCCAGAGAGGGCCTTTCAGAAGCAAGGCCACAGCAGTAGCAGTTCTGGATTAAAGAACCTTTGTGAAGCTGCCAGCTGATTAAAAATGCTCCTAAAATGGTTTTGTCGTTCTGTCAAGTTCAACTTCTGTTTTCCTTTCCCAGAAACCCAAATCGGAACTGGTAAGGACTTCCTTGCGTCTGCTGACATCTAGTGCCTATCGACTCCAATCTGAGTGCAAAAAAACCCTTCCCGTGGAGACGTGCCCCACGACGGACATCCAGCTGGTCACCCAGCAAGTGATCCAGTGCGCCTACGACATCGCCAAGGCCGCGAAACAGCTGGTCACCATCACAACCAAAGAGAACAACAACTGAGTCACACTTGGCTTTTTAGTCTTGGGTTTTTTAAAGGTTGAATTTCAAATACAAGTGTGGAACCATTCACATTTTTACGAGAACTAAAGGGGAAAGAAACTTTTTTTTTAAACTCAGTATTATTTTTGCATGTTTTCTAACAATTTTATGATTAATTTAACCCACTGCCTTATTTTGTGCCTGTGTTACCGGTTTAGTTACAGATAATAGCATGTTGCGAATAGCTGTGAGCCAGTATCACGTACCAGCGGTGTAACGAGCTCTTGCTTGATGTTTCCTTGGGGCCACGTTCTGCTTTCAGATGTTGCTTGCAAAACTCTCCTTGAAGTCAGCTGTCCATATCGGAGGGCAGAACCTCGCCTCTGCTCTCTCCGTCCTGGAGCCTCGTGTGCCGCGGTGTCGCTGACTGGGAAACCTGCAGCAACGCAGGCTCCGAGGGCTCCGGCACCATTAGTGCTGCCCAGCAGGAGGAAGGCTGTAGTCCCATAACAGAGTACAAGCCCAATGTTATCTGTTCCCATATCAACTGTCGTGCAATAATATTACGGTTTTAGTCTGCTACCACACTAGTCGTTGTGGGCATCCGAGCTTATTCCATGTAAACTATACAAGGTCTTTGTCACTTTATCTGTTTTGGAAGGAATTTGAAACGTTATAGTTATTTCCTTTAGTTGTCACTATGCCATTAATATGTGTTTGATGTTACTTTAGGGCATTAGTGGTTAAAATATTATCCTCTGTTTCTGATTTAATAATTCATTCTTAAGTTTCCTTTTACTGTCAGCTTCACCATCTCATTCGCAGCAGCACTGCTCAGGAACTCACGATGCAGCTTCACTAGAGGTCTCTGTGATAATTAACAAAACAAGGCAGTTAGAAGGGGGCCAGTGCAAAAGCAGCTCCCTCTGCCATCGCGAGTAACCTCTGTACCTCAGCAGATCCAAATGTGAAGAGATTTCTGATCTCTAGGAAGTTTTATGCAGATCTTCCTGAGCTGGGCTGCCTGCGCGGAAGGGAGCTGGCAGGTGTCTGTGTGCGCTCCAGGGTTGTTTCATTCCTAACAGTTCACAAAACTTTGTCAGTCCTGCTTAAAATAAGAGTTCTTTGGGAGTTTGAATTCCATAACGGGTGGGGGAAAACATCACTAATTCTTGCCTGTGTCCCATTTGGAAGCACGTTGTCATTTCCCCACCTAGAGCAGCCTTGTAGTTAAGAGCAGAAACTGCAGCAGATGATGTGAACATCGAGACAGCGTTCACAGGAACAGCTTCTCTGCCATGGCTCACGCAGGCCTGCAGCGCCTGGTCTGCCAAAAGCAGCTCTGCGAGGCGTTTTGGTGAAAAACTGTTACGTTTAGGGAAACAAACTACAGCTCAGCAGTTTGTCCGTTTTCAAATCCCACTCTGTTTGTACACGTAAACACAAAGAGCCGTAACAGTGAGGGTTCTGGTGTGTTGTACTGCGCTCCCTTTTTAAAGCAGTGCAGGTTTGAGGGAGGGAAGGAGTGGAGCAAGCTGATGGCAACCCAGTAAATTCATGTTCTTCATTGTGGGGCTCTTTGTTTCCTTTCTGCACTTCTGGTTCTTAACTCCTGGGAATGCAGAGAAGCAGGGATCAGAATTGCAAAAGACGCTTGTAAAACTGATTTCAGAACTATGCTACTGGCGCTAAAATACATGGATAATCTTCTAAGAACTCTTAAATTGGCGTCACTCAACAGCAGGATCGTGGTTTTACATCTCTCAGTGTGTCCTTTTCTTTCGCATATCCTCCCTGTTTTCCAAAGCAGAGTAGTGCAGATTTAGGTTGTGAGTTCTCAGTTGTGTGTCCCGGAACACACGGACACTTTGGTAACTGCAAGCCCTTGTTCCAGCTCCGCCAGCTTGATTTTCCAACCCCCCACCCCTTGTGCTTGTTGCAAGGCTTAGCTATAACACCACGGCCAACCCTTAATCGACTTCCCCTTCTGCCCCTTCCGCAGCATTTCTGTGCTCTAGGTTGGTGGTGGTTCATGCTGAGCCAGCGCTCGCTCCACAACCACAGTGACTCGTGGGAGACACTCCGGAGGTTGTCGGTAAAGCAGGAGTGCTCCAAGCTTGGCCGACGCGCTGCATCTGCTTGTCCCAGAGAAGCAGAGCAGCCCTCGATCAGACAGCCCTGCGGGGCAGGGGGTTTGACACACCCACAGCAACCAGGGTGATTTTCTTTAGAGTAGATCTTTTGTTTTCCCCTGCAAACAAACCTGCTCTTTCTTTACAAAGTGCTGCATAGGAAAAGTAAAAATGGGTTTGCCTTTTTCCAACCCTTGTATTTATCAGCGTCGTTCTGTCTGTAAAATATTTTGACTCAATCTTTTGTTTATTGTATTGCTATAAAATGCAAAAACCCTTTCAGCGTATGAAGTTATTTGGGGTTATTTACTGCTGCTTCTGTAAAGATCTTGACAGAGTAGAGCCTGATCTTGAGCTGTGACAAGGAATTGTGATCAACTAAAACTGCTCCCCTCCTGTTGCCACAGCAGTTTGCTTGTGTAAGAAACAGGCAGCAGGTTGCAGTTATTCATTATCATAGAACCATAGAATAGTTTGGGGTTGGAAGCCCCAGTTCAACCCCTGTGAGGGGCAGGGACACGTCCCACTCGATCAGGGGCTCCAAGCCCCATCCAACCTGTCCCAGGGCCTCCCCACTCTCACGATGAAGAAATTCCTCCTTCTGTCTAATCTAAATCTGCCCCTCTCCAGTCATCACAGGCTGTTCCAGGGTCCTGGATTAGCCTCGACCGCAGCTCAGTCGGCAGCTAAACCGGGGAGTTGTATCCCAGTCCCCGTCACAAAGGGGAAAGGGAAAATGAGAGATGTATGCTGGAAACCAAAACTAAACCAGCTTTAATCAAGCAATTAAAGGAAATAAAAATATTATTAATAATAAAATACACAGATTTCTATAAAACCAAACACACACACACATCTCCTCATGACTCTTAAGTCCATCCTGAAGCTGCAGAGCAAGTTCATGGGAAATCCCAGGGTGGACTCAGGAACTGGATTCAGGAACACACGATCAGGACTGGGAGCAGACAGACAGACAAGGTCCTCATTGGACATTGGCCACCAAAGATGAGAGATTGACCCTCTTGCTTGACCCGTTGAGGTCGTGGTTTAGTGGTTGATAGGAATGATTGGACTCGATGATCCTGTGGGTCTTTTCCAACCTAGTGATTCTGTGATCCCTCAGCTTTATCCCACATCCGATGCACACGGGACAGAACACTCTGTTGGTGAGTTTGGGGTCACCTGTCCTGTCTGCTCCTCCCTGCAGGTGCCACCCTTTTTGCGTTCCACCACCTCGAGGATGGCCTTGGTTTACAGAGAAGTAAGTATCAACAACAGCCTTTCCGCGTACCTTTCACCCCATTATTTGGTGATAACACAGTGTTCTTGCCTCTAGAGGCAGACACTTTAAAAAACGTGTCATGAACCTGCAGAAAATGAAGTTACGTAGAAGAGGCTGAGCTGAAAAGTTAGTGAATTGGTGCTGCTTTAGCTCAAACCCGAACACAAAGCCACCATTATTTCAGGAGTTCCTTGATTCTTCACAGTTGTGTCTCTGTAGTCTGCGCCGGCACCAAGTGCTTGTTCCTTGGGTGCGAAGGCCAAGAATCCTCAGGTCCACGCTGCTCTGGGGTAATTGTAGAGCTAACAGGGTCAAAAGAAAGAGCATAACTTCTTTAGAGGCTCTACAATTAATGTCCCGCACACGTGCTGCTCAGCATGCAGAGGAGGAACACAGGGAATCACCCAAGAACAAGCATCAGTAACATTTAAGAGCTGTAACTTTCAGGCACTAACACCTCCTCCCAGCTTTCTCCGTAGCTGCTAATTACAGAGGTGACTGCGCAGTAGCTCACGGCTTCGTATAAGAAATAAGATCTGCTGGGCATGATGTTTAGGGAGGATTCCTCGGTTCAGCTTAGTTTTTAGGTCTAGGCAAAGCGCGCCAGGAGACGAGAACACACTGAGTGGTGGCGAGCATCGCACCGACTGCGCTGATGCAGCCGATCATGCTGAAAATCATTAAAATAACATTAGAGGCAGCGGCAACGAGTCTGCCTCCGAAGATATTTAAAAATGGGAACCTAAAGCATGGATGCCAGCAGAAGGAAAGAAATTGATAAGAGAGAGCTAGAGATCCCTGCTAGAAAGAGCACCAGGGGGTTCTGTCCTAGCAGCGTGGGGCAGCTAAGGTACAGATCAGAAGCAGCGTGTCAGGGTGAGGTTAACGCCGCTGCCTACCCTGCTGCGATACCCCCGCTCAGCCATGCGCTGGGCCTCCTGCCGCACCAGCTCCTCGCAGCGCTGCCTCACGGATCTCGCCTCGTCTCCCTCCTCCCTCTGGCGCTGCTGCTCCTCCCGCTCTCGGCGCTCTGGCAGCTGGGAACAGAGGAGACGGGGCCGTCACCGGGACATCAGACTGAGTGAGGTCCCTCCACACCCAGGTAAAACCCAAAAAGCGATCGGCACCTGTGCCTCCAGCTCCTGCCTGCGGGCTGCCTGCAGCTCCTCCTGCCGCTCCTTCTCTCGCCTGGCCAGTTCTTTCGCCTCTTCAAGCTCTTTAATCAGCTGCTCGCGATGCTTTATAGACTCCGCTTGGGCTCGTCTGTTTAACTCCATCTTCTCTTGGATCTGGCGCTGCCTGCCTGCAAGGACCTTAGTGAAAGGGGAGATTAAGGGAGAAGACAAGTCAAGAAAGGGGCCAGACAGAGAAGAACTGAGGAAATCTCGGTGCAGACAGGTAAACAATTCTCAGAAAACCTTATCAGACAAGCAGGAAATTTCTGCCCTGGGTACTGAAGGCTGTAACCCCCTGGAGGGTGAGGGGCTACAGCCAGAACGACCGCATCATTGAACAGAAAGAGAGACCTCATCAAAAAAAAATCACCTCATTCATCAGGTGATCTCTGGCCTTCTTCTCTCTTTCCCATTCTTCTTCCCTCTTCTCCCACACTTTTCTAGCTTCTTCTCTAAAGGAGAGAGGAAGAATTATCTCCAAGGTTACTACTTACAGAGAAAAAAGCCCTATTCAGAATCATAGAATCGAATCATAGAACCATTAAGACTGGAGAAGACCTCCAAGCTGACCCAGTCCAACCACCAGCCCAACCCCACTGTGCCTACTAAACCGTGTCCTGAAATGCCACATCTACATGGTTTTTAACCCCTCCAGCGATGGAGACCACCCCCCCCACCACCGCCGTGGGCAGCCTCTGCCAGTGCTTCACCACTCTTGCAGTGAAGAATTTTTCCTAGCGATCAGTCTAAATCTCCCCTAGCGCAACTTGAGGCCATTTTCTCTTGTCCTATCACTTGTTACTTGGAAGAAAAACCAGCACCACCTTGCTACAATTGCCCTTCCATCTTTTCCAACCTAAACAATACTGTAACCCGAAGCAGCTTTTATCTATGAGCTCCAGGATAAAAAAAAATAAACAACAGGTAGGTTTTGGAATGACTGAGACTGAACTCCTCCTCCTCACAAGTACAGAATCATTGAAAGCTGGTTACAAAGTACTTGCAACTACAAAGCACCACAAGGCCAACCAGACACCTCTTTCTAACATCCACTTTCAAAGCCTATTTTCAAAGCCACGAATGGGGCTTTCCCAACCAGGCAGGACACATGGCACATTCACAGCATATTTTCTTTAGCTGATGCTCAGAGGTGACCAGACTTACCTACAAATCGTCTGCAGCTCTGCTTCCCTCTCCTTTTCTAACTGAAGCTGTTCCTCAATCACCTGTTTCATCCAGGCAGCATCTGCGACAGCTCGCTCTCGTCGCGCGGACTGGCGGCGTTGTTCCTCCTCTTCTTTCTTGAGGAGCGCTAATAAGATTTGCCTATCCATCTCCTTAAGAGAAACCACACGATTAACACCAAGCCCACAGGCTTCCAGCCCATGTGCACAGCTACTCTCTACAAACTATTGGTGATGTAGTTTCGAGGCTGAGCTCAAGAACACACCTTGCCTGCTGGCTTCCCCATCACCTTTTTGCCCTAGGCCTATTCACAAGGGGCTTCCTAACTAATTATCTCTAGGCATCAGAGGCAGAGACAAAAGAAAGCACAAAGAACAAGTTTTTTCAGCACACAGTATCTGTAATATATAAATCAAAGGGTGTTTTCTCTTACCAGCTCCTCTTGTATCTGCTGGGCTCGTCTCTTTAACTGGGCGTTGCACTGATGCCTCAAAAAGCGACTGAAGGAGGGAAAAAAGGAGAAAACACTCAAACCAACTGTAAAGCCCTGTGATGTTACACACCAGAGCTCAAGAAAGTACAGCTGTGACAACAGAACTGACACGCACAGAAGTGACAGAACTACCTGCTACTGCCAAGATAGAATCATGGAACGGTTTGGCTTGGAAGGGACCTCAAACTTCATCCAGTCCCACCCCCTGCCATGAGCCGGGACACCTCCCACTGGATCAGGGGCTCCAAGCCCCATCCAACCTGGCCTTGAACCCCTCCAGGGATGGGGCAGCCACCCCTGCTCTGGGCAGCCTGGGCCAGGGCCTCCTCACCCTCACAGCAAAACATTTCTCCCTAATATCTCATCTCTATCTCTCTTCTTTCAGCTTCAACCCATTCCCCCCTGCCCTGTCCCTGCCCTCCCTGATCCAGAGCCCCTCCTCAGCTTTACTGAAGCCCCTTTCAATATTGGAAGCTGCTCTAAGGTCTCCCTGGAGCCTTCTCTTCTCCAGGCTGAACAACCCAAACTCTCCCAGCCTGTCCTCATATGAATAAAAAGAAGTAATAGCACCAGCACATTTGCTCACTGGCTGCTCTGGGCTCTTCCATCAAAACCCAAATATTTACAAGCCACCAACCCTATGAGAAACGCCTCGTCCCGCTGCAAGTCCTGTTGCGGACATAAGAACAAATTCTGTCCCAGCCCTGCTGAAACAACCCATGCTCCATCACGTACCCAAGCTCTTTCCTGTTCCGGTGCTCTTCCATTTGTTTCCTTTCTTCTTCCAAGTTCTCCAGCTCCCACTGCTGCTTTAATAAATTCTCTTGCTCTTTTTTCAGCTTTGTTGCCTAAAAGGGAATAACACCAACCAAGGAAGAGTAGGTTGGAGGTAGGACATCCCAGAGGGAGTCTTTGTACTGGAGTTCATACCCTGTGCTGCTCTTCTGCAAGCAATGAATATTCCTCACAGACTTCATTTGTGCCTCGGTGTCTCACAGCACGAGGCACTGCAAAGAGGTCTAGCTGACAAAGCCTTTCACCTGAACCTCTCACACTTAGAAGTTTCTACACATCTTTTCCTCATCTGGTGCAGCACAAAAACATGCTGCTGCTTCAAGAGGTGGAAACAGAAGCTCCCAGAACTCAGTTACTATGGCAGCGTTTAGGGGAAAGGCCCACGTTACCAACAAGAAATCACATCACAGCTACTTTGCTCCAGATTTAATCTGGTGGAAACCCAGAAGGAAGAGGTCAGGTCAGTGCTGCTCTATTTCCAACCGACACCATGAATTTCCTTCTCAAATGAGGGGAAGCTAAAGGTTACCTCTGTCTCCCGTAATTTCAGTTCTTCTATTTGTTGAAGCAAAGCCTCTGCGTGCTGCTTCTCTTCCAGCCGACGCCTCTCTTCCTCCTCTCGCATTCTTTCCAGCGCTTCCCTTCGTGCAATTTCATACTCGTTTTCAGAACGTTTTTTCTCTGCGAGTTCAGTTGCTTCTTGCTTTCCAAGCCAGAAGGAAACATGACATTTAAGCTTAGGCTAATGCAAAGAAACAGCCTCTGCCTCACAAAACCCACAAATCACACTCCTGCAAGCTGACACGTACTGGGGAAATACAGAATAAAATACACTAGGGAGGAACCGAAGGACAAAGCAAGATGATCTGGCAACAAGTGGCTGAAAATGGTTGCAGTTACCCGTCCTTTGCAGGACCCTGTGCCAGCCTGATGCTAAGCACAGGCGGTGTCTGTAGAGGAGGGCGAGCTGCCTGCCAGCCAGGTCAGATGGAACAGGGTCACACCTCCATCTACTCCCACACTTCGAAGCTGCCCTGGTGACCAGGAACACCAGAGCCACCCCAGCCTACCTCAGTTTTCTGCATTTTCCCATCGCCCCAAGCCTCCACCACGTGCTTCTTGTGCAGCTCTGACTCCGCCTGTAAACAACAACAGGTGCCATTAGTGTCTCTCCTGTCCCCCAGCACCTCTCTCCTGGTTTCTGGAGTGCTGCTAGCCCAGCCCGAGCCCTGGGGTCCCAGCAGGTTCTGCCTCTGCAGAGATGAGCTTGTTTGGGTGCCCTCAGCACCCACCAGGCCCCAAGCTGAGGGTCAGTGTCACACACCAGCTCTAGGAAACACCACAGTGACACCGAGACCAGAGCTGTGGCAGCGACAGCAGCAGGCCGGCCAAATAAAGGATAAGGAAGCCCCAAGGACAGCTGGAACAGCTTTAAAAAGCACCTGAGATATTTACATCACAGGCACTGACTTCCTGCTCTGAGCCAGAACAGATTTCAGACCATTTTTGAAGAACACCAGCTTTGAGGGGACTTCTTACACGGTTAAACCGTTTACTTCTTTGCTTTTTGGCTAACAGAACCTAGGACGACTGCAGTGAGTAATAAAAACGATACATGATGACTTTCCAGTTAAAAACTGGTTTAGTAAATGCAGGGCAGCAGGGACTAGAACGAAAGCAGCGTCACCTCCTGGAGCTCGGTGTTGTTTTTCTCCCAGCGCTCGTGCAGGAGCCGCTCAGCAACCTGCGAACAGGAGAGCGCGGTTACGGCCGAGCACAGAGGAACCGGAGGCACCCAACCCTCCCGTTAGTTACGTGCACTGAGGGCTGAGAGGTTTCCACCCCCGCGACACTGAGCAACCCCTCACCTCTCTCCTCGGCTGCTCCCGGCCGTCCTGCAGCTCCTCTCTCCGCCGCTGCCTCCCGGCAGCCTCGGGCCCGCGGGCCCCCAGCTCAGCCGCCTGCGCCTCCTGCTCCTCGCTCAGCAGCTGCCGCAGCCGCCGCCGCCGCTCCTCCAGCCGCGCTGCCGCCTCCTCCGCCTCCCGCTGCGCCGTCGCGGGGCTGCCGAACACCGGGCGGGTCACCAGCAGCGCCCGCCATGCTGCCAGGGCCTCCCCTCCCGTGCCCGGTCTCCCCTCCCGGTGCCCGGTCCCCCCAGTGCCCCGTCTCCCCTCCCGGTGCTCAGTCTCCTCTCCCGGTGCCCAGTCTCCCCGGTGCCCGGTCTCCCCTCCCGGTGCCCGGTCTCGCCGGTGCCCGGCTTCCCCTCCCGGTCCTCGGTCTCCCCTCCCGGCACCCCCCGCCACCTCCTCTCCCGGTGCCCGGCCCGGTCCCCCCTGAGGCCCGGTCTCCCCCTTTCCAGGCCTCCCCTCCCGGTCCCCGCTGAGGCCCGGTCTCTCCCTTTCCAGGCCTCCCCTCCCGGTCCCCCCTGAGGCCCGGTCTCCCCTTTTCCAGGCCTCCCCTCCCGGTCCCCCCGAGGCCCGGTCTCCCCCTTTCCAGGCCTCCCCTCCCGGTGCCCACCATGGCGGCGGGGCCCTCGGCTCGCTCCACCGCGCCTGCCGCGAGCAGCAAAGGGCGGCGTGGGCGAAGGAGCGGCTCGCCCGCTCCCACTGCTGCCGCCTCCGCGCCTCCAGCTCCCGCCGCCGCCGCTCGGCGACCCAGCGCTCCGGGGCCCGGCCCCGCGCCGCCCACCGCAGCGGCGCCGCCATCGCCGCCATGACGGGCCCCGCTACGGGCGCCGCCGAGGGACACGGGGCCTCAGACGCAAGAACAGCCGCGGCTACGGGCGCCGCCGAGGGACACGCCGCGCCGAGCTTCGCGGGGGCCGTTCGCGCAGCCCCAGGATTCAGCTTTAAACCCCTTTTTTTTTTATCCTGTGACGCCCCGAACTGCACCCAGGACGGGAGGGGCGGGCGCACCAGCGTGGAGCAGAGCGGGGCAATCCCCTCCGTTGCCCGGCTGGCAACCCAGCGCGTTTGCCATCATCTTAGTTCTTGTTTCCAGCGTGTTTTCCTACCATCTTCTCCATAGTCACTGTGTTTTCCACTCAGCGTGATGCTAATATGGACGATTTCGGCTGTGGTTCCCTGTTCTCAGCCCTCTGGAGCGCAGCCAGCTGCTCCTTTGCTCCCGGTGCCAGCGTTTATTGCCCTGTAGATACCTCGGGAGGGGTAAAGGCTCCTGTTCGTGCTGGGTTTTGGCTGCGATGCCAGCCTGGGGAGCTCACCCTGCACCCAGCCCCAGCCAGGCTGGTTAGCAGCTGAGCTGGGAGGTGCCCAGCACCCAGGGATGGGGGCCCAGCTCGACTGAGGCGGCAGCCCCCGTGTATTGCGTAGGCCCCAGACTTGTGCCAGCACCTTCCATGCGAGCCAGAGATTGGTATCACCCCACAACCTGTTTATCCAGTACAGCCGGTGAAAACAGATTTGAGGCCTTGTCACTCATAAATTCCCTCTTCATGCAGTGCTGTTTGTGAGCGCCTCCATCTGCTCCCATCCCCTCGACTCCATCCGCTCCCATCCCTTCACTCCCATCCCTTCTCATCCCCTCGCCCCCCTCCACTCTCATCCCCTCATCCCCATCCCTGTGCTCCCCCTGGGTGTTCAGCCTGAGCTCACACTGTCCAGCTGGAGCTCAGTGTCGTTTTCCCTGGCAAAGCTGATTAATTTTAATCACGGAAGGCGGTTGGTTTCCCAGGCACAGGCCAGGCTGCGGGGAGCGATGCGCTAACCGAACCCTCGGCTCCCCATGAAAAATTCATCTGCCCTGAATAATTAACAACCCCCAGACAGGGATTCTGCACCCGGGCAGGGCTGGAGCGGCCAGGGCAGTGTAAACACCGCGGCAGGGGATGCTCTGGTTTCCCCGCCGTGCAGTCATGACCCGTGCGGCCCTCATGGGACCAGGGATGAACCGGGCTGGACTGAGCCACCTCCTCCCGTGTTCAAACCAGGATAGAGGGCTGGAGGGGGAGAACGGAATACGGGGCTGGAGGGGTGTCCGGGATGTGGGGCTGGAGGTGGGAATGATGTGCGAGGCTCAAGGGGTGGAATGGGATGCAGGGCTCGAGGGGGGACCGGGATGCGGGGCTGGAGGGGGTGATGGGATGCGGGGCTGGAAGGGGGAAGAGGATGCAGGGCTGGAGGGGAGAACATTGGCATGAGGTTTAACAAGGCCAAATGCCGGGTCCTGCACTTGGGGCACAACAACCCTATGCAGTGCTACAGACTAGGAGAAGTCTGTCTAGAAAGCTGCCTGGAGGAGAGGGACCTGGGGGTGTTGGTTGGCAGCGACTGAACATGAGCCAGCAGTGGCCCAGGTGGCCAAGAAGGCCAATGGCATCTTGGCTTGGATCAGAAACAGCGTGGCCAGCAGGGCCAGGGAGGTTCTTCTCCCTCTGGACTCGGCACTGGTGAGACCGCTCCTCGAATCCTGGGGTCAGTTCTGGGCCCCTCACCACAAGGAGGATGTTGAGGCTCTGGAGAGAGTCCAGAGAAGAGCAACGAAGCTGGTGAAGGGGCTGGAGAACAGGCCTTATGAGGAGCGGCTGAGAGAGCTGGGGGTGTTTAGCCTGGAGAAGAGGAGGCTGAGGGGAGACCTCATTGCTCTCTCCAACTACCTGAAAGGAGGTTGTGGAGAGGAGGGAGCTGGGCTCTTCTCCCAAGAGACAGGGGACAGGACGAGAGGGAATGGCCTCAAGCTCCACCAGGGGAGGTTTAGGCTGAACATTAGAAAAAAATTCTTCACAGAAAGGGTGATTGGTCCCTGGCAGAGGCTGCCCAGGGAGGTGGTTGAGTCACCTTCCCTGGAGGGGTTTAAGGGACGGGTGGACGAGGTGCTGAGGGACATGGGTTAGTGATTGATAGGAATGGTTGGACTCGATGATCCGATGGGTCTCTTCCAACGTGGTTATTCTATGATTCTATGATTCTATGAACCGGGGCGCGAGCGGGGACGGGCTGTGGAGCTGGAAGGGGAATGAGGTGCCGGGCTGGAGGGGGGCACTGGGATGCAGGGCTGGAGGAAGGGCCGGGAGGCGAGGCTGGCGGATGGGACTGGGATGCGGGGTCGAGGCGGGGGAACGGGATGTGAGGCCGGAGGGGGGAGATGAACGATTCCAGGACTTGAGGCGGGGATGGGAGGCGAGCCTGGAGAAGGGAACGCGATCCAAGGCTGGAGGGAGGAACCGGTCCCGCGGCTGCGGGGAGCGCCGGCCTCACCCCCTTGCTTTGTCTCCGCCAATCAGCACCTCTCCTGGCATAGGCCACGCCCCCAATCCCGCCCACGAGCTGCGATTGGTTGCGGGCGGCGGGCTCTGCGCACCCATTGGCTGACGGGGTGAGGGGGGCGTGTCCCTGCCGATCGTCTCTGCGGCGCCATTGGCCGGCGGGGCGAGGGGGCGTGGCTTAGGGCGCGCTGCCGGGTCCGGTCCGGGTCCGCGGGTCGGTCCGGTCCGGGCGATGGCGCTGCTGCTGGAGCACGAGTTCCGGCCGCTGCCGGCCGACAAGCAGATCGAGACGCTGCCCTTCCTGGAGGCCGTGGCCCACCTGCCGCCCTTCTTCGGTGAGCGGGGCGGGGGCTGCGGCCCCCAGGAGGAGGTGGGGAGGTCTGGAGAGAGTCTAGAGAAGAGCGATGAGGCTGGGGAGGGGGCTGGAGAAGGAGCGGCTGAGGGAGCTGGGGGCGTTCAGCCTGGAGAAGAGGAGGCTGAGGGGAGGCCTCATGGCTCTCTGCAGCTACCTGAGAGGAGGGTGTGGAGAGGAGGGAGCTGGGCTCTTCTCCCAAGGGACAGGACGAGAGGGAATGGCCTCAAGCTCCACCAGGGGAGGGTCAGACTGGATATCAGGAAAAAATTTTTCACAGAAAGGGTGATTGGTCCCTGGCAGAGGCTGCCCAGGGAGGGGGTTGAGTCCCCTTCCCTGGAGGGGTTTAAGGGACGGGTGGACGAGGTGCTGAGGGACATGAGTTAGTGATTGATGGGGATGGTTGGACTCGATGATCCGGTGGGTCTTTTCCAACCTGGTGATTCTATGATTCCACCAGCCCCGCCACCGCGCCCAGTAGTGGTGTCCCGTGGTCTGGTGGCTGCTTCCCCTTCCCCGGGTGCCACCTTGGCCTTGGGTGCTGCCTCCTGCACCACGTCCCGGCCTGCCGGTGGCCGCTCAGCCTGGGCTGGGACGCTCCCCATCGCGTGTGCTCCAGGGATGCAGCGTTGCAGGGCTTGGGTTGCATCACGGTGTTGTGGAACCCGCTGAGCAGCCCCGTTGGGAAACGTGCAGCCGTCCCCAGGGCCCCACGCCCGAGCAGGGCCCGGCTGCCTTCCCCAGGTGTCGCTCAGGGCGCATAGCTCCCACATCCCACCCTTGGACCACGACGCCCTGGCCGCCCTCCACGATGCAGCTGTTGTGTGACGGTGCGGTGGCCGCACAATGAGCAGAGAGGGTCCTGTGCTCGTTGTGCTGCTCCAGACCCTCTCATCGGGGCTGTGACCTGGAGTTGGGGGTTGGAGGGCAGGGACAGGCGCTGCATCTCCATGTGCGAAGCCTGAAGAGCCCTTTGCTGGCCACTGTCTTGGCGCCTCGGCTGCGGTGAAGCTGAAACCTGTTGGTTACGACTTGGGATTTCATGCTGTCTCTTGTGGCCCCTGATGATCAATCGTCCTCCCTCCGTGTTCCCACAGATTGCCTGGGGACTCCCATTGTCTACTCGCCGGTCAAAGCAGACCTGGCTGGAAATATCAAGGTAGGAAGGGGCACAGGAGGGCTCGGAGGGGTGAACACTGGGGAAGAGCTGCTGTGGAATTGGAGATACAACACCCAGAGGCGTTTAGAAGTGTTTTTCGTCCCATGGGGGCCTTTAGGCTCAGCATTGGCTTGTCTGAATGTGGTTATTAATGGGGCTTCTTGGTGAAGACACCGTTTAACAATCGTGGCACTCGCTGCAGTCACCGCATCTCCGTGTGACGCAGCCGTGCGCACCAGCCCAGCAGCTCCCGGGAGCCAACCCCCCTTTCTCTGCTCTTTCAGAAAATCCGAGCGGTTTACGACACCAACCCTGCCAAGTTCAAAACGCTGCAGAACATCCTGGAGGTGGAGAAGGAGATGTACGGCTCCACCTGGCCCAAGACGGGCGCGACGCTGGCGCTGATGTGGTTGAAAAGGTGACTCACGGCGTTGGGTTGCATGCTGGCTCGCGAGGAGTGTGTTGAATGCCAGCTGGAACCTGCTGCAGAGAGCGTGGGTTCAGCTGGTCCCTTGGGGTGTTGTGTTTTGGGGCATGAGCAGCCATCAGCCCTGCATTTTAGGATCATAGAATCATTGAGGTTGGAAAAGACCTCTAAACTCACCCAGCCCAACCCCACCGTGCCAACTGTACCATCCCCAAACTGCCACATCTACATGATTTTTTAACAATCTCCAGGGTTGGGGATTCCACCACATCCCTGGGCAGCCTGGTCCATTTCATCACTCCTTCAATGAAGAAATTTTTCCAAATATCCAATCTAAACCTCCTTTGGTGCAACTTGAGGCCATTTCTTCTTATTCCATGTTACTGGGGAGAAGAGACCGGCACCCACCTCGCTGCAACCTCCTTTCAGGGAGCTGCAGAGCGTGATGAGGTCTCCCCTCGGCCTCCTCTCCAGGCTAAACAGCCCCAGGTCCCTCAGCCGCTCCTCTTAAAACTTGTTTTGGGGGTCCTGGATGCACCAGGCTCAGGGGGTGCCTTGTGGGAGGCCAGGAAGCAGCACTCCCTTTCCCACCCCGACATCTCTGGTTTTCTCACAGGGGCCTGAAGTTCATGCTGGTGTTGCTGCAGAGCATCTCCGATGGCGAGCGGGATGAAGAGCATCCAAACCTCATCCGAGTAAATGCCTTGAAGGCTTACGAGATTGCGCTGAAGAAATACCACGGCTGGATGCTGCAGAAGCTCTTCATGGTGAGCGTTCGCATCTCCGTGTAGGAAAGCGTTCTTTCTTCAAGCCCGGCTGCTTTGTTGCGCTGAGAAGTGATGTTGGTTTAGGGGAATGTGGGCTTGGAAACATGAGAAACTGCTGATCTGTTTTGAGCTGTATTTCCAGGGGCTTTGCTCTGCACATCCCTGCTTCTCCGAGGGTCCAACTGCTATCCTCAAGGTTGTTCTGTGCACCTCTGAGCACCTGGATGCGCATGGAACAACCTAAAGCAGGGTCTCTGGGTGTTCAGAGGCACATGGACAACCCAAACCAGGGTCTCCAGGCACTTAAAGGTGCATGAAACACCCCAAACTAGGGTCTCCAGGTGCTCAGAGGTGCATGGAACAACCCAAACTAGGGCCTCCAGAAGGTTGGAGGTGCACAGAACAATCCAGATCAGGATCTCTGGATGCTCAGAAGCGCATGGAACAACCCAAACCAGGGTTCTGCATGTGGGATGGGGAGGACTTACGGTTTACAGGAGCCTTACAGCTTCTTCCCCTGTTTTCCAGGGCTCGGTCTACGCTCTTCCGTACAAATCTGATTTACTGAAGGCGTTAGAGAAGGGTAAAGAAGTCAAAGAGGAGGAAAGCATAGAGAAGATCCATCAGTTCCTCTCGAGGGTTACCCCCATCCTGGATGCAATTTATGAGATGTACACAAAGATGAATGCTGAGCTGAGCTACAAAGCCTAAAGCTCTCACGGGACTGGCAAGCCTTAAATCAGGTGTGACGGGTGCTACCTACATCTTAATCACTGAAGCAACCGGGGCTGCTCCCGGCTGTTTGATTCTTGTCTGGATCTGCAGTGGATAACCTGTTTTCTAAAAAAAAATAATTAGTTTTCTATTGAGACTAAGTAAATAAGGCACTTAGACCCTGCATCATCGTAGGGCATCCCAAGCTTTTGCACTAAAGAGGAAAAACAAGCGTTTCTAGTCCTAACCACCAGGTTTGTGTGCACCACGGCGCGGGGAATGAAGCGTGGCCGGCAGCTCTGCCCTGACTCTCCGACTGTGCCCTCGGCTGTGCCGTGCCGTGTGCCGACCCGATGCCGCTTCCATCACCGATGGGCACCTGGGGGAGAACTTATCCCGAATGACGCCAGCAGCGCCCGTGGTGGAGGAGCCGATGACTCTCCTGGGTGACCCCAACTCCTCCAGCGCCTGCGTGGGCGCGAGTCCCCTCTCCCAGGACGGCTGCGCCGCAGGCTGAAGCTGAGGACTGCGGGGTTTGTGGAAGCACGTGTTGCCTTATTAACTGACAGCCTCGCGGCACTGTGAGCCCCACGAAATGGAATAAAAACTCACGGTACCCTGGCCTGGGTGGCTGCTTCGGTGCTTGTTCGGGGCTCAGTGCCTCGGGGAGGGGGTTTCAAGGGGTTGTCTGGGGGAGGGTGCTTTGAGGCATTTTCCAGGGGGGGCTGGTTTGGGGTGGGAGATTTAGGGGGGGCTTTTTCTGGAGGGGGCTGCTTTTGGGAGAGTTCGGGAGGCTGTTCCTAGGGCGGCTCATTCAGGGTGGTTGCTTGGAGGGCTCTTTTGGGGGAGAGTGTTTTGGGGGCCTATTCCAGGGAGGGTGCTTTGAGGCTGTTTCTGGTAGGGGATTGTTTTAGGGGGAGTGTTTGGGGGGGCTGTGTCTGAGGGGTGCTGGTTTTGAAAGAGTTTTGGGGGCTGCTTCAGGAAGGATATTTCAGGTCTTTTTCCTTGGGGGGGGGATTATTTTGGGTAGGGTGTTTGGAGGGGCTGTTTTGGGAACAGTGTTTTGGGGCTTGTTTTTGGAAGGTGTTTCGAGGGGGCTGGTCCTCGTAGGGGGTTTTTTTGAGGAGGGTGTTTTGAGGTTGTACCTGAGGGACTGTACTGGGGAGGCTGTTTTGAGGTTGTTCCTTGAGAGGGCTGTTTCAAGGAGGGTGTTTTGGGGGACTGTGCCGAGGGGGGCTGGTTTGGGGAAGAATTTATTGTTTTCAGGGCTACTTCAGGGAGGGTGTTTCAGGGCTTGTTTGGGGAGGGTGTTTTAGAGGGGCTTTTTCAGGAGGGGCTGTTTCAGGTTGAGCTTTGGGGGCTGTTTTGGGGAGGGTGTGTTGAGGGGGCTGGTCCTGGTGGGGGGCTGTTTCAGGGCAGGTGTTTGGGGGGGGGAGGTGCTGTTTTGGGATGGTTGTTTAGGGGGTTCGTTTTGGGGGAGGCTGTTTTAGAGCCATTTCTGGTGGGGGATTATTTTGGAGAGGGAGTTCAGGGGGCTGTTTCAGGGAGAGTGTTTTGGGGGGGTGGGGTTCAGGAGGGGCTGCTTTCAGGAGAGTCTGGGGGGCTGTTCCTGGAGGGGGGTGGTTCAGGTGGTTGTTTTGGGGCTGTTAAAGTTGGGGAGATTGTTTCAAAGAGGATGTTTGGGGGCTCATTTTGGGGGAGGGTGTTTGGGGGGTTGTTTTGGGGCTGTTGATGGTGGGGGGATTATTTCAAAGAGGGTGTTTGGGGGGCTGTTTCAGGGAGAGTGTTTTCTGGGGGGTCTCTTTCAGGAGGGGCTGTTTTCAGGAGAGTCTGGGGGTCTGTTCCCGGGGGTTGCTGGTTCAGGGGGTTGCTTGGGGGGCTGGTTTTGGGGTGGATGCTTTGCGGTGTTTCCCGGGGAGGGGGCCGGTCCCGGAGCCGCCCCCGGAGCGGAGCGGGGCGGGGAGAGGCTGCTCCGGGGCCGGCCCCGCGGGACTCGGCGGCGCCGCTGGGACGGGAGCGGAGCCGGGGGGGCGGCTGGACCCCGACCAGGTACCGGGGCGGCACCGGGACCCCGGGAGGGGATGGGGTCCGGGGCAGGACTGAGCCCCCGGGGCAGGGGATGGAGCCCCCGGGGCAGGATCTGGGGTCCAGTGCAGGATGGAGCCCCCGGGGCAGAGGATGGGGCCCCCGGAGCAGGACTTGGTGTCCAGGGCAGGATGGAGCCCCTGGGAGAGGACCTGGGGTCCAAGGCAGGGGATGGAGCCCCCGGGGCAGGGAATGAAGCCCCTGGGAAAGAACATGGTATTCAGGGCAGAGGATGGAGCCCCTGGGGCAGGGGATGGGGTCCAGAGCAGAGGATGAAGCCCCCGGGACAAAGGATGGAGCCCCTGGGAGAAGACCTGGTGTCCAAGGCAGGATGGAGCCCCCCCGCCCCGTGAGGATGGAGCCCCTGGGGCAGGGGATGGGGTCCAGGGCAGGATTCAGCCCCTAGAGCAGAGGATAGAGACCCCAGGGCAGAGGATGGAGCCCCTGGGGCAGGACTTGGCATCCAGGGCAGGATGGAGCCCCCAGGGTAGAGGATGGAGCCCCCGGGGCAAGACGCGGGGTTCGGGAGAGGGAATGGAGCCCCCAGGGCCAGGGATGGAGCCCCTGGGGCAGGGGATGGAGTCTGGGGCAGAATGTAACCCCTGGGATAGGGGATGGAGCCCCCAGGGTAGAATGTGGGGTCAGGGGTGGAGTGCCTGGACAGGATGGAGCCCCCGGAGCTGGGGATGGTGTCTGTGGCAGGATGGAGTCCCCAGGAGAGGGGATGGAGCCCCTGGGACAGTGGACAGAGCTCCTAAGTAAGGTGCAGCCCCCGGGGCAGAACATGGGGTCCAGGTCAGGATGGAGCCCCTGGGGCAGAGGATGGAGTCGCTGAGGTTAGGGATGGACACTGCAGGGTGCAGGGTCCGGGGCAGGATGGAGCCCTCAAGGCAGAGAACGGAGCCCTTGGGGCAGGACATGGGGGTCAGGGCAGGATGGAACCCCTGGGATGAGGAGAAGGCTGCAGGATGTGCTGAGCGACGCAGGGTGCATGGGCTCGCTGGACCACCAGGACCCCTCTGGCCTGTTTCAGGGCTCACTGCTCCAGAGTGAGCTGCCTGGTCCCTTCCCACAGGGACCAAGAGCTTTGAACTTCATCCACTGGACCCCACCAAGCCCGTAGCTGTCGCCCAGGTGAGCGCAGTCCCGCTGGTGCGGTTTATTTTGGAAGGCGGCTGGTTCGCTCCGGATGAGCGTTTCCACCTAACGCGCTGCGGTCGCAGTGATTCACTCCTCCCCGGAGCCCGTCGTGCTTTCGTTTGAGGAACACTTTCATGTGGCAAAGGCTAACGGGGTGTCCTCCCTGCCACCCGCCCAGGCAGGTCCCCGTGCGAGCGCCAGCATCCGTGCCCCTGTGATGGGCTGGAGCGGGGGACTAACTGGGGATACTGGTCTGACTGGGAGGTGACTTGGTGGAGAGCTGGGGAGAGGTGGGTGCGCACGTTGGGGAGTGGGTGGGAGGGTTTGTGTTGGATCCAAGGGCTGGGGCTGTGCCGGTGAGCCCTGGCGCGCAGTGAGCTTCTTGACTCATCTATTCCGTGGGGTGAGGAAGTCAGAAAAATAAGAACCCAAATAACTAACAAGCCAAGCAAAAACCCCATTGACAGCACCTTTCCTGGCAGCAGCTGCGCCCAGGGGAGCGCCCAGGCTGACGGCACCGGACGGTGAGCCCGGCATTTCCGACACGAGCTTCCTGCCCCGGTCACCGGTGGCAGCGCCGACTCCCAGCTCCACCTGCCCTTTCCGCTGGTCCTCTTGCTTCTGGGTCGCTTCAGCCTCGTGAGCATCCTCAGGGCTGCCTTGCACCCATCTGAGCCCACGCCGTGTTTGGGATTTCCCTCGCACTGTGCTTGTCCCAGGGCTGAGAGTCCCAGCACAGCCGAGGAGTTGGGTACCCCATCCCTGTGCACGACCTCCGCGGTTGGCGTGCTCAGCAATCCTCTCTCCTCTGTTGTCCAAGGACAAATCCACCTTTCGAGGGCCCGTGTTTGCCTGGGGTCAGGGTGTGGGACCTGCAGGCTTTGGCAGGTGCTTGTGGAATTTCTTGCAGAGAGGGGGATGGCAGGAATGTCAGCAAAGAGCAGAAATTGTGTTGGCTCTGTGGCTTGCCACATGTCTCCTGGGGCTGCACTGTCCCCGCTGGGTGACACCTAGGGCTGTGCCATCCCCACTTGGTGCCACCCAGGGCTTCTCTGTCCCCTCTGGGTGCCACCCAGGGCTGCGTCATCCCCACTTGGTGCCACCCAGGGCTTCTCTGTCCCCTCTGGGTGCCACCCAGGGCTGCACCGTCCCCACTTGGTGCCACCCAAGGCTGCACCATCCCTGCTAGTTGTCCCCTCGGGTGGCAGGGAGGAGAGGATGCAAGGCTGCATCAGGGTTTTGGGGCTGTTTGCATCCCCTGTGTGTGTGGGAGCATCGCGTGCCCCCGCTGTGGGGCTGCCCTGGGTGCTTGCGGGACAAGCTGCCTAATTAGAAGGACGTTGTCCAACAGAGATCCCTGTCTGTCCCAGGAGGATCCAGCCTGCCATTATGGGTGATTATACAAAGCTGCAGCTTGGCAGAAAATAACATGTTTCCCGGCTGCTTTTTCTGTCCTGGATCCCGCAGGGAGGGCTGAGCTCCCCAGAGGCAGGAGCTGGGCTGAGCTGTAACACTTGACGTGTTTTGTGGGTGTGTTTTGGTGGAAAACGGGGCTGGGGAACAACCTGGGGTCCCTCACCTCCCTGCCCTGCCTCTCTGTGCCCCTGCCAGCCCGAAGGGACCTGGGGGATGATGGTACTTGTGCTATGGGGCGCTGCTCTGCTGGTAGTACGTGTCTCCTGCCGTTCCTACTGCCTCTGGGCAACCTAAACCCATAATTTCTTGCCTTAACCGCGTGCTGCTGCCCCCCTGTGCCACGTCTGTCCCCGTCCTGGTGCCCAGCCTGGCACCTCCATCCCCATGGGCACGCAAAGCCAGGTCATAGAATCATAGAATCATAGAATCACCAGGTTGGAAGAGACCCACCGGATCATCGAGTCCAACCATTCCCATCAAACACTAAACCATGTCCCTCAGGGCTGCAGGAGCTGTGGGGCATCACGGACCCGTCCTGGTCTCTCTCCCAGCCCCGCCGCCGTGGCAGCTCCCTGCTGCCTCCGAGAGCTTCTCCGCGCACAGGGTGTATCCCAGGAATGTTTTCTTTCCTTGGGCGGCGGATCGGAGCACACAGGGTCTGCTCTGTGCCCTGTCCTGGGCTGCACCCAAGCCGACCGCAGCGGGGAGAGCCAGTGGGGCTGGGCTCCCCCTCGCCCGGGACGGCTGCGCTTGGAGGCAGCGCTGCCGCCCGTGGGGCCCCGCGGGCACGAGGGATCCTGCAGCTGGGTAGGTGGGTGCTGGGGAGCATCGGAGCCGGCGCGATGGGCTGGGGGTGTCCTGCTGGCCCCTATCCCTGATGGGGCTGATACGGGACCCGCTGCCAGTGTGGGGGCACGGAGACCCGTGGGAGAGGATGGGGAGGGACAGGGCTCTATAGGAGGTGACGCTGGGTTTTGCTTTTCCAGGTCTTCTCCTCTGGTGGAAAGAGCTGGGGGTCAGAGTTGCCCAGACAGGCTTCTCATGCCTGTCCCCCAGCCCGGGAGCATGGCAGACGCCGAAGACGCCCCACATGCCGTTGGCAGCGATGCCGGCGAGGGTCCCGGGGACGATGGGTCCCTCCAGAACGACTCCTTCCCGCTTTCCTCACTGGCCAACCTGTTTGAGAGCGAGGACGCTCCATCCCCTGCCGAGGCAGCCCGGGGTACCCCCGGTGCCGGGGATGGGAAGCAAAACCTCCGCATGAAATTCCACGGGGCGTTCCGGAAAGGCGCCCCGAAACCCATGGAGCTGCTGGAGGCCACCATCTACGAGTCAGCCGTGGTCCCCGCGCCCAAGAAAGCCCCCATGGACTCCCTCTTCGACTACGGCACCTACCGCCACCACCCCAGCGACAACAAGCGCTGGCGCCGGAGGCTTGTGGAGTGAGTACAGGGGTGTCCGTGCCCCCCGGCGCCGGCAGGGAGTGATGGGGTGGGCGACACGCTGGGCGTGTGGGGCACAGCACTGCAAATATGAGGGTGCCAGGCAGCTGGGGAGGGGGATAGACCCCCCCAGAGCTCTCCCTGGGCAGGGGGGCAGCTCCGAGTCAGTCCCCATGGCAGCACCAGGCTGTGCCGTGGTTGGGGTCCGCAGCCCCTCGGTGCATGGGGCTGCGAGCGTGGCTCCCCTTCCCCCTTGCCAGCCCCGTGAAAGAGGCTCTGTGCGCCCAGCCGCTCCCCTGGCCGGTGCGGCCGTCTGGCTTCCCGGCATGAAAGGGCTTTTCAGGAGGGCCTCCACCCTCCTGCGCCAGGAAACCGGAGCTGGGAGGGGGGCAGCCGGTGGCCGGGCACACAATGCCCCTCTGTGCCCGGCACCTGGGGCGGCCGCTGTGGCCCCCGCCACGTCCCCACCCCAGGGGTGCAGCCAGCTTGGGGAGCAGCGGGGTGTCCCCGTGCCCCATCAGGGGTTCGGTCCCCTGGGTTGGCAGGGATGCGGGTGGGTGGAGGTGGCCGCGATGCCCCACGTGCCCCCAGCCGCAGGGATGCTCAGCTGGGGCAGACGCCGTCTCCGCTCCCCCCCATTCCTGGTGCTGGAGCGGGCTGGTTGTCCCCAGCCTGTCCTCCTTCCACCAACTGCTCAGACCGGTCTGGTTTCACCTGCATCACTGGAGCGTGGCTGAACCCGTGGGCCCTTCCTGCTGGTGGCTCAAAACGCTGCAGCGCCCGGCTGGGAGCTGGCCAGGTGCCCACCAGTCCCCGCAGGCCAAACTGGGAGGTCGGGATGTCGGGAGCGCTGGGATGCTGTGGGTGGGGAGGCTGCCCTGGTCCCATGGGTGACCCCACCAGGAGGGTCCCCCCTGCCTTTCGCTGGCAGCTGAGCACCCTCCAGTTCATTGCACGGGTGGGAAACTGAGGCAGCGGCTCCATTTCCCAGCCTGGCGCTTCTCCCGCAGGAAGCAGGCACCGAGCGCCAAGGCGCCGGCTCCCAACCCACCTCCGGTTCTCAAGGTCTTCAACAGACCCATCCTCTTCGACATCGTCTCCCGGGGGTCTCCAGAAGGCCTGGACGGGCTCCTCTCCTTCCTCCTCACCCACAAGAAGCGCCTCACAGATGAGGATTTTCGAGGTGAGCACCTGGGGTCCGCTCTGCCCTGGGACACTGGTGGTCCCCGTGTCCTCCCGGGGACGGTGACGCACAGGCAGGGGATGGCGTGTGGTGCTCGGGAGGAGCTGGGGTTTGATCAGGGAGTGCAGGGTGTGGGTCTGGGCGCTGCCACAGCCCGGGGGGCTCCCCTGGCCCCTCCTCGACACCTTGCGCTCCCAGAGCCCTCCACGGGGAAGACCTGCCTGCCCAAGGCGCTGCTCAACCTGAGCGGGGGCAGGAACGACACCATCCCCGTCCTCCTCGACATCGCTGAGAAGACGGGCAACATGCGGGAGTTCATCAACTCGCCCTTCAGGGACGTCTACTACCGAGGTAGGGGGGTGTGGGGCTGTGGCCAGCCCTGCCGAGGCACGGGGACACGGGGGAGGTGCAGGGACTGGAGCAGCAGGGACTCTGGGGAGGATAGAGGATGCTTGGGAGGTTGGGGACTGGAACAGTGGTGACCTTGAGGATGGGAGAGTGCTGGGGAGGTTGGGGAATGGTGCAGTGGAGACTCTAAGGAGGATGGAGGGTGCTGGGGAGGGTGGGGAATGGTGCAGCAGGGAACTTGAGAAGGTTGGAGGAAGCTTGAGAGGTTGAGGACTGGAGCAGTGTGGGCGTTGAGGAGGTTGGAGGAAGCTGGAGAGGTTGAGGACTGGAGCAGTGTGGGTGTTGAGGAGGTTGGAGGAAGCTGGAGAGGTTGAAGACTGGAGCAGCGTGGGCATTGAGGAGGTTGGAGGAAGCTGGAGAGGTTGAGGACTGGAGCA
The DNA here is from genome assembly GCF_032191515.1 of Phaenicophaeus curvirostris. Lineage (NCBI taxonomy): Eukaryota > Metazoa > Chordata > Aves > Cuculiformes > Cuculidae > Phaenicophaeus > Phaenicophaeus curvirostris. Next base: position 2,500,672 of record NC_091408.1, read on the forward strand.
GCCTGGGCATTGAGGAGGTTGGAGGATGCCTGAGAGGTTGGGGACTGGAACAGCAGGGACCTTGAGGAGAAAGGAGGGTGCTGGGGAGGCTGGGGAATGGTGCAGTGGGGACCCTGAGAAGGATGGGGTATGATATAATGGGGACCTTGGGGAGGGTAGAGGATGCTGGAGAGCTTGGGGACCAGAGGAGCGAGGCCTCTGGGGAGGCAGGGGAGCTCTGGGGAGAATTGGGGGCTGGAGCAGCAGGTACCCCAGGAAGACTGAAGGCCTGGGGGAAATAGTGGAGCGAGGCAGAGGGTGATGGGTGCCGGCGGGGCAGGTCAGACAGCCCTGCACATCGCCATCGAGCGCCGCTGCAAGCACTACGTGGAGCTGCTGGTGGAGAAGGGAGCAGATGTACATGCCCAAGCCCGCGGACGCTTCTTCCAGCCCAAGGATGAAGGTGGCTACTTCTACTTTGGTGAGCAGGGAGGGAGCCGGTGGGTCACTGGGGGGGTCCGGGTGAGCCGTGGGGATGTCCCCACGGTGGGATGAGGGTGATGGGTGCCCCAACGCTGTGCTGCCCCACAGGTGAGCTGCCCCTCTCGCTGGCCGCCTGCACCAACCAGCCCCACATCGTGCACTACCTGACGGAGAACGGGCACAAGCAGGCGGACCTGCGGCGCCAGGACTCGCGCGGCAACACCGTGCTGCACGCCCTGGTCGCCATCGCCGACAACACCCGCGAGAACACCAAGTTCGTCACCAAGATGTACGACCTGCTCCTCGTCAAGTGCGCCAAACTCTTCCCCGACACCAACCTGGAGGCGCTGCTCAACAACGACGGCCTCTCCCCGCTCATGATGGCTGCCAAGACCGGCAAGATCGGGGTATGGGCACCGCGCCGAGGTGGGACCCGGCTGCCCTGCTGCCCCACTGAGCCCCTGTCAGCTCCTGGCTGAGCCCTCTCACGCTTGGTGCGTGTCTTTGGCAGCAGTGAGCAGCACAGCTTCTCTCTGTAGATGAGATCCACACATACAACCTATTAACGTGGCTAATTAACCTTTCCCTGATGAACCCCATGTCCTCATCCCATCCCATCCTTGCCCTTCACTTGCCCTCATCCTCCAAGATGCAGGCAGGGGGCGTTTAGAATCATAGAATCACCAGGTTGGAAGAGACCCACCGGATCATCGAGTCCAACCATTCCCATCAATCACTAACCCATGTCCCTCAGCACCTCGTCCACCCGTCCCTTAAACCCCTCCAGGGAAGGTGACTCAACCCCCTCCCTGGGCAGCCTCTGCCAGGGACCAATGACCCTTTCCGTGAAAAAATTTTTCCTGATGTCCAGCCTGACCCTCCCCTGGCGGAGCTTGAGGCCATTCCCTCTCGTCCTGTCCCCTGTCACTTGGGAGAAGAGCCCAGCTCCCTCCTCTCCACAACCTCCTTTCAGGTAGTTGTAGACAGCAATGAGGTCTCCCCTCAGCCTCCTCCAGGCTAAACACCCCCAGCTCTCTCAGCTGCTCCTCATAGAAACGCAGAAGCTGCCGCAGCCGGGGGGGACTGCAGCTGCAATGGTGCCCCTGCACCCTAGGAGCACCCTGGGGTGGGTGCAGGGACGGGTTGGGGTGCTCATCGGTAGGAGGAGACGTGCCTGGGGTGGGGTGGGAGGATAGCAGGGTGCCCCGAGCGGGCAGGGGCCAGGTGTGGGTCTACCTGCAGGTGAGCATCCTCCTTCTGGCAGATCTTCCAGCACATCATCCGGAGGGAGATCACAGACGAGGATGCCCGGCACCTCTCACGGAAATTCAAGGACTGGGCGTATGGCCCTGTCTATTCCTCCCTCTACGACCTCTCCTCGCTGGACACTTGCGGGGAGGAGGTGTCCGTGCTGGAGATCCTTGTCTACAACAGCAAGATTGAGGTGTGTAGGGGAGAGCAAGGGGGGTTCCACGGGGCCAGGTCCCCGCTGATAGCACCCGTGTCCCACTAGAACCGCCACGAGATGTTGGCCGTGGAGCCTATCAACGAGCTGCTGCGTGACAAGTGGCGCAAGTTCGGAGCCGTCTCCTTCTACATCAGTGTCATCTCCTACCTCTGCGCCATGGTCATCTTCACCCTCGTCGCCTACTACCGCCCCATGGAAGGCCCTGTGAGTCCTGTGGCTGGTGCCTGCTGGGTCTGTGCCCCAAGCAGCCCCGCGAGCCCTGGGATGGTGAAGCAGCTCAGCTCTGTCCTTTCCCTGCAGCCCCCCTACCCGTACACCACCACCGCCGACTACCTGCGCCTGGCTGGGGAGATCATCACCCTTCTCACCGGCATCCTCTTCTTCTTCACAAATGTCAGTGTGGCGAGGCAGGGGGAGTCCTCCCCTGGAACAGCCGAACCCTCACGATCTCCACACATGGAGCGACTCGAGGGTGGTGGCCCCGTGTCCTGAGGCATCAGCCCGTGCCGCGATGCCCCCTGGACACCGGGACCCTGCTGCGCAGCCCTCAACCTCTCCCTCTCTCCCCCAGATCAAAGATCTGTTCATGAAGAAGTGTCCAGGTGTGAACTCCTTCTTCATCGATGGCTCCTTCCAGCTGCTCTAGTACGTGGGAACGCCTGGGGGCTCTCCTGGCCACTGCACCCCCAGGCTTGCAAGGAGCAGGGTCTGACCCCGGTTCTCCTCCAGCTTCATCTACTCGGTGCTGGTGATCGTCACGGCGGGGCTGTACCTGGGCGGCATCGAGGCGTACCTGGCAGTCATGGTCTTTGCGCTGGTCCTGGGCTGGATGAACGCACTGTACTTCACTCGGGGGCTCAAGCTGACAGGGACGTACAGCATCATGATCCAGAAGGTCTGGTGGAGCTGGGACTCTTCTTCTTCCCCAGCAGGGCTGGTTCTCCTATGGATGTGTGGCCCAAAAGGAGAGTTTTCCATACTCACTTGGGGTTTCTAGTGGCTCACCAGAGCCCTGCTTGGCAATGGTGCCCTGGCACACACCTGGGTGCTGTGGTCCAGCACATCTCACTCCTCTCTTCATCACTTGCAGATCCTCTTCAAAGACCTTTTCCGCTTCCTCCTGGTCTACTTGCTCTTCATGATCGGCTACGCGTCAGGTAGGCACCTGGCCAACGAGCTTGGGCTCAGGGGAAGGCTGAGCCCTGTGGCATGATGTGACAAGGCTAGGCAGGGGGTTGTGGAACCATGTCTGTGTGTCCTACCTGCCTGCAGGCTCAGCCTTTGCCTCCTCCCACGGTGGAGAGGGACAGGGGCTCAGCCAGCACAGAGCCACACGGGGACCCATCACGGGCCCCATTCTTGCTGCTGCTCCCATGAACCCGCTGCCCCGTCCTTCCTCCTCCAGCTCTGGTGTCCCTCCTCAACCCGTGTCCCAGCAGCGAGTCCTGCGGCGAGGAGCAATCCAACTGCACGGTGCCCACCTACCCCTCCTGCCGGGACAGCCAGACCTTCAGCACCTTCCTGCTTGACCTCTTCAAGCTCACCATCGGCATGGGTGACCTGGAGATGCTGGAGAGCGCCAAGTACCCCGGTGTCTTCATCATCCTCCTCGTCACCTACATCATCCTCACCTTCGTGCTCCTCCTCAACATGCTCATCGCCCTCATGGGTGAAACCGTGGGCCAAGTCTCCAAGGAGAGCAAGCACATCTGGAAGCTGCAGGTACCACCCCCCGGAGCTGCACTGCCCCACCTGGGTGAGGGGCTCCCGTACCTCCATCCCCGAGTGGCTGAGGGGTGCCTGGTGTCCCTGGCAGTGGGCCACCACCATCCTGGACATCGAACGCTCCTTCCCCGTGTTCCTGCGGAGAGCTTTCCGCTCAGGGGAGATGGTCACCGTGGGCAAGGGCACCGATGGGACGCCTGACCGCCGCTGGTGCTTCAGGTAAAGGGGGGTCCCCTGGGGAGATGGGAGCAGCCGAGCCTCTCCCACCACAGCGAGCAGCATTTTGGGGTGCTGGCACCGTGTGCTCATTTGCTGGGTAGTTTGTACTGATCTGGGGCCAGGTGGTATTGCTGGTGGTGGGATGGACGCAGGAGCTGCCACCCTGGTCCCAGCTGCCCCACGCCACCCTTACGCCTCTGACCATCCCCCCTGCAGGGTGGACGAGGTGAACTGGTCCCACTGGAACCAAAACCTGGGCATCATCAGCGAGGACCCGGGCAAGAGCGACACATACCAGTACTACGGCTTCTCCCACACCGTGGGCCGGCTGCGCAGAGGTGAGCGCGGCACCGTGGGCTGGGAGCATCCCGTGGGATGCCGCTCGCAGCCTCTGAGGAGCCCCAGGAGGAGATTGGCTTTGGGGTCCAGGCGGTGTGGGGATGGCCAGGGAGAGGGGAGCAGCCACAGGCTCCCAGCTCTGCAAACTCCTGCTGTCTCTGCAGATCGCTGGTCCACGGTGGTGCCGCGTGTGGTGGAGCTCAACAAGAGCTGCCAGCCGGAGGAGGTGGTGGTGCCGCTGGGGACTGTGGGGACGGCAGAGGCGCGGGAGCGGCGGCACGGCCAGGTCTCCAACTCTGCGCTCTAGCCCGGTGGCCCTGGGAGCTGACGGACTCTGCCTGGGCTCCCGGCACGGCCAACGGGATCGGGGACTGGGCTGGATGGTGCTTGTCTGCTCCTCAGGGATTCGTGCAGCCTCTGTTCCTCCATCAGCCGCTCTCCTGGTTGGTGTCCAGCCCGGGTGAGGGGTCCTGGCCCTGTCCTGGTGGTGCTGGGCGTCTCCAGCTCACGGAGCTCCAGTGCTGCTGCTTCGCTTTGCCGAGCTGGGGCTGTTGGCCACGCTGCGCCAGGACCTTCTGCCACGGGCAGGGTGTGGAGCGCGTGCCCGCTCCGATGGTATTTGCCACACGTTTTTTTTGCACAAGATTTTTATGACTATTTATTTAGTAATAAAGGCTGACCCGCCGCCCCCACCACCTCCTGGTATCGACTGAATCGGGCTGGGAGAGCAGCGCAGCAGGTAGGGCGGTGGGAGGAAGCAGGAACCCACTGCTCCCTGTGCCAGCCTGGCAGGGCCCTGAGATCACAGGATCACCAGGTTGGAAAAGACCCATCGGATCATCGAGTCCAACCATTCCCATCAATCACTAACCCATGTCCCTCAGCGCCTCATCCACCCGTCCTTTAAACCCCTCCAGGGAAGGGGACTCAACCCCCTCCCTGGGCAGCCTCTGCCAGTGCCCAATGACCCTTTCCATGAAAATTTTTTTCCTGATGCTACAAAGCGGGCAGAAACATGTGGGGCAGAGCATCCTGTGCCTGCTGAGATGGGTGGTGGTCGCGGTTGGCTGCAGCACGCGGCGTTGCTGCCCTGGCCTGGAGATGGGGAGCCTGGAGCACTGCAATCAGCCAGCGGCACACGGCTGCAGCACGTGGTGCACGGGTGCAGTGTACAGCTGTGGTGCATGGCTCTGGTGCACCGCTGCAGCGTGCAGGTTCAATGAACAGCTGCGGTGCACAGCTGCGGCACGTGGCTGCGTGCAGGGCTATCGTGTGCGGCTGCAGTGCGGGGCTGCGATGCAGGGCTGCAGCATGGATGCAGCGTACGGCTGCGGTGCGTGGCTGTGTGCAGGGCTGCAGTGCACAGCTGCGGTGTAGAGGTGCAGCAGGTGGCTGTGGTGCATGGTGGTGGCGCAGGGTTATCGTGTGTAGCTGCGCAGGGCTGCAGTGCACAGTTTCGGTGCACGGTCGCAGTGCAGGGCTGCGGTGTAGAGGTGCAGCCGGTGGCTGCGGTGCACAGTTGCAGTGCAGGGCTGCAGTGCACAGCTGCAGCACGTGGCTGCGTGTGAGGCTACCGTGCAGGGCTGCGATGCAGGGCTGCAGTGTAGAGGTGCAGCAAGTGGCTGCGGTGCGTGGCGATGGTGCAGAGCTATTGGGTGTAGTTGCACAGGGCTGCAGTGCACAGTTATGGTGCACAGTCGCAATGCAGGGCTGCAGTGCACAGCTGCAACTTGTGGCTGCATGCAGGGCTATGGTGCAAGACTGTGGTGCAGGGCTGCAGTGTAGAGGTGCAGCAGGTGGCTGTGGTGCATGGTGGTGGCGCAGGGCTACCGTGTGTAGCTGCGCAGGGCTGCAGTGCACAGTTTCGGTGCACAGTCGCAGTGCAGGGCTGCAGTGTAGAGGTGCAGCCGGTGGCTGTGGTGCACAGTTGCAGTGCAGGGCTGCAGTGCAGGGCTGCAGTGCACAGCTGCAGCACATGGCTGCATGTGAGGCTACCGTGCAGGGCTGCGATGCAGGGCTGCAGCGTAGAGGTGCAGCAGGTGGCTGCAGTGCATGGTGGTGGCACAGGGCTATCGTGTGTAGTTGCACAGGGCTGCAGTGCAGAGTTATGGTGCACGGTCACAATGCAGGGCTGCAGTGCACAGCTGCAACTTGTGGCTGCATGCAGGGCTATGGTGCAAGGCTGTGGTGCAGGGCTGCAGTGTAGAGGTGCAGCAGGTGGCTGTGGTGCATGGCGATGGCGCAGGGCTATCGTGTGTAGCTGCGCAGGGCTGCAGTGCACAGTTAGGGTGCACAGTCGCAGTGCAGGGCTGCGGTGTAGAGGTGCAGCAGATGGCTGTGGTGCATGGTGGTGGCGCAGGGCTATCGTGTGTAGCTGCGCAGGGCTGCAGTGCACCGTTTCGGTGCACAGTCACAGTGCAGGGCTGCAGTGTAGAGGTGCAGCCAGTGGCTGCGGTGCACAGTTGCAGTGCAGGGCTGCAGTGCACAGCTGCAGCACGTGGCTGCATGTGAGGCTACCGTGCAGGGCTGCGATGCAGGGCTGCAGCATGCAGGTGCAGCAGGTGGCTGCGGTGCATGGCGATGGCGCAGGGCTACCGTGTGTAGCTGCGCAGGGCTGCAGTGCACAGTTAGGGTGCACAGTCGCAGTGCAGGGCTGCAGTGTAGAGGTGCAGCAGGTGGCTGCGGTGCACAGTTACGGTGCACAGTTGCAGTGCAGGGCTGCGGTGCATGGCTGCAGTGCACAGCTGCAGCACGTGGCTGCATGCAGAGCTACTGTGCACAGCTGCAGTGCAGGGCTGCAGTGTAGAGGTGCAGCAGGTGGCTGTGGTGCACAGTTGCAGTGCAGGGCTGCAGTGCACAGCTGCAGCTCGTGGCTGCGGTGCAGGACTATGGTGCAAGGCTGTGGTGCAGGGCTGCAGTGTAGAGGTGCAGCCAGTGGCTGTGGTGCACAGTTGCAGTGCAGGGCTGCAGTGCAGGGCTGCAGTGTAGAGGTGCAGCCAGTGGCTGTGGTGCGTGGCGATGGTGCAGAGCTGCGGTGCATGGCCCAGGGCTGCAGGGCTGCATCTCACCGGGGCTGCTGCTCCACTGGAGGGCACCACACACCGTGCAATGCCGGCCGGGCTGGCTGTGGGGCTGGCCAGCCCTGGGCTCTGGGGAGCCAGAGGCAGGCAAAGCGAGGGTTTGTGCTCAGCTGTGCACCCACTCCTCACTCCATCCTTCGGGGGGAAACCAGGATGCAGGAGCCTGTCCACAGGATGAGGCCACTGGCCTGCTGCTGCCCTGCTGTGGGGCAGGGGATGGGGCTGGGGGCTGCCCAGTGGGAGCAGGATGAGCAGTGCTGAGGATGCTCCATCACATCACACTCTTTAGAATCATAGAATGCCCTGAGTTGGAAGGGACCCCCAGGAACCATCGAGTCCAGCTCCTGTCCCTGCACAGGACACCCCAACATTCATTCCACGAGCCTGAGTGTGTTGGCCAAATGCTTCTGGAATATTGTCAGGCTTGGTGCGGTGACTGCCTCCCTGGGAGCTGTTCCAGTGCTCCACTCCCTTCTGGGGAAGAACCTTTGCCTTATGTCCAACCTGACTCTCCCCTGGCATCTTCCTGCCATTCCCCTGGGTCCAGAGAGGAGCTCAGCACCTGCTTCTCCCTCTCCTTGTGAGGAAGCTGCAACCACAATGAGGTCTCCCCTCCATCTCCTCTCCTCCAGGCTGAACAGACCAAGTGACTTCAGCTGCTCCTCGCACAGTTTCCCATCTAAACCCTTCACCAGCTCCGTGCCCTCCTCTGGATGCTCTCCAGTAGCTTTAGATCCTTTACTGGGGTGCCCAAAATTGCACCAGTACTCACGGCGGGGCCGCCCCGGTGCGGAGCAGAGCAGGATGTGCTCCCTTTCTGCTCATCCCCAGCGCCTGCAACGATGCGATTCCCTTTTGCAGCTGGAGGTTTTGCAAGTCTGAAGGACCAATTTGCGTGGGCACGGTGGCACAGTGACACGGTGGCAGAGATGCTGGCCCTGGAGGCAGCCCAGCTCAGTAAGCAAATGATATAGCAGAAAAGGAGACACTTCATCTTCAAACTTGATTACTCGCCGTTAGCTTTAACTGCACTGTCTCCGTTTAAATGTGATTTACATATATCTCTCATATTGTGGTTTAAGTATTTCCCCAGGGTGAGGGAATGAATAAGTTTCATTATCACTACTTAGGAGAGGCTGAGGTTTCAGCTCTCAGCTCACGCTGCATAATCGAATGAGGAGCTGAGCCGGCTCCTGCTTTCACGCCGGCTGTTATTTGAAAATGATAAACTTTGCTTTTGCCCATCCTGGCAGCCAGAACCCTCTGGGTACAGAGCAGAGAGCAATGCGTGGTGGCTGGGGAGCCCCAGTACAGGACCAGAGATGGGCTCTGGGCTGCAGCTGCCCTTGGAGATGGGATTTTCCACTATAATTGGAAATAAACTGATTTTTTCCCCTTCTCTGCAAATTCTAATGTCCCAAGGCTGAGGAACCGTGTAGGAGTAGGGTTTAAAGTGGTTGGGATGCAGGGAGGGTGGACATTGCTGTGCCCTATGCTGTCACACTGGAGCCTGGTGGCTCAGTGGGGATCATAGAACGGTTTGGGTTGGAAGGGACCTCAAAACTCATCCAGTCCCACCCCTGCCACGGGCAGGGACACCTCCCACTGGATCAGGGGCTCCAAGCCCCATCCAACCCGGCCTTGAACCCCTCCAGGGATGGGGCAGCCACCCCTGCTCTGGGCAGCCTGGGCCAGGACCTCCCCACCCTCCCAGCAAAACATTTACTCCCAAGGTCTCACCTCAATCTCAGTGGCTGCAGAGGTTGGGGGCACCCTGGGGGCTGGGGGTGCTTGGGTGCAGCCCCCCCCGTGCCACCCTGCAGCAACGACAAACCCAACAAAGGGAAGAGAAAAAGCACTTGTCATCCACAATGTGGAGCGCGGAAGCAAATTTATTTTTAGATAAATCTGAAGCTTAATTTGTGAAGCTAATATCAATCAAAATGAGAGATGGGTTTTTTTAAGTCCTTTTGCAGCCATGCAATTTATACTGCTTGTCTCTTCTCCCCGCTCTCAAACAGCAAGAGCGGCCGCTAAGTTTAACATCAGCCTCATGCACACCTGCTGTTAGAAATCGTTATTGAGTAGGGAGGTGTTTCCAGACCCAAACCCAGCACCATCTACCCCAGCACGTTCCTGCAGCACTCATGGGGTGATGCAAGGAGCAAGGGTGGTGATGGCTCCGACCTGGGTGCAGGGACATATGTCCAGGCAGGTCCCTGTCCCATCTTCACTCACCATCTACCTGCACTTCGGGTCCCCACGGGCTCCCCAGTTCCTGCTGGATCCAGCTCTGTGCAGTCCTGGGTGGAGGTGGGTGCCCACCAAGGAGGGACCCATTTATTTTGCATTACAAGTTTGGAGTCTTCCTGTGCCCGGCGAAATCCTCCTCGGAGAGGATGCGATCTGAGGGGAGAATTAACCTGCTAAATAATAAAAACCTCACGCACCTCCTAATGAAATGTAATGACTTCGAGACCTGCAAGATGGATCGTGCTGTCGCTCCTGCTGCTTGCCCTGATTTATGGCGACGTGGGAAATATGATGGAGGCAGCGCTGATGTATCCCCCGAACCAGTAACGGAGCAAAGTTTCTTCTGCAGCACCCAAAGCCCCTGACGATGCTCTTTGTACCAGGCAGCCCTGGCCTCGGTAGAGGCCCCTGCTTTGGTAACCCCCAATCATAGAATCATAGAATGTTTTAGGTTGGAATGGACCTCAAACTCATCCAGTTCCACCCCTGCCATGGGCAGGGACGCCTCCCACAGGATCAGGGGCTCCAAGCCCCATCCAACCTGGCCTTGAACCCCTCCAGGGTGGCTTTCTGGGCTTTGAGCACACCTTGCTGGCTCAGTGCATGAGGGAAACCACATGGAGAGGCTGCAGCCAGCACTGCCACCCCATGCCCAGCACAGAGGGACCCACCAGCACTGCCGTGCTTCAGCCTCACGTTTCTTTTGACGTGACATCTTTTTAATGACAAAGATCTGAGCAAATATTTTCCTCCAGCTGGTCTAATTTTAACACACAGGCAGGCAATGGCACCCCCTCCCCTCCCCCAGTAACATTAACCTCTGTGAAAATTTCCTTTTGTCCCAATTTCTCTTTGTTCCCTGGATCAGCTGTCACGCCGCTTGCTGCCGGTGATGGAGCGGTCCCCTCCCGGCATCCCATAAATATCGGCAGAACCACATGCGCCGTGGTTACGGCAAGAGAGGAAAACGAGACAAATGGAGCCGCGCTCCCTGGCTGCAGCCACGGCCGTGGGGTGGCTCTGGGCATGGGGCTGCAAGGCACTGTCCCTGGCCCTTTCCTCATCCTCATCCCCTTCCCCATCCCATTCTTGTTCCCTTCCCCTTTCCTATCCCTTTTCTCATCCCCATCCTCACCTCCATCCTCTTCCCCATTCCCATGCTCATCCCCATCCTCTTCCCCATGCCCATCATCATCCTCTTCCCAATCCCTTTTCCCACCGCCATCCCTATCCCCTTTCGCATCTCCATCCCACCCCCATCCTCATCCCAATCCCCTTCCCTATCCCCATCCTCTTCCAGATCCCCTTCCCCGTCCCTATCCCATTCCCCATCCTCAGCAGCAGCCAAAAAAAAAGCATCTTTGCCTTCTGCAAACAAGCCCTCTGCTCCTGTTAGTGGCTCCTCGCCCACGTCCACAGCCGTGCTGGGTTTTTTGTGTCCCACCACGCACAATTCCAGCTGGTGGCTGCGGAACGGCTTGTGGCCTCTCCCTGCTGGATGCTCAGCCCTGGGGAGGATCACCCAGTGCTGCTCCTCAACCCTCGCATGAGTTTCTGTTGGAACCAGCAATGGGCAAGTTTGGGGAGGAACGGGTTTAATACAATCCTGGTCGTGCAGGTGAAGTGGAAAATAAAGCAAACCCTGCCCCGCCGCCGCCAGCCCCCTCCCCGGCCGGGATATCGCCGTGCCATATGTCACCGCCGCGGGACGCAGGGGCCGGGGCGATGCGCTGTCCGCCCAGAGCTATTTGGGATTTAATACTATTATCCTAATGCAACCGGCTCATTGTTAGGGCTGGGAAGCTGCTGCTGGGGCAGAGCAGGCTGTGAGCTGGGCGAGGGGAGCGCAGCCCCCCAGGCTGAGCGGGGCCAAAGGGGAGACCCCACCCTGCCCCGGCACCAGGAATCATAAAATCACAGAATCACCAGGTTGGAAGAGACCCACCGGCTCATCGAGTCCAACCATTCCTATCAAACACTAAACCATGTCCCTCAGCACCTCCTGCCAGAGGGAGAACTTGGTGGCAAACTGCCTGCAGGTGATGGGATGGCGGTGGAGATGCCGCTACTACAACAATTTGGAAGGAGGTTGTAGGGAGAGGAGGATATTGGTGTCTTCGCCTAAGTGATGGAATGAGAAGGAACACCCTCAAGCCGCACCAGGGCAGGTCCAGATTGGATATCAGGATAAATTCCTTCACCAAAAGGGTTCTGAGGCGCTGGAACAGCTGCCCAGGGAGGTGGTGGAGTCCCCATCCCGGGTTTAAAGACGGGCAGGTGAGGTGCTCGGGGATCTGGTTTAGTGGTGGGCGGGTACGGTTGGATTCGACGATCTCAAAGGTCTTTTCCAACAAGTGATTCTATCATTCTGGTGGTGGCCGCTTGTCCCCATCGCCCAGCGAGCATCCCATGGGTGCACATGGGGCCGCAGCCCTAATCCCTGAGGATTTGGCCCCCACGCGCCCGCCTGGCCCGGAGTGCGAGGCGGAGGCTGGCACCGGGGCCGGATTAATGGCTCAGCATCGTTAGCGGGTTTATATTATTTATAGGTTCTCCTCCATGCCCTAAAAAGGTGTAGAGCAGGGAAGTCCTGGCTTCAGGGGGGGCCACAGCAAAGCAAAGAGACTCCAGAGCACACATCCAGCGATATCCTGGTTTTACTTTGGGAAAAACACCATCCGGACACACGGCTTGCGGGTTTTGTGTTGGTTTTTTTTTTTTTTGTTTTTCTCTCATTTTTAAAACAATCCAGTGCAGCCAGCACTGCTCACAGTAGAATATAATGGTCAATTTTAGTATAAAAAAAACATTCTCAGAGATTTGTAAATGCACTTAGTGCTTGAACAGGCCTTGCAGGGATACAGTACCTCTTTTCCGAGCACAATCACCTTGGGTTTCCATCGGGGTATTTGCCTTTTTTTTACCTTTAAACATCAAAACGCTTTGTATTTTGTGGTGCGAGCCTTTAAATGAATAAATCTCTTAAACACATAATTACACAGAGTGAATAACGGACCGTAATGAGCATTTTGGGACTGTTTTTTTTCTTAAAAAAAGGAGGAATCAAGAGGTATGTGAGCGCCCCGGGGACCGCGGTCGCCTCGAACCCAGAACCAAAGGAGAAGTGACAGTAAGGAGGAAAAAAAAAAACCCCAAAACAGCCTGGGAGTGTGAGATTTGGGAAGGTTCCCGGGGTGCTGTGGCACGGGAGAGGGGCTGGGGGTCCCGCTGGGTGCCCGGCACAGGGCAGCGAACCTCCCCGGGGAGTGGGAATAGGAGCCGGTGGGCAACACAGGGCTGGGAGAGAGGAGGAGGAGGGAGAGGAGGAAGGGCAGGAGGAGACTCTGTAGCAGCCAACACAGAGATGTACAGCCTAGTCAACTAAGAAAAAAAAAAACCAACCCAATAAAAACTTAAAAAAAAAAAAATCTGTTCAAGTTTTCAAGTGTTTTTTTCTTAAATAGCCTCCCCAGTTATTAGCTTTAATCAAAGCAGTGCAAGTTACGGATTTCAGCTACAGGTCAGGCGCCAGCTCCCTGCGGCCACTGGGCTGGGAGCATCCCGACCACGGCATCGCGCTCTGCCCCGCACGGATCCGCCCGGGCACCCGCAGGGGTGCGGAGCGGAGCCTCCTCTCCCTGGATAGCAGCAACTCGTAGCGATTCCCTGTTCACATTCGTGGAGATAAAATGATTTCTGAGCTCTGTAGACAAGCGGTCCTTCAGCATCGGCTTCCAGCGCGTCACGGGTACGGCCAGTCTGGGGACCCCGGTGAAATCCCAGTGTCCCGGGGAGCCCTTCGGGCAGCCGACCCCGTCCCCCGCTCCCTGTCCCCCTGCCCTCGCTGCCGTGGTCCGGTGCCCGCGCGGTGCCAGAGGGGAGCCCGGCTCGAGCCAAAATCCTTGCCCTGGGTTTGGGAAAAGCAGCATCGGTTCCTTATCTGTAGACGGGCAGGCGGATGTGGGCGTGCTGGTGGTCCAAGAGCCTTGGCACAGACACGGTCTCGTAGCCCTTGCCCAGCATCTGCTCCTTGATGCAGGGCGGGTGGATGTCGTTGATGAGATACTCGAGGGACTGGAGGCTGCTGCTGAGGATGGAGGTATTGCAGAGGGTCTTGCTGGGCAGCCCCTCGGCCGGGGGCACCCCCAGCTCGCGGGGCCCGGCCCCCAGCTCGGGCGGGTTGTAACAGTCGCTGTTGGGGGTCACCAAGATGCTGTTCCAAGGCGGGGCGAAGTACTGCCCCACCGAGAAGTTGCCGTGCATGCAGTTCAAAGGAGACGAGCTCACCTTCTCGGCCGCGCCGCCCAGGGTGTAGGGGCGCGAGGCGCCCGCGCACGTCTCCGGGGATTTGCTGAGGGCACCCCCGCTGCCCCCGCTGTACATTCGCAGGTGCTGCTGCTGCTGCTTCTGCTGCCACACCAGGTAGTCCATGCCCTCGGGGTAGATGCCCGCCTTGGGTGCCAGAGCCACGGCCGGGTTGGAGCCCAGCGCCAGCTCAGCGCCCTTGCGGCACTCCGGTAAGACGGCGCCGGCGTACGCGGCGGCACCGGCGAAGGCGCCGTGCTTGGCCGGGCTGGGGTTGGTGGCCACGACCGCCGGGCAGCCCGGCTGGGCACCCTGCGCCTGGCACTGCTGATTGATCTGGTAGATGATGCTCTGGATGGAGGGCAGGTTGGAGGGCGGCAGGGCCAGGCTCCTGCCCGCCAGCGGCAGCACCGAGGCCGCCACCGTCACGTTGGGGGGCACGGGACCCTCCAGCTGCTTCTGGCCGCTGTGGTAGCTCAGCTGCCCGGCGCAGGAGGGACCTTGAGCTAAAGTGCTTGACGCGGGGTAGGGAGCGACGCCGACCTGGGCGGGCGAGAGCTTAGTCCGCTTCCCCTCCGAGTTCTTCACCACGCTTTTGCCGGAGGCTTTGACGATGGCCAGGAGACCCTGGTACCCGCCGGCGTGCAGCGGGTACGGGCTGTAGCGCTGCCCCGTGGTGTCATAGCCGTTGACCGTCCGGTTAAGGTGCTTGTGCTGGGGGACCCTGATGTTGGTGGGGAAGATCTTGATGGTCAGCGGGCTGTTGGCCACTTTCTGTGCGTAGGCATCCAGCTCGGCGGGGCTGGGGTAGCGCGGGGAATGCATGGGTGCCACCGTCTCACCTGCGGGGAAAAACCAACAGGGTGAATCCGGCGCTGCTAGGAGAACGGGGACCTGGAATCCCAGCACTCAGCACCTCCTCCACCCCAGCTCCCACTCGCTCCCGGCAGAAACCAGGTCAGGGCACCAACCTGCCCCTCCCGCTGACAGAGTCACTCCTAAGTGGCCTAAAATAAACTCGGTGTGGAGAATGGAAATGTCACTTTACCCAACGGGGGAATCTTTCTCCGAGATTGGATTTAAACTACATTATACAAGCAATTTCATGGGTGCTTTGCGCTGCTACGAGAACCTCACCAAAAATGGAAAAGCATTGCATTTACCAGCCATAAATCAGCAGTTCCTATAATGAGCACAAAAATGTCACTTTTATGCAATTTTACAGATGAACAAAACTGGTGAAATTAACTGTGGTAACCCTACTGGAGTCAGCAAAAGCAGCTGCAGAAAAAAAAATTATATATGTATATATTTTTGTTCCTTTCAAACTCTTTCCCAAGCAAGTTTCTGCCATTCTGGTGTGAAAACTCATTTGTCGTACCCATTATACTTTCATTTGGAGTTTATCTTGAGTATCCAATGAGCCACCAACTGTGAAAATGATTAAATCTACAAAATCTATCTAATAGATGGAATAAATTAGGTGTTTAAGATCTACACACACACACACACACACAGACACACACACGTATGTATGTGCTGGCACATGGGGGATGACGCTTGGTCCCCAAACCCTTGTCCCTGCCAGAGGACATCGGTAGCACTTCCAGAATGCCAGCCCTGGTGCCTGCCCGGAGCCAGGTTTTGCAAGGGAGAGATGGTCAAATCAGGGGGATTTGGGGCTGGTAGCCCACCCTGAGGAGCCCCAGCCCTCCCAGGGCCCCCCTTTCCCTGCTGCCGGGCAATTCTGGAGGCTCCCAGGCAGCGCAGAGCCCTGGTGCCCAGGGGAAGGGGACTGCAGCGCTGAGCATCCTCACGGGGACACTGGGAAGCACTTTGCTCTTGATGCCACCAGGGCCAAGGTCACTGCAGCAGAGCCGCGTCACCGGCTGCGTTCAGCACACCTAACGAGGTCGTTAAATGGGTTTGCAACACGTGTCTCAGTCCTGCTCCAAGTGACACTCTGGCGCGGCACCCGTGGTGTGCGTGGACGGGGATGCTCGGAGGAGCCAGGCACGGCGCTAAAACCAGGATCCAGGGGGAGGTTGGGGCATTGCCAGCTGCAGGGCTCCTCGTCACCCCGCAGGCAGCAGCGTGATGCTCGGGGGATGCCGGAGTGAGGCCGTGGCCGCTCTCTGTCCTCTCCATCACAGCGCTGCGGCGATGATTTACCAGGCAGAACGGCAGAGAGCTCGCCAGCCATTCCTCCCATTAAGCAAATGTTATGGGCTTTTTACAGGTGTCTTAAATAGACATTGTTATTAATGAGTATATTAAGCCAATTAAAACCAGGGCCTTTGAGTACGATTTAATGTAGCTGCCAGGAGACGGGAGGCACGAAGTCAGCAGCTCCCTGTGGCGGGACACGTGCAGGCGCGTGGCACCGTGGGCCGTGCCATCCCGGGCACAGGTTATCCAACATCCACGAAGCTCTCGTGCCGGGGTGGCACCTGCAGAGCAGCCAGGGAGCTGCACAGGCACACGTGAGGGTGCACGCTGGGCACGGGCACCCCACGAGCTGGTGGGTGCAAGGGGGACCCTGCCTGCCCACCGGCACAGAATGGCATGGCACATAGCACCGGCACCACGAGCCATGCACATCTGCATTCCCCTTCATGCTGGCACCGCTGTCCTTGGAGGTGGCAGCATGGTGAATACTCAATTAACATGACACTAATTAGCTGGTGACACTTGCAGAATCCCTAATGAGCCCATTCCACAGAAACGCTCCTTTCCAAGCAAAAAAAAAAACAAAGTAAATGGGGCCACTGCTGGAGGGAAGGTGGTGGCATTGCCCATGGGCACCAAGACCCCATCCCTGAGAACCAGGCTGTGGGCGATGAATTTGGGGTGGCCCCACAGCCCCCCTGGAGCAGAGCTGCCTGCGCCGCTGTGCCGAGCTCGGCTGTGGGGATCCCACCCTGGGTCCCAGCGTGTGCCCGGGGAGCGCCGTGGCAGCCCACGAGCTGTCCCAGGGGCAAGCCAGGAGCCACCTCTGTCACCTCTTCACACCAGCTGGGTTGGATGTGACAAGGCACCAATTCGGTGTGTTGTCACCTATCAGGGTGATGCACCGAACCCCTGCCGGGAAAATTACAGAGCCACCGATTTCCCGGTGCGCTGGCGGCTTCGCGGCTCCATCGCTCCCCCTCTCCACAGTAATTACTGCTTTCTAATGGGCTGTAATTACTGCGAGATGCAAACTCTCTCCGAACCGCCGCCGTCACCCGTCGGGCGCAGGCAGCCCTGTCACCAGCCGCTTTGCCCCCTCCTCTTACACGTGAACCGTGGGAGCTGTGACACCGGGGCTGGGTTGGCTGCACCACAGACCTCTGGTTGGCGTGGTTCATCTCCACCAGCTTCCGACACACGGGAGGCTCAGCCAGGCTCGCTGCCACGAGCATCCCCACCTCTCAGCAGCCCTAAACCAAACCCAGCAGCACGGCGCGAGGCACCCACCATCCGTTGCTTCTCCCAGAAGATGCTGAGCTGGCTCCCAGCTCCCACCCTCGCTGGCGTTCCCACGGGATGCAGCCAGCACGCTCCCAGCTCCAGGCTCCCCCTCCCTCCCTGACCTGCTCTATTTTTCCAGCCTGCACTCAATAACAGCCAAATAATTGAATCTGCTCAGCAGCCAAAGATTTGTTTTGAATTTTATTGGAATTTTAAATTGTTTTGTTTCTTCAGTATTTTATTACTGTAAATGGAAAATGCATTGCCCGCAGTAATAATCCGATGGCTTTTTATATTACTCCAAGCTTCTGCTCAAAGCATTATTGGAAAGCCAGGCAGAAACGAGAAGCCATTATAATGGCAGCACAGGCTTATAAGATTACGCCTCCAGCTAAACAACTTTTTACTTTAGCAAATTGGCCACCAAACCCGGTTCGAGACACAGATGTAAATCCCAGACCCCACGGGTGCCGCAATCCGGAATAAATCTCGGTTTATGGGTCAGGGAGCTCCAACCCCACCGCGCCTGGAGCACTCGGGGCTGTGGAAAATGCCTGATAGGGATGAGGGGAGGCTGCAGGAGGGGTGGGCAGGGGATAGGGGTGCCCTGAGAAACCCCCCAAAAGCCTCTCCTGGCATGGGCACCTGCTGCTGGCATCCCCAGCATCCTTGGCATCCCCAGCATCCCCGGCACCCCCTGCATCCCTGGCACTCCCAACACCTACAGCATTCCCTGCATCCCTGGCACCCCCGGTATCCTCTGCATCCCTGGCATCCCCTGCATCCCTTGCATCTTTGACATCCTCAGTGAGCCCTGCCCCGTGTCCAGCTGCAGCCATAGCCCACAAGGGCTGGGAAAGAAGGAAAGATGAGGAGGAGGGAAGCCACCTGAAGCCATCCTTACAGCAGGGGAGACCAAGGCTAACCAGAGGCCGATGATCCGGGGCTTGTGCCACGCAGGAGTCGGCTGGCACAAACCCACAACAGTCCCCAATTACCCCCAGCCCCAGCCTGGCTCCCCTGGGACACAATGGGCTCCAGCAAAGCCCAGCTGCCGGGCCCCTAATTAACCCCGATTTTAACTGTACACTTTTAAAAGGCACTAAAGCGGTTACAAAGTGGAGAACAAGGCAGGGTTAATAGCGCAGACCTAAATTGCAGGCCCGCGGGGCCCAGGCCCCGTAGCAATAATAGACCTGTCTGGGCTGCTCAGCTGTCAGTCAGGCGAACAATTCGGCACCCGAGGAGCTCACAGGAGCGGCAGCATCAGGGCTCCGGCAATCAGTGTCTGCTTGGGGAAAGCAGTTATGGGCTCAAAATGGTGCCACGAAAGATGCTCCGCACCAGGAAGGATGATCGGCACTGGGAAGGATGGGCTGCACTAGGAATGATCAGGACTACTCAGTATTGGAAAGGTTGCTTAGGACCAGAAAAGATGCTCAGCACCAGAAAGGATGCTCAGTACTAGGAGGGATGCTCAGGATCAGAAAAGGTGCTCAGCACAAGTAAGGATGCTCAGTACTAGGAGGGATGCTCAGGACCAGAAAAGGCGTTCAGCATCAGTAAGGATGCTCAGTACCAGGAGGGATGCTCTGCACCAGGAAGGATGCTTGGCACCGTGAAGGATACTTAGCACAGGGAAGGCTGCTTTGTGACACTCTCACATCTTCCCTGTGCGTCCCCTGGCCTGGGGCTGGTGGCAGCATCCCTGGCTAGGTCCCTTTTTCCCTGGAGGAGGGCGAGTGCACACACCAGCAATATACAGCTTTAATTTTCAGGCCACGATGCTGCAGGAGACGCTGCCCTCCCTGGGCGGCTGCCCCGCTCTGGAAGGGGACTGTGAGTGAGATGTTGGGGTGCATGGGGGGATGTCCTGGGGATCAGCAGCTGCAGCACCACAGCCCTGAGCAAGGATTCACTGGGAAGAGGCAGCAGCAACACGTGGCACTGAACTGGTTAGGAGCCAGCATGAGAGCTGTGCAGCCTGCCACAGATGGGCTCCCTCTCTCCCTCCCTCTCTCCTATCCGTTCCTTCACTCCTCTGTGAGATAAGATGGGACAAAATCTTTTTTTTTTTACACATTGAAAGCACTAAAATATTTTGCAACAAGAGAAAGAAGTAATCTTGGAGGTAAATCTTTATAAAGCAAAGCCACAGCTCAAAGCAACCTAGCAACTTGCTCAGACCTCACTTCCCCGCAGCCCCAAAGGAAAATGCTTTTTTTCCCTTTTTCAGATGAGATCAGAGCCGCTGCCAGGGCTGCCCCAGCTGCCAGGGAGGACACCTGAGGGCTCTTCTGACCCAAACCACAATGCAAAGCCCTGGCTGCTCTGCCCACTCTCCCTTCATGCGCTCCCATTCCCACGTTCACCCCGGGAAGGGTAATTTCCCAGGGGTCGCCTTGCCCTGCCCCAAGCACCCTGCTGGACCTCCTGGTCCTCTCCCTCCCTCCCCATCCTGCCCTGCCCCAGTTACAGGGAAGTACTGGTGGTTCCAGACTGCTCTGGTGCTTTGTTCCTGCTCTGCTTCCCTGAGCTGGCAGGGCAAAAGGGCAACAATTAGGCAGGATTTTTAATTTTCATGGGGGCAGGATGGGGCGGGAACGGGAGCGAAGCTGAGAGCAAGAGGCAGAGGGAGACGCTGGGGACCTGAGACATCACTCAGTGATCGGCATGCCAACGGCTGACATTAAAAAATAATAGAGCTGCAGCCTCCAAATGAATTAAAATCTTCAAGAACCAAGAGCTCATCCCCTGGCTTTGGGACCAGGCTCCCTGTTCCCCTCACAGCACAGAGATCCCAATGTCCTCGAAGCTTCAAAAAGCATGAAAAAATCCTCTTTTTCTCTGCCTGCAACACTGAGAACAGATTTTGGAAGAGCTAAACTCTAAATATTTGCTAAACACTTGGAAGAAGCCTAAATATTTGGAAGACACTTGGAAGAAAACAAACAAAACCTGGTGCATTTAACAAATCCATGAAAGATCCTTGAAGACTGGGTCCCAGCTCTGGGTGGCAAAGCTGACTGGGCAGGAACCAGCAGAAAACACCTCCCAGCAAGACCCCCCTCTGCTTCGTTGCACCCCAAAAACTGCCCAGGGGAGGTGTGGGACCCACACTGGCTCTCGGAGCGGTTCTCCTCAGGGCTAGGGATGCACATCCATGGGCTGCCCTTCTCAGCACTAGGAAGGATGCTCAGGATCTGGAAGGATGCTCAGGATCTGGAAGGATGCTCTGCGCCAGGCGGCTCGGGCTGCTGTCACATTGCACTGGCTTTCCCACCCTGTGAAATGCGCTGGTTTCTATGGTGACGGTGTCCCCAGGATGGGTGGCGCAGAGGCCACCGCGCCGTGGCGGAGGAGCCCATGCACGGTCCCCAGCCCCCCAGGAGCACAGCCCTGCCAGGGAAGGCAACAACCCATGACCAGCACCCTCAGCAGCATCACATCCACCCTGGAGATGCTGCGTCCCTGCTGGAGAACCCCACACGGCAGGACCCCCGGTGCCCTGGCCCCCAGTGTGAAGCCAGGACAAAAACATCCTCTTGCAGAGCATCCTTGGTGCCAGGAGCCTGGGTAAACGCGGCCTGGCTTCGGGGGCTTAAATTAACCCCAGGCACAGAAATAAGAGCGGGAGAAATCCATCTGAATAAATGTAGGTGGCAAACCCCGCGCGGCAGCCGCGCAGGAGCCGTAATCTGCAAAGACAACAAAATTCATGACAAAGCACAAAGGGAAGCGCCGGGCTTCGCCGTCCCCAGATATTCATCCGTTAACACGTTCCCTTTTTAGGCTGACATGTCATTTCAGACGGGCCTTTTTTTCCTCCCCTTTCTTCTCCCCCTCGACGGCGCGCGGCTCTGCCGAGGCGGCTGCTGAATTGGATCACCTCAGGGCGAGCACTTTATTATCTGCAGTCAAAGCGTCACCACAAATACCCGTCTACACACACACGTGTCACTTCCCATTTGTCTCCTCCACGAGGTATTAGTGCCGCGCGCCGCTGCGCACTCTGCCACCGCAGCCACCAGCGCGGCAAAGGCAAACGGCGCCGGGCAGGAGGCGCAGCGGGAGGGCAGCATCGTGGCTGTGAGGGCATCCACCCCACTGCTGCCCCGATGCCACCCCAATGCCATCCTAATGTCATCCCAGTGCCACCCCAGTGCCGTCTTGATGCCATCCTGATGCTAGCCCAGTGCTACCCCAATCCTGCCCCAATGCAACCTCTCGGACACCCCGGCACAGGCCTGATGCCAGCCTAATGCACCTCCTAGAGCCACCTCAACACAACCTCCATGCCACCCCAATGCCATCGTGATACTGCCCCAGAGCCACCTCAACACAACCTCCGTGCCACCCCAATGCCATCATGATACTGCCCCAGTGCCATCTCAACGTTGTCTCAGTGCCGTTCTGATACCTACCCAATGCTCCACCCAATGCTACCCCAGTGCCACCCCTATACTGTCCCAATGTCACCCTTCGGACACCCAACACTGCCCTAACAGAGCCCTGACGCCAGCCCAGTGCCCCCAAGGCGACCTCGACGCAACCTCCGTGCCACCTCAACGCATCCTGATGCTGATCCAAGGCCACCCCACCGGTGTCCCAACGCCATCCTGATACCTACCCAGTGCTGCACCCAATGCCAGCCTGATGCTACCCCAATGCCACCCCAATACTGTCCCAATGCCACCCTTCGGACACCCAACAGTGCCCCGATGTCCTCCTGATGCCATCCCACCACGCAGCTGCCCAGGGGACCCTGGGACTGGGGGGGTCCTCACCATGACTGGCAGCCCCGCAGCTCATCCCAGCCGCTCCCTCTGCTCTCCTACAGTCAATTAGTATTTGATTAATTTTAAAACACGAGCTTTGCATGCTAAGCACGGCTGCTGGCACTCGCAGCACCTTGTCCCCACTGCGGGGAGCAGGGTAGGGGATCGGGTGCCCCATCCCCGAGTCTACAGCCCCACCAGTGCCTGGGAACCCGCTCCATGATCGATGGACTGGTGTGATCCTGGGAAGCCTGGACACGACCCAACCCCCTCCAATGCCGGCGCGTTACCAGTGACACCCACGCAATGACCTTCCCTGGAGGGGTTTAAGGGACGGGTGGATGAGGTGCTGAGGGACATGGGTTAGTGATTGATAGGAATGGTTGGACTCGATGATCCGATGGGTCTTTCCCAACCTGGTGATTCTATGATTCTATGATTCTATGAAAGACCAAGGCTCTGACCTGGTGGGACACAGTCCCACCCCGGTGCCGAGCAGCCCCCTCTTGCCCATCCATCTCCCACCGCGCACGTGACCGATCGAAAAGTGTTTTTGCAGCGTTTCCTGGCAGGGAAAGTGCAAGTCAACAGCACATTTCGGGCACAGCAGTTAATTGAACTTCTTTTTATGGCACGTATATAAATACACAGAACCATCATTAACCGATCCCTTCCAGAAACTGAAAATGAAAGAATTAATCTTATTTCACTCATGTGTAACCCCTCATGAAATTAAAATGATATTTTATGGGTGTGTACAAAAGCAGAGCCTTGCTGCAGCTACTTTAATGAAAATGCCCTTGGAATAAGTAGAATTGGGTAACGAGAAGCCATTAAACAGGGCTTTAGCCCATACGCAATTAAACAGCTTTATCACTGATGAGCGTCCCCATGGGCAAGCGGGGAGAGGTGCGGGTGACCCTGGAGCTGGGTCTCCACTGCTTTGCTGCTCTGAGCCCTGGCCATCACCACTCGTTAGCGTTTTAATAACCCAGCTGGAGCCCAGCGAGGGCTCACGCCACCCCATAAAAAACTTCGTGCACCAGCCCCATGCAGCCAAGGTGCAGGATCGGGAGTCTGGGAGCCAGATCCAGCCCCACCAGGAGGCTGTGCAGGGTGAGGTGGTGCTTGGTGCTCACAGGGTGAAATGGGATGTTAGCACTGAGGGATTTTCCCCGGAGGTGTCCAAGGCCAGGTTGGATGAGGCTTGGAGCAACCAGATCCAGCAGGAGGTGTCCCTGCCCAGCAACTTGATGAGCTTTAAGGTCTCTTCCAACCCAAATCTACTCCACAATTCTACGACTCTATGATCAGTCCCAGCTCCAGATCCATCCCACTCCCTTTACCAGAGCGCACATCCTGCACCCTCAGCTGCACGCCCAGCTCCCCGCTGCCCGCAGAGCACTGCAGGATGAAGAAGGGCATATAGAAAGTAACATTTAATTAAATGCAAGCCACTGCTACATTACTGGAGAGAGCAAGAGCAGGAAAGGGTTTGGCCAAACCGAGAGTGGTATTATTTGATTTATAATTTAAATAAAGCTCAGGATTCCTGTAATGCGCACAGAATAAAATCAAAAGGGACCAGGCTGCTGGAGTTAATTGGACGTGATATTTTCCTGAGGATGCCGCTTCTCCGCAGGCTCCTGCTCCTCGGCTGGAGGCAGGCAGGCTGCGGGCACCCTCCTGCCTCCTCCTCGAGGATGCGAAGCTGCCCTGGGATTACTGGTGAGGGAAACCGGCTGCTGCCATGAGCTGGTGAACCCCACAAAGTCACCTGTGACATTTAGCAGGATGGATTTCGTGGGATGCAGCGAGCCTGCTGGGATGCAGCCCTGCCGAGATGGGGGGGACGGTAATTAGCAGGAGATCCAAGGGGCAGAACCGGGGATGAAGGCACCAGGGTTGTCAGCTCCCAGCACGGGCAGGAGAATTAGTCAGCTCACCTTTTACGTGAAATTAATACAAAAATTAATCAGCGGCGCAGGCAGGATAATAGGATTTCACAGTGGTGCTGGGCCAGACGGCCAATGCGCCAAGAGCCAGACTCATTTAATATCGACAGAAACAATGCCAGAGGACAGAAATAAGACCCATAAAGATAATTACTGAGATACTCAGGAGCAAATTAAGTAATCGGAGCCACTTCTAAATTGTGCCTCGTTTTAAGAGAACGCTATCTTTGTCGATTACCTACACGAGCTTTAGGAGGCGGCAGGAGGTTTGGCCCCGCGCGCCGGCTCCCTGGCCCCTCTGCGCCGCGCTTACCGCAGGTGCCATAAATAAAGAAGGGGAAATCGTATTCCAAACCAGATGCGTGGCCCTGGATGTCACCTGCAATTTAATTTGCGCTGGCAGGAGGCAGAGAGGAGCGCGACGTGCTGGATTTGCCCATAATGAGCGGAAACACATGGGCAGCGAAACTTTGATTAAGGTGACCTGGCTGGTGGCGAGCACGGTGTGGGAGTCGGGCTGGGGAGACCAGACAGTCCCACCCCTGCCAAGGGCAGGGACACCTCCCACTGCATCAGGGGCTCCAAGCCCCATCCAACCTGGCCTTGAACCCCTCCAGGGATGGGGCAGCCACCCCTGCTCTGGGCAACCTGTGCCAGGGCCTCCCCACCTCACAGCAAAACATTTCCTCCTGAGATCTCACCTCAATCTCCCCTCTTTCAGCTCAAAACTGTTCCCCCTTGTCCTGTCCCTGCCCTCCCTGATCAAGAGCCCCTCCCCAGCTTTCCTGGAGACCCTTTTAGCACTGGAAGCTGCTCTAAGGTCTCCCTGGAGCCTTCTCTTCTCCAGGCTGAACAAACGCAACCCTCTCAGCCTGGCCTTGTACAGGAGGTGCTCTAAATCTGGGAGAGCACAGTCCTGCCCCAAGGGATGGGGCACAATCAGCAAAACCCTGCTCCCCCCTACTTCTTCATGCCCACTGGGGTCCAACTTGGAGTCAGACCGTTGCAACCTGCCCTCCTCTGACTGGTGCAGTTCAAGGACCCTCCTGCATCTCCCAGGACGCAGGTGGCTGCACCCTCGAGTGGCTCTTTGCCCTGTTGGGTGCCTTGCTGCGTGGTGACACCACGTATGGGCTCCTGCTCCCCAGACCTCCTTATTTTACCATCTTCTCCAGGAGGGAAATGCTGGAGAGAACCAACCCCCCGGCAGGTGGGTGCTCCTGGTCCTCAGCATCCCCATGGGCTGAGCCGCTCCCTGACTCTGAGCTACAGGTAGGTGTCCAGAAACCCCTGCCAGGCTCTGCCTGCCCATGGGTCTCAGACCATTCGCTGGGCTAATTAGCCCGTGGCAACGAGGCACTCCAGGAGCCGGACCCTTGTGCCAGCGCTGCACCGCTGCGTGCTGCTCAGGCGTGACGGATCAGGAATAATTTTACAAGAGCAACATCCGTCTTCCTTCTAGACACTAATAAGAAGGAGAACCGGGTGGCATCGCGAGCTCCAAGGCAGCGCAAGTGCTTGGGGCTCCACACACGCACCCACTCACTTTACCACCTCGCTGAGCCCCCCGAGAGCTGACACCCACACAGGTGCTCGGGGTCAAACAGCACCAATCCTGCCCACCCCTGCGACTGGTGACGGACACATAAGTTCTTCCCTGCCTGCGATGCTGGGCACCCATCACCCTGCCTCATCATCATCTGCTCCCCACAGCGTTGCTGTGTTGGGAGTTTGGGGAACTTCACCCCAAAAATAACCCTCCTGGCTGCCGATGCAGCCCAATCTCCCCTGGTGCGATGCCGGGGGGCTCCTGAGCATCACCCAAACCCCACTCGGCTGCGTTGGGGTGTGCAGGTAGAGGGGAAAAAACATCTCCGGGAAAATACAGATCATTAAACAAATGCCTGGGGGCTGTCACCGAGTAACAAGCGGAGCTTTAGCAGCTGATTTGTCTTCAGCCGGCAATGTTTAAAAATCCAACTGAGACCAGCAGAAAAATATCCACTCCCCTCTTTAAAACACACATTCATCACTTGAGAATCTTAATGCGTCTTTCTCAGCCGGGGAGGTCAAACACGCCTGCCTAAAGCAGGCTCATTAAATATACATTTAATCATGGTTTGGATTGAGAGACAAAGGCTGGGAGAGACAGGTGCTTTACTGGAGTGACCTTTTGGAACCCATTTTAATGTAACTAGTTTACAGCTTATCTGAAAGGCCAGCTCCTGGGGAAGGCGAGCTGCGGCAAAACGGGGAAAGTAATTAGGGGGGGGAAGGGCCGGTGAGGTTTGGGGGACAGCAGAGCAGGCAACGGACGCATCCTCTGCCGCCGCGCTTCCCAGACAGCTCTGCAACGTTTTCTGAAGTTCGACTTATCAACCAGAGCAACCCAATTTAATTTGCTTATCTTGGCTCCTTCCTCCCCATTGCTTTCCCCCCGCCCCCAGCTTCTCCTGCTCTTTTTAATTATCAGTTAAATAAATGTCTTTTTCAATAAGGGAAGCAGCATCAAAGCAGCGTACATTCCCTCCAGGCACTTACACTTGCGCGGCTCCAGTGCCTTGTTGGGGCAGGCGAGGTGCTGGGCTGGGGGGTTCTGGGTTCTCTGCAGGCAGGCCAGCATGGTCTGGGCTTCCCGGCGGGCAGTGCCGCCCCCGCTGCCGGCTGGTGCCCTGTGAGAGAAGAAACCACTGGTCAGGTGAGAAAACCCGCTCCCCTCACTGCCCACCACCCTCCTGCCCGCCCGGCCGCTCCCCACACAGAGGAGCTGGAGCTGGTGAGCTGCTGGTGCCGACCGCGGGCGTGTGATGCTCACAGCCCTTTGCTCCTTTGGAAAGAAAGAAATAACTCTGAAAGCCTAAAATATGAACGTGTATCTCAGAATCAGAGAATAGGTTGGGTTGGAAGGGACCTCACAGCCCATCCAGTTCCACCCCTGGCCATGGGCAGGGACACCTCCCACTGGATCAGGGGCTCCAAGCCCCATCCAACCTGCCCTTGAGCCCCTCCAGGGATGGGGCAGAGCCAGCGCATCCCTCCAGCACCGTGCTCCTGGCAGCACTGGACCACTTTGCCAGCCGGTGCCTCTCAGAAGACAGCAACCCTGCCGGCTCCAGGGGAAAGACAGCGTTAAAATCCTGCTCGGGGTCCTGGGATCCGTCGCCAGCTCCCAGCTGGCATCAAAATCTGCTTGACAAAAGCTGGAGGGGTCAGGCCAAAGTCATCGCCGCCACCGCTCTGCTAATTGTATATCCTTCACGAGCCGCCGCGGAGGGCATGAATGATAACCAGTTGCTGCTGACACCCTCCCACTGCTCCGGCTGGCGCAGGGAGGGATATTCCCACTCGGAAAGGGCATGGAGACGTGGGCAGGAGCAGCAGCCAAGCAGGCAGCGATGCTCGTCCTCCAGCGTCGCGGCTTCGGAGCTATCACTCTCCCAGTTGAACCGATGGCTGGGTGGCACGGCTGGGTGGCACGGGTCCATCGCTCCACTTGCTGCGTCGTGAGGGAATTGTGCCCTCCCACTGCCATCTGGGGAGCTTCCCGCATGCTCCAGGAAGCGGTGCCGGGGCTGGAGCTGTGCACGCGCCGGCAGAGCCTGTGACTGTCACCCACCAGGCGGCAACGCGTGGATGGACGCTCACCAAGCCGTGCCCAGGGCTCTCCTCGCTCCCCCAGCTTCAATACCCCCCTTTAAAGATGCCTTCGCAGGCACCACGAGCGCACAGATCCACGCGCTCACAGCAACCTCGTGCCCCTTGTCCCAGGCTCTGGACTCGTCCCCAGGCTGGTGGGACCCACGCTGGGGGTCAGGGTTGGGCTCTGCCCGAGCCAGGGGTCTCGCCCGCTTCCCCCACGCTGCAAACTGGGAGACTCATTAGTGAAAGGTGTGAGGAGCAGGAGGGGAGGAGGAAGCCATCTAATACCAAGCAGGTGTCTGGAGAAGCCAAATTGTGCTGTTTTCTCCCAATAATGAAGTATTCATGAGTAAAAGCCTTTTTCACTACTTTCTTAAGATACTAATTTCACAACAAGCGCCTTGTTACCATGCAATTATTCCAATCGTGCATTTCTCCCAGATTCCATCTGTCCTCGCGCTCTCTAAATGAAAGACAATCATGTAACCACCTTTCATTATTCACTATTTTACTTTCAGCAAAGGTACCCTGAAAGAAATGATTTCCTCTGAAAGGGACTTTTATTCAGTTTCAAAACCAATTTTCTCCTATTACTGTCTTAAAAAAAAAAAGGAGGGGGGGCAGGGAGGTGTTTTTATTTCATGCATTACATATCCTTTGTTAACGCAGCTTGCGGTAAAAGCAGCCGTATCCATTTTCTGGCTTCGATTTCTGGTAATTTTAAAATATGCCATTACAATCAGGCAGAAATTATACAGTTTGAAAAGAGAATGAAGTGCTTCTTATTCAGAGGCTGAGCGCACTTGACTGCCAGGGAGCTCGCCTCTCCCCGCCGGGACTCGGGGTTCATTACGCAGCCCCGCTCCCCGCGTGCCTCGGTTTCCCTGGCTGCATCTGCGCCGGGGAGATGCTGCATTGACCTCGTCCCTGCAGGATGGACTCGGGTCGGGGCACCCGGGGCCACGCGGGGGATGGCTGCCCTGGGCACCTGAGCCTCACCTACGCAGCGACCTCGGGGCTGGCGTCCCGCCGGGTGTCACCATCTGGCCGATTAGCGGGTGGACGTCACCTCCTCCCCTGCAGCGAGGACAGGTCCTCACCGGGACGCCGCCCCATGTCCCCATGTCCCTGGCACGGGGCTTTGCGGGCTGCTTGTGCCAGTGCCGGATGAGCATCAGGTCCTGGCTGGTCCCCAGGGAAAAAGGTTGCTGAGAGCAAGGAGAAATCAGGGAGCAAGGAGAAAGCACCAACAGGATGTGGCAAGGAGAAGCCAGCAGGGGTCCAAATCTGAGTGCCACCAGGAGGGAGGGTGAGGATGCTGCCAGGGCCAGAGCGCTGAGTCCTTGGGGCTAGCGGGCACAGGAGCTGCGGGTGCCCTGGGGACACCCCGATGCTGGCAGGGGTGCTCTCCCCACCACTGCCACACATCCAGTGCCCTCCTGGAGGAGCATCCCGACCTCAGCCATGACGCAGGAGCATTCAGCCAGGAGAAACGCAGAGCCACACGTCAAACTCAACAAAGCTAACTCAGACCCCAGTTTTGTCCCCACCTCCCAGTGTCGCGTGATGGAGATGATTTTCATAGAATCATAGAATCACCAGGTTGGAAAAGACCCATAGGATCATCGAGTCCAACCATTCCTATCAAATACTAACCCATGTCCCTCAGCACTTGGTCCACCCGTCCCTTAAACCCCTCCAGGGAAGGGGACTCAACCCCCTCCCTGGGCAGCCTCTGCCAGGGACCAATCACCCTTTCTGTGAAAAATTTTCTCCTAATGTCCAGCCTGAACCTCCCCTGGCAGAGCTTGAGGCCATTCCCTCTCGTCCTGTCCCCTGTCCCTTGGGAGAAGAGCCCAGCTCCCTCCTCTCCACAACCTCCTTTCAGGTAGTTGTAGAGAGCAATGAGGTCTCCCCTCAGCCTCTCTTCTCCAGGCTAAACAACCCCAGCTCTCTCAGGTTTCCAGCACCTTACGCTGTGCTTCACCCCACTTCTACGGCCACGCTCGACAACTATGCGTGCCCTGGTGCTGCACGTGCCGCAACACCAACTCTCTGGGTCCCAGCACCCTGCCGAGCACCCCAAAGCCTCCTAAAGCGCCCGTGGGCGAGCGGGTGGGTGGCCCAGCACAATGGGCATCTGTGCCGCAGCGGCATTTCGTTAATGCCACTCAGAAAAGCCCCTGAATCAGCTGATGGGAATTGGGCGCTGGGCTGACCGAACGCTTAGCGCCGGCTTAGTTAGCTCCATCTGCATTTGAACTAATTCCAATCAGCAGGATCCGATTTAGTTCAAGCTGCTCTGGCTCTTTCGTGGCAGGAAAAGCAACACTCAGCAGTTTTGCCCCAGCGCCCCGAGTCTGCACGGCCCCTGCCCAGCCTGAGCCAGTGGCAGAGCCGGCACCGAGGCACCCGGGGACAGCGGGACACTCTCGGAGATGCCAGTAGCAGGGCACCTTGAGGATGTCAGGAATGGTTTCCTTGGGGGCACCAGGAATGGGGTCCCTGGGGAGACCAGGATCAGGGTCGCCTGGGAGCCCCAGCTCCCACAGCACCGCTCCCCAGCCCAGCATCATCGCCTTCCACCATTCCCCAGACCCTCTCCAAACGCTCCTTCCCACCCCCCGCTCCAGGCTGGCTAATTTCAAAGCCCTATCTCTACATCGCACTATTTATAAGCCCAAGGTCTTTGTGACTTTAATAATAATAAAAAAAAAAGCCTCTCTGTCTAAAGCCCCCATGACGTGACGGGAGGGTTTGGCACCTCCTCTGACATCAGTGGCTGATAAGTCAGGCTTATCTCCTCCGAGAGCCCTGCGAAGGTCCCTCCGGCGAGATAAGGCCAGCGCAGCTGTCGATAGAGGCTTTCGCAGGCGAGGATTTAGATAAAAGAAAATGTGACGGGAGGGGGTGGTGGAAAAAAGAACTTTTAAAGTCTCAGCCTGAGCTGGGTCTGTACCGCTGGCCGGGGACGGCAGGAACAGCTGGGAAAAACAGGAGCCAAGGTCTTGGTCACCATCCAGGCTCCGGTGTAACACGCATGCATCCTTCCCCAGGTGTTATTGGGGCTGCCTGTGGTGCGAGCCTATAAAAAAACGAATTTTGAGGCTGGGAGAGGCAGCGGGGCCGGAACGGGGATGCTGCGAAGCTGTTTGAGTCACGCCGCCATCCTCCTCCTGGCTATTAAAAGACAGGGCAGGGTTTGGCACAAGGACAGGAGGTGACTGGGTCACCCTGGCTCGAACAGGCACATGAGGCTTCTGATGGTGACAGACAGACAGACGGACGGCATGGGAGCAAGGTCAAGGCTGGTGGCACCAATAAATGAAGGAAAAGCCCCAATGTGCCGAGTACAACCAACCCAGAGGGATAGGGGTGTCCCTGGTCACAGTAGCTGCGGTACCGCAGCTCTGCGCTGGGATGGAGGAGAAACCCACAGGAAAGGTCACATCGCCATAAATCGCAGGCAGCACCAGATAAAATAAAGCAGAAAGTTGGATGCCACCGTGCCGAGGGCTGCAATAAAGCGCGTTGCGACCTTCCCCTCGCCCGGCTGACGCTCCATCCCACCCGGTTAATCCGCTCCCCTCCGCGTGCTCCAGCCCCAGGCCTTTCAGGGGCCCCGTTAATAATTAAATGTTAATCTAAAAAGCAATTTTAGCTGCAGTGCTGCAGATCTGGTTAGAGATTACATTAGCATGTAAGAGTCAAGGGTAATTTTCTCTAACCCCTCTTGTGATCTTTAAAACCCGCAGATCTTAACGCAACACCAGCTCCCTCTGATTAAAATTGGAAGCTGGGGTTTGCAACGGATAATGATGCTGGAAGTGATTATTTTGCTGCTCAGGATCTCTCTGGAGCGGCAGGGGAGTGGGGGCACATGGGGGGACCGACCCACACTGGCTGCAGAGACCAGGGAAGGTGTCCTGGGTGAGTCCTGGACCTGGCTGCCACCACGCAGAGCTGCACCCTCAGCTTGAGGGTCTGAACCCTGCTTGGCTCTTCTCCAGGGTGCCCTCACCCCCGTCTTCTCCATCACCCCCCGCCCCAGGAGATGGGGCTGCAGGGAAAACCCCACCAAGGATGCACATCCCACCGAGTCCAGAGGTGCACAAGCCTCTCCGAGCACACCCCACAGGGACAGGATGGTCCCCTCCAGCTTTGGGGACACCAGGAGGGACGCAGCCAGCCAGGGCCAGGCAAAGGCTGCACCTCATCTTAGTGGGTGGCTGCTGCTCCGACACGGCGAGCATCCCATCCCCATCTCCTGCTTCCCCAGAGCTGCCTGTAGGTACGGAGGAAACATTTTGCTGCCCTGCTGCTGGTGGAACGGTGACTTTTTTGGATGGCCACCATGCTGGGAACTCACCAGGCACAGCACCAGCACAGGCAGCAGGGGCTGCAAACCCACACCAGTCACTGGACACAGCATCCCTCCCCTGCCAAGCAGGACGGAGCATCCCCTCGCTGCTGGGTTCACAAGGCACCTTGCAAGGAAAGAACTCTCCCATCCTACCCAACACCGAGGTTTCTGCTCCCAAAGCTACTCCAAGGAGAAACCCCTTGGACTGCTCAGAAAATCAACATCAAAAAACCTCCCAAAATATCCTTTTTCTTACAAGTGGAGCCAGGAAGGCTGCGATGGGGGCGCGGCTGCCCCAGCCCGGAGAGGACATGAGCTAATTGCCTCGCAACTGGTACGAATGACCCGATGGAAGAAATAAGGTATCAGATGTGTCCATAACGATGGAATTAAAACAATTCGAGTGCTGTTGAGCGTTTGCAGACATCCCCGCACAGGGCTCGGGCAGTCTGGTTAAATTTATGTGTCAGCTTTAAGGAGGCCTCTCATCAAATGAGCTATTTTGGGCAGAGATTAAAGATCTATTTTAGCTGCGAGCGAGAACAGCTCTCGAAGAGGTTAATAATGATTCTGGAAACCTAAGCGTCTCCAGCGCCCCGGGGTAGCACAGGCAGAGCCCTGGGCAGGGCTGGCAGCTCCTGATGGCAAGGAAGAAGCTGCTGGGTGAGGAGAGGCTGCGGCGCTGGGCAGGCGTGGGTAATTGGAAGTGGCAGACGCTGGCACGCGGCTGCTGAGAAGGTCATTATGTGGGGCTGGGAATGAAATGCCAGGAGCGAGGAGGGGAGCAGCCCCGTTAGCAAAGGTCAGGGCTCTGCTCGGGTAGCTTTGGTGGTGTGGGCAGAGCCTGATCCTGGCTGCACACACAGGGCCAGCACGCAGCGTGCAGGCAGGATCTGCTATAAACGTGTATCCCCTCTGATCTGGTGCCCATGGGAGTGTGCTCAGTGGTGAGCTGGAGGCACGCTGCCCCTGGGGGCCTTTTGACCAGCTCCTTGAAGCAGAACCTCACTCTTCCGACACAGTTACACCGCGCTTCCATCCTGCACAGGGATAAGGGGCTTGGGGAATCATAGAATCCATAGGTTGGAAAAGACCTTTGAGATCAAGTCCAACCGTACCTGTCTACCACTAAATTATATCCCTAAGCACTACATCTACCTGCCTTTTAAAAACCTCCAGGAATGGCAAATCAACCGCCTCCCTGGGCAGCCTCTGCCAGTGCTTGATAACCCTTTCTGTGAAGAAACATTTCCTAATGTCCAAAGTAAACTTCCCCTAACACAGCTTAAGGCTATTCCCTCTCCTCGTCCTGTCACCTACAGCTTGGGAGAAGAGAATGAGCCCACCGAGCTGCCCACTATCCCCAGCAGTTCCGGATGCTCACGACATTTTGGTCCCAGCCCCACCAGAGACGTGGGATCAAACCAGCAGAAAAGCCAAGGAAACCTCCAGAGCAGCAATTAAAAGCACTCTAATGAGCCAGGAGCGCAGCCCAGCAAGCGCATCCATCCCCCAGGCGCATGCAGCACTCACGTCCCTATCTGAAACCCAACGGACTCGACGCTACGGACACCAAACTAAGCTTCCCAGCACGGTTCCTCCTGCCCCATCCTGGGGGCTCGCCTGCCCCTGACGGTGGCTGGGGGCCTGGTTACTGCGGCATCACCGTGGTGCCCGGGCCGGCCAGCAGCCCGGCCAGCTGCACCGTGCACGGCAGCCAGGCGTGCGCCGCTCAGTAATTACAGCCCCGAGCGCCTGAGCTGTGAAAGAATCTGACGAAGGAATCCAGGGTAGATCGCGCTGCTGAAATTACTATAATCAAAGGCTTTCACAAAGGCTTCAAATGCAACCAATTACCCTGAAAGGCGAGGCAAGAAAGGAAACAAATTAACGTGTTTGCACAGAGCCACCGCAGCAGCGCACACATTGCCCCGTGCTGCCCTCGACCTCGGCCAGCCGCTCCTCTCCATCCCCAGGTCGTGCTCCCCATCTTTACAGGCTGCTCCCCATCCTCGGATACCCATTCCCCATCCTCAGGTACCTGCTTCCCACCCCTACATCCTGCTTCCCATCTCTGAGTTTTGCTCCTAATCCCTGCATCCTGCTCCCCATCCCCAGCTCTTACTCCACATCCTTGCATCCCGCTCCCTATACCTGGATACTGGTCCCCATCCCTGTGACCCACTCCCCATCCCCACCGCTGCTTCCCATCCTTGCATCCCACTCCCCATCCCTACCATTGATCTTCATCCCTGCATCCCCACCCCTGCAACCTACCAACCCCCCCAATCCTACCGCTGCTCCCGATCCCTGGGTACCCCTCCCCATCCCCACTGCTGCTCCCCATCCCTGCACCCCACTCCCCATTCCTATCACTGCTCCCCATCCCTGGGTTACCACTCCCCATCCCTACATTTGATCTCCATCCCTGCATCCCACTCCCCAACCCTATCAATGCTCCCCATCCCTGGGTACCACTCCCCATCCCTCCCCATCTCTGCATCCCACATCCTCATCCTATCACTGCTCCCCATCCCTGCGTACCCATCCCCACCACTGCTCCCCATCCCTGCATCCCGCTCCTCATCTCTGCATCCCACATCCCCATCCTATCGCTGCTCCCCACCCCTGGGTACCACTCCCCATGCCCATTGCTGCTCTCCACCCCTGCATCCCGCTCCCCATCCCCACATCGTCCGGCTCCATCGCCGCTGCCCCTGCCCGCCCCGGGGTGCAGCTGCACACAAAGGGGCTCTGTGCCCGTCCCTCGCCCCGTGGCCGGCCGCTGCCCCGCCGCCAGACAAAAGCCCTCCCTGTGCCGGCAGCCGGGGCCGGCGCAGGCTCGAGGAATTGCCAGGGTGGCCCGGGGAAACCTCCCTCCCTCCTCCCCCGGCACTGGCTGGGGTCCCCGGGCCAGGGGAGGCGCAGGGTCCTCAAAGGCGCCCATTGAGCGCAGCCCCACGTCGCCCGTCGACAGATGGGGAAGCTATTCACTGTCAGCCCCTCACCCTCGCCTCCTTACGTTACGCTTCGTCTGTGCTTCCAGTCTGGGGGAAAACAGGGGAAAAAGGAAAAAAAAAAAAAAATCAACTCCTTTCTTCTTAATATTTAATGAGAGTCCATCACCCTAAGTCTATTTTGTAATACAAAGCTCTGGAGATTTAAACCCTTCTCACCCAGAGAGATGGAAATGAATGGTGCTCTTTAATGAGCTGGTTCAGCAGAAAAGATAGATTTCTGAGATTACTGTTGGAATTCTTATAATTGATGTGTACTTTTGTAATGAGGATTATACCACCATCCGGTCAAGTAATTCTGGCTCTTCTCCCCCCTTCTCCTGAGCTCACCCAGCTTTTGGGGTTCCCTGGGGACCGGCTCATGTCCCTGAGGGGAGAAAGCAGCACAAAGAGGGGGGAGAAGGAAAAGGCAAAGAGAAATTGAACAGGTTTTTCTTATTTAGGCATAGATAACCTAATGCAGCCTCCGAATAGGGAAGATAAGGCATCTCTCAAGATTTATATATTTGTTTTATAAAGCCTCGCTTTCCCCCACCGATCGGAGGCCGGATGAGTTGCTGAATGTCGAGTAATTAAAAGGAACAAGAGAACAATACGCGCTCCTGCTGAAGAACGCGGAGTTTCCCTGGGATGTTTATAGCAATTGTATGAAAATGTACAAGCTGGGATGGCAAGAGCTGACAGCCGCGCCGGAGCAGTCGTGATTGCAAGCTGGCTGCCTCCCCTGGCTGATTGGCATTAATTGTGCGCGTTTGCAAAGCAGAACGGAAAGTCTGACATTAGCTGCAAGCCAACATTTCTTTCTTAATAGTCTTAATGATTACGACGAGAGCTGATGATCATTGTGGGGCATTAACAGTCCAGAGAGCGGCTCTGTGGCTTCTCCTGGCAGGGACCAGAGCTGGGCTGTCCCCGTCCCTCTCCTCATCAGCCCCACACGAGCAACAAGAGACGCTCCCCGGGGTGGGCTGGGGATGCCATGGGGTGGGCTTGAGGGGCCAGAGGGACACACATACATATACACCAGATAAAACTCTGGAGGGGACAGTGACAAGGGAGGGGACAGCAGCCCCCTGCCCTCCTGGGGTTGAGAGCAGCTCCTGCCACATCCCCTGGCTCTGCCCCATGGGAAAGAGTTGGGTGTGAGGGGGGACACCAGGAGGGACACATCTCCCACTCTGAGACCCCCGAAGGGTCCCCGGGGATGCCCCACTCTGGCTGTGCCCCACGGGAAGCACTGGGTGCCCCAAACGCAGCCACCAGGCACCGCAGAAGGGGCTGCCCAGGGAGCAAAGGGAGAGGAGAGCAGCCTGCACACAACCCTCATAAACAGCAGACCCCCTAATTAAAAGGCAGCTAATGAAACCCGAGTATTCCAGACTTTCTACAAGGCTGTTTTTTTTGGATGCCCTTGAGTTTCACCGCTGCGCAGAGGCGTGCGGGAGGGCGAGTCGGCAGCAGAGCTCGGCACGGGATGATGATCCAACCGCAGCCGTGGGAGAGCTGGAGCCAGACGTGCACAACAACCCTCGCCAGCCCCGACCCGTCCAGGTTTACACGGGAGGAAAAATCAATGCCCATCGATTCACAGTATAAAGCGGGACCGCGGCGCTGGCAGCCGGCAGGCAGCCGGCATCTGACCAGTGCCGAGCAGAGGACACGGCTGGGGTCACCTCCCTGGGGACTGGTGTCCCCGCTGAGGTGCAGGGCTCGGGGCGCAGCCGGGACCCCGCAGGCACCAGGCTCCTGCGGGCAGCGAGCAGCTCTGCCAGTCCACGTGCCGCAAACCCTTGCAGCAGCAGCCAGGACACATCACAGCGCGTGGGTGGCCCTTGCCCCTGTCCTTGACAGGACACGGTTGGCACCCACCCCACCACCCCCTCCAGGGCCACCACACAGCCCGTCGGGATGGGCAGATGGACAGATGGACAGACAGCCTCAGCCCAGCTCCAGGCTGCTTCAGCTTTTCATCTCTTTTTTTTATATATCATCTGTGTTAGCCAACACATCACTCAGCTTTGGGCTTTCTGAGCTCACTAGTACTTGTTCCCAGATGAAAAGAAATAAAGACTCCGTCCTTCTCCCCCTTCCCCCTCCCTCCCCAAAAAAGTCTGTAAAGAAGAGCTATAAAAATGGCTTGTTATCTCACCTAGCGATGCTCAGACTGTATGTTATTGCTAATTGGGTATAACATCCTTGTCTTGTTCTGCTCTCTGAAGCTAAATCAAGAAAGCACCACTGCTGCGAACTAATTATATCTCCGGACTGCAGACTCCAGCTTGTCTTCCCCTTTATTGAGTTAAAAAATGGTCACTAACCTTAATCTCTCATATACCCGAGCATTAAGGCTGCTGAAAAACCACCAGTTCCACCTTCATCCCAGTCTATGCTGGGAAAGACGGAGCGCACAGCCCGGCAAAGGCTTGGTGCTGCTCCAGGACCGGGACACGGCCACGTTTGAGACCAGAGGTGCCTGTCTCTGCCACAACCCTGTGGCACTGGAACACCAAGACACCAGAGACTCTGCTCAGGTTTCCCTACCATTGAGTCCTTACCCTAAAGCAGCTGAGGCTTTCTGTGCTGCACACACCCAGAGACCAAGCGCTGCTGCTTTTCCACTTTTCCTTCTTACAGGGAAGCTGGAGGATCTCTCGTTAGGATGTTTTTAAAATCTGAATTTTGGGCAGCGCTCTCCTGGTCCAAGCCTGGCAGGTGTGAGCATCTGGGTCACACGTGCACGAAGCAAGGGAAGTGGGTGCTGCCTCAGTTCAACCCCATCAGCTCCCAGTCCCAGCCCAGGACCTAGCTTGACGATCCCGTTAACACCGTGGGTTCCCCACAGGGGCAGGGACGATGCGGCTACCCAGCTACAGGTGGCTACAGCCAAAGTGCTGCAGTTACCAGAGCAGCAGGGCTGCACGCTACAGAGCTGCTGCCACGGCACCGACCCCTGCAGCAGGTCATTGTGAAAAAAGAAAGCATAACTGGACCCCCAAAGGGGATGGAGGCGAGCAGAGGGGCTTGGGCACTGCAGCTGTGTGGGGTGGCCCCATCCCTCCCTCAGCACCAGCCACATGGGGTGAGAAACTTAAGCAGAAATGCAAGGCTGCGGGTCAGAAACCGAAGAGCAACAGCACCGAGCTCAGCACCGTCCTGGAAAAAACATGCAGATGGTGTTACTTTCCAAAGGGAAAAATCAAGCTCTGGTTCTCCCTGTGAGCCAGGAGCATCCCTTAAAAAATTGATACTTCCCTGACTATTAATTAACCTGAACCACTTAAAACCGCCTTCAATTTGTCAGGTTTAACTGCCAGCTCTTCTCGGTAAATCAAGCGTCGTGCGCAGGGGGAGGCTGCGCATACGAGGAGGGAGCAGGCGATGAGCAGAGCAAGCGGGGCACCCTGCACCGTGCTCCTCGCCACCCTGTCCCCCCGCCCCGAGCAGGGGTGATGATATTCATACCCTGCAATTAGCCAGGATGCGATATACAACACAACAGCCGGGTGGGGAGGCCGGGGGGGCTGCCGAGCCCCCCACCCCGCAGCATCCCCATCTCCCTACATTGCCCTTGTTGTGCAATCAAGGCTGAATTGGAAAGCAATATGAATATTTATCTCTGACAGTGAAATCTCCCTGCTGCCGGGTATTAAGGCTTTATTAGTGTGTGGTTACCAGTGAGGCTAAGCCAGCCCTCGCTCTAGCCCGGAGCACGGCACAGATGACCTACGAGAGGCAGATGGCAAACGCCTCACAGAGCCCCAGACCCCGGGATGTGCCTGTCCTTGCTGTGCACCCCAATCCCACACAAGGGGGTGGGAGACGGTTGGGAGCTGGGTACCCTCCTGAAAACCCCCTCCTCACCCAGCACCAACCCCTCACAAACATCTCCACAAGTCAGGGCTCTTCCCCAGCTCCTGCACCACACGGCTCCCCGTTTTGGGTTAAAACGCTGATGTATTCTCTCTTTAGTGAAAGGAGTCCCAGGGGCTATAAAAATTCCCAGCAGGCTCCTGTCAGTCTCAGGTCATTAACTTTCTTTCATTGGGAGTTTGTTTACAGTCAGCCATAAATAGCTGCGCCTGCATCCCTCAGCCAGCCAGGATTGGATGGGATGGGGTTGCCCAGGGATGAGGTTGCCCATGGGATGGGACTGCCTATGGGATGGAACTGCCTATGGGATGGAACTGCCCACGCAGGAGGGTGCAGCACCCTGGGGCATGGAGTCCAGCGCTCATCCATGCTCTATTGACTTTCCCACGTTTCCCACCAGCCCAGGGTCCCATCCAGCACGCACAGTGTCGTTTGTCACGAAACCAGCTCAGCCTCACAGAGCTGCAGGGTCACCTTGCGCTAAGCCGGAGGGAGCCAGGGTGTGCATTGGGCACGCTGGTGGTTCAGGTGGTGCCTTTCCCAGCAGAGGAGGAGGAAGGAAGCTGGTTGGAGGTGCTTGCACAGGTGACCTGGCACCTGCTCTGCACCCTTAGCCAGAGGGAGCCCGGCCCCTGCATCCATCGCAAGCGCTAACCTCGTGTCAGGACCTCTGCGTGCTCGAGGTGCCCCGGTCTGGGTGCACGGAGCCCTAGAAGAGACCCCAACGCCCCTCATCTCACAGTGACCTCAGCCTCAGCCATCTGCCCTTGCCCAGCAGCCCCTGGCACCGGACACTTTACCAGCACGGAGGTAGAAAGCAGGAAACCCAAGCACACCACCAGCACGACACCACGCTCCTGCCAGGCTGCTTCGCACATCAGGGCTCCTTCACGCCCAAACACACCCGGGACAGTCCCAGAGCACCCGCTGCCTGCCCGGGATGCACCCACAGCACTGCCAATGCTCTCGCACCCCGAGCACACCCTGAGCCCCCTCAATGCCCCAGCAGCTTCCACTAAGCCTCCCCACGCGGAGTCTGCTGGGTGTGGGTGCCCAGGGCTGGCAGCGGGATCACAGAGGACCGGGAGCTTTATTTACTGTATGTGACCGCGTTGGCTCTGCCACGGCCATGCGAACCCACCACCTGCAGCCCTAATAAAGATGCAGGAGCGCGTGGCTCCCGAGAACCACGACTTGGCGGGGCTCACTTGGAGCACCGGGCACTGGTTAAATATTTATACCCCAGCTCATTGAAGCACCCGGCTCTCACTATGAGGCTGAGAGGGGAACATCAGAGCCCAGGGGCGCTGCCACCAGCGCAGCCAGTGCCCGATATCAGGGGATGCTCAGCATCAGCAGCCCCACGCTGGCACAGATGCCAGGAGTGGGGACTCAGTGGCATAGCCCCCCATGCTGTGCCTCATCCCAGGGCTGCAGAGAGGAGCTCCTGAGGGCAAATGGCCACGAGCAGTGCAGCCAGGAGCCCACTTCTTGTTTTATTCCAGCTCTAGGAAGGGCTGATGCACGGGGCAATCGCACAACCCAGCAGCACCACAGGCTGTGCGGTGAGCTAAGAGATTAAACCCCAAACTCACGCGTGGTGACTTCTGCTCCTCCATCCGTCCTCAGGAGAGCAGGAACTCGCCAAAAATCACGGCCTCATCACTCACAGTCCCCTACGTCTATGGAAATATCTATATTTTAAACCACAGACTCGGCACAACCTGTAATCAGAGCAACACAAATAGCCCCTGCTTCCCATGTAAATTAAAAACACCCATTAGGCAGATTTCAAAAGATGTCAGTAGGCTTATAATTATACACGACATCCTTCCGAGATAAAAGCGATTACCGGGGATGCAAATCACTTAGCAACCAATCAGTGCCCCCAGAGTGCAAAGCACTGACCAGCCATCCATTTTCGCCTCGTCCTTTTATTCCCTGCATCGAGCAAATACAAACACAGATAAAGAGAGGCACAATAGCTCTTGACACGCAAATAGGTTAACATAATAAAGCCAGCTTTAGCCGGCTCACTCGAGGGAGAAAAGCAATTCTCAGGCAAGCAGGAGGTAATAAAACAGGGCTTTTGTGTTCCTGGCTCCCATTCTCACCCCTGCGCCAGCTTTGCTGCATTAGCTGATAGGCATCGCGGTTTGATTGAATTACCTTTCATGAATATTAGCTTTTTGAGGAATGCGCAGGCAGAAGAGAAAGAAGAAATGTCTTATTTTTGCATGCATGCGCCCCGCTGCAGACAGACAGACAGACAGACATGCGGCGGCACAGATGCCGGCGGGGCTGGGAGCCGGGGGGGGGGTCCCGGCAGGTGCAGCCCCCAGCTGCAGCATCCCTGCATCCCTGCGAGCAGCACGGACCCCCACCCGGGCACCAGACACCACCCAGGGACCTTCTTCTGCCAGGAAAGGATGTTCTGACCCCAAAAGGAGCTGTGGGGACACGAAGCTCCTGCCACCGTCACCCTGGTACCCGCTCTGCGCCCCTCCTGCCCTTGGTACCCAGGCAGCAGCAGGACGCTCCCACCACAGATATTAGCTCTTAACTCGCTGGGGGCCAGGATTAGGCTGGATCAGGGAGCAGATTTACCCCACATGAGTTCAAGCCACGGAGGAAACCCACTTTCAGACCAAAACGAGCCGTGCTGCCCGGCAGGGATGCAAACACCCGGCACTAATTCTGCAGGCGCAGTGGGGAGCGCGGGGACAGCTCGGGGACGGGTGCTGAGCGCCATGCTGGGCGCAGACCCCCACCACGGGGTCGTGGGACCCAGGAGACCCTGCGAGACCACGTCCTTCCCCAGGCAGGGCAGCAGGCTGCAATTAAAAACCAGCCCTGGAGAGAGCAGGCAGCCTGCGCGGGGAATGGACCAGCGTGGTTCAGGCTCAAATCAAACAGATAAGCAGAGAGGCTTCAAAAAACGAGGTGACGTGGCTTTCCCAGAGGCACTCGCTCCCTTGGGGCATGGCAGGGCAGCAGCCACCCCATCGCCTCCCTCTGTGGGCTCCTCTGCTGCAGCCTGGGGATAAATATTCAGATAAATATTTCAGTTTTCAATGATAGGGTCGGCTGAAGTGGTGCCCACCTCGCAGCCAGCACCGCTTTGGCACCGAGAACGCGCTCCACTGGTACCAACCCACTCGGCCAGCAGGAAAACCGTTCCCAAAGCCAGTAAAACAAGCCAGGCTCCCGCAGCTGGGGAACAGCCTTCTCTTCCCCAGCTCGAAGCACAAGGTCAGAGGAAAGCATCGAGGCAAGAGCTTCCCTCGCCTTCTGCGATGGCTTCGAGGCAGTCTGACCCCACAGCACACAATTCACACCACGGCACCTGAAAATCCAAGTTTTAAGGATGCTTAATAAGAGAAGTCGCTCCTGGGGGCCTGGGATGCCAGGTACCCTCTGTCAGGGATGTTTCCCACCTCATCCCAGAGCCCACCTGCGAAGGGTCCTGCTGGTACGACGAGGCACGTGTGGGCACCTGGACCAGCGAGCATCAGCACATGCCGGATGGCAACACCCCCTGCGAGGGGATGGGAAGGTATAAAACTGCTAAACGCCACAAAATCAGCCTGAACCACATGCGGGACGCTCCTTGCGGAGAGAGGGGCCACCCGGCTGTGCCCCCAAGCTGGCAGAGCCTGCCCAGCACACGCTCCTAGCGCTCTGCCCTCCGCGAAGCCTCCAAACAAGGGCATCCCTGGCAGGAGGATGCACTTAAATACACACACACGCACGCATCTTGATCAAAAAGACTCCCCACAGAGCCATCTGCGCCCCGACAACCAGAGCCAGGCGAAGCCCCGATGCCAGGCAAACCCATCCCTTGGAAAACTTTGCTGCTGCCTCTCCTTGGGAACCAACCGGAGCGATGCCACCGGTTTTGCCCCGCCGAGAGGGCACGGCGATGCCCCTCACGGAGCTGTTCTGAGCCATCCCCAGCGTTCCACGCCCGACTTCCAGCATCCAGACCCTGCCTCTCCAGGCATTAAATTCCCACGGCTCCCCCCTAGAGCCAGAATCAGCTGCCGTGGGGCTGAGCCACCTCCCCGGGCACCGGGAACGTCTCGTTTTCTGCCGGGGACCGAGCCTGCTCGTTGCTTCTCGGTGGGAGCCCAGGAGGATGCTCAGCAGGGTGGTCCCCGGGTACCTCATTCCCGGTGGATGCGATTCCCAGCGCCGGCGGTCCAGGAGATGCCGCAGGGATGCTCCCTCCGCTCCGGGAGATGCAGGAGGCCGGCGGACAAGCTCTTCTGCCACCCGACACCGCGAGAGGCAGCCGGGGGCTCGTCAATAAAACATCGCAGGGTGGTTCCTTCTCTCCTCTCGCTCCTTTGTGACCGGCGACATCCACCCCGGGGCCGGGGGTCCTGGCTCTGCCCCCTCCGGGGCGCTTCCCCGCCGCCTCCCAGCCCCGAGCCGAGGAGAAAAATAAAACAAACCGAAAAGAAAAACCATTTTTTTTTGTTTGTTGGTTGGTTTTCCAGGCGAAAAAAGAGGAAAGCGGGGTGGGCAGGAAAGCAGCAGCGGCTCCCGGACGGCTGGAAGTGTCTCAGCTTTCCTCGTGGAGGCACCCGTGGATGTTTTATTTCCACTTACGAGGCAGGCGACCCAAAAAAAAGCCATTAAAAAAAATTAAAAATGAAGGGGAGGGAAAAAAAAAATAAAATGACAAAAAAAAAGTTGCTTTCGTTGCTTTCCGGTAGAGATGGGCGAGCCGGTTCCCAATCGGTTTTTAGCCGGTTTTCAGCTGGCTCCTAGTCGATTCCCGGTCGGTTCCTAGTCGATTCGATTCCCGGTCGGCTCCCAGTCGCTTCCCAGCCGGTGCGGCGGCGCCGCCTCCTGATGCGGAGCCCCCCGGTCCCCCCTTCACCCCGGTAACCGCCCCCCCCCCCCGCTCCATCCCCGGTCCCGTGTCCCCCCCCCCCTTCCTTCCCCTCGGTTACCGTCAGAGCCGGGTCGGTGCCGGGTGGGTCCGGTGCGGGTCGGGGCGCTCGGGGCCGCCCCCCCCGGTACCGTCAGCGCTGCCGCCGGGCCCCCCCCGCCCCGTGCACGGCCAGCGGGCGGCGGCTCCCGGGCCGGGGAGGGGGGGGCGAGGGGTGTGGGGGGGAAATATCCGGAGAAAAACGGCGGAGAAAAAAAATACCAAAAAAAAAAAATTTTAAAAAAAAATCGATAATAAAATTCAAATTAAATACCCCCCCCCGGCGGCATCACAGCGCGGAGCCTCCGCGGCCTTTGTGCGGGGGGGATGCTCGGCGGGGCGCGGTCCCCTCGGGGAGATGGGGGGGGGGGTGTCGGTGTCGGTCCTCTCGGTGCTGCCCCCCGCCCCGTGCGGGGTCCCGGAGCCGGTTTAGGGCTCGGTGCGGGTCCCCTCGCTGCTGCCTCCCGGTGCGCGGCTGCCCGGCGGCGGAGATGGAGATGGGGGGGGGCGGGTCACACACGTCTCGGTGTCGGGTCCTTTCGGTGCTGCCTCCCGCTCCGATACGCAGCTCGGGGTCGGTCTCGGTCCCTCCGGTGCCGGTTGCGGGTTTCCCGGTGCTGCGGAGACACTGAGCGCCCGGTAAGGTGGGGGGCGGGGGGGCAGGTCG
Source organism: Phaenicophaeus curvirostris (assembly GCF_032191515.1). Lineage (NCBI taxonomy): Eukaryota > Metazoa > Chordata > Aves > Cuculiformes > Cuculidae > Phaenicophaeus > Phaenicophaeus curvirostris. The sequence continues at coordinate 2,545,204 of NC_091408.1, forward strand.
GTGTCGGTCCCCTCGGTGTCGCACGGTCCCCTCGCTGCTGCAGCGGCTCGGAGGAAGGGGGGGAGGCTCCGAATCGGTCCCCTCGGTGCTGCCACCCTCCCCGGTGCACGGCGACACTGAGCACCCGGTACCGGGAGTGGGGGGGGGGGGTGAGGCTCGGTGCCGGTTCTCTCGGTGCTGCCTCCCTCCCCGGCTCTGAGCGCCCGGTGGGAAGGCGGCTCGGTGTCGGGTCTCCCCGGTGGCGGAGAACGGGGTGGGGGGGGGGTGTGGGGGGGGATGCGGCTCGGTACCGGTCGCAGCCCCCTCGGGTCCCGCCCCGGTGCGCGGCTGCGGCGACACTGAGAGCCCCGAGCCGGGGCCCGGCGGCCGCACGCGGCTCCGGCTCCGCCTCCCCCCCCCCCCCAACCCCTTCTCCGCCTTCCCCCGTTACCAAGGGGACGCGGCCGCCGCCGCGCGTCCTTGCGGGGAAGAATAGGGGGTGGAGGAGGAGGAGGAGGAGGATGGAAGGGATGGAGGCGGAGCCCTCGCGGCTGCACGCAGCCCTTTCGCGGGAAAACTCGAAAGGGCGGGACTACAACTCCCATCGTCCCCCGCGGCGCCGAGCGCAGGGCCCTGCGCTCGGCGCCGCGGGGGACGATGGGAGTTGTAGTTCTAGGTGCCACCCCCCCACACACACTTAAAGTCCCACGACGGGGTGGGTTCGTGGGGATTGAGGGTGGCTTCTCGGTGACAGCCGCCCCCCCCCGAGGTGTCACAGCTCCGGGAAACGGGGGCTGGGGTTCACCACGGGATAGCCAAAGCTCTCTGCGTAGCCGGTGGCCACCACGGCGAGGGCTGTGGCCACCACCGAGCTCCCAGGGCAGAGGTGTCATGGCGGAGTCTGCCCTCAGCCCCACGAGTCCTGAGCTCCTTTATTCCTTCCTCAAATCCATCGTGCCTTTATCCCTTCCCCAAACCCGCCGTGCGAGGCCAGAGAAGAGCAACGAAGCTGGGGAAGGGGCTGGAGAACAAGAGGAGCGGCTGAGAGAGCTGGGGGTGTTTAGCCTGGAGAAGAGGAGGCTGAGGGGAGACCTCATTGCTCTCTGCAACTACCTGAAAGGAGGTTGTGGAGAGGAGGGAGCTGGGCTCTTCTCCCAAGGGACAGGGGACAGCACGAGAGGGAATGGCCTCAAGCTCTGCCAGGGGAGGTTCAGGCTGGACATTAGGAAAAGATTTTTCACAGAAAGGGTCATTGGTCCCTGGCAGAGGCTGCCCAGGGAGGGGGTTGAGTCCCCTTCCCTGGAGGGGTTTAAGTGACGGGTGGACGAGGTGCTGAGGGACATGGTTTAGTGATTGGTGGGAATGGTTGGACTTGATGATCCAGTGGGTCTTTTCCAACCTGGTGATTCTATGATTCTAGGCCTTTATTCCTTCCCCAAACTCACCATGCCTTCATTCCTTCCCTAAACCCGTTATGCCTTCATTCCTTCCCCAAACCTACCATGCCTTTATCCCTTCCCCATCCCATCACGCCTTTATCCCTTCTCCAAACCCACCATGCCTTTTTATCCCTTCCTCAAGTCCACCACGCCTTCATTCCTTCCCCAAATCCATCATGCCTTTATGCCTTCTCCAAACCCAACACACCTTTACCCCTTCCCCAAACCCACCACACCTTTACCCCTTCCCCAAGTCCACCACGACTTTATCCTTTCCCCTAACCCATCATGCCTTTATCCCTTCCCCAAGTCCATCGCGCCTTTGCCATAGGCTGTGAGACCGTGAGCATCCATCGAAAGAGCAATTCCAGAAACAGCCTGTTCGCTCCTGCCCATAACAATGCTGAGGAACCCAACACGTGTGTGTGTGCAGCATCCCCAAAGCAGCCCAGCGTGTGCCCCTGGAGCTCGCTGCCTTCCCACCTCCCTCCTTCCTTGCAGCTTTGAGCTTTGAGGAGGTTTTTTAGGGAGCGGTTTGGCTTCTCAGCGCCTTTGCAGCTCCTCCATCCAGGGCAGCTCCCCAGACATCAGAGGTGTTGGGTGTGAGGGAGGAGAGCTGAGCCCCAAGAGCTGTTCTGGGAGACTGGGTACCTCTGAACGTGGGGAGATGCTCCAGTCACCACTTCTGATCCAGCGAACACTGAAGGTTGAGAAATTAAAATAATAGCTAGATATGCTTTCAGGAGAGCGATTCCTCTGTGTAATTATAATATGTATTATCCTCCCTGTGAAAATACATTATATTGAATAAATTCCCTCTTTGAACAGGGCTATTCATACTGTTCATTTGTTTCAGTTCAAACATTTTTAGCTCATATATCTGGCAGGTTCTTGTGCAGCTTTGTACGTACTCTGCGGCTTATTTATCTGCTTTCTGCCTTGCAATGTAGGCCAGTGATAAGAATAAAAACCATTATAGATTTGTGAACAGCACTTAGATTTTTCAAAGATAATTTAATCAAAGCTATTAGTAAGTCAGGAAGAAAGATTGCTTTTTATTCGGCACAAAATAAAAAGAGAGAAAAGGAGCCCTCATTCTGCTCAGAAAATGTTTTAACCACCTGAAGTCACTCACAAGGACTTGAAAGGGCGATGGTGGTTTTGCTAGGGAAGAGATCCATCTTGAAAGACAGAACTTCAAAAGGTGGGTGTTTCGACACTGCCTTCAAGAAGGCACCATTAAGCTGTTCTGACCTCCCCATTTACATCCTTTTTGGGCTTTTTTTAAGACTTTACAGAGAAGAAACACTTTTGTGATTCAGGGAACCTTTGCCGGAACATAAATTTCACCCGGTGATGTTGGGAACACAAGGAGAGCCTTAATCTGCTAATGAATGAGCTCTGCAAAGTGCGACCGGCTCCGCTTCCACATCCAGAGGGATTGAATTGCAAAAAGGAAGCGGGCAGCCCTGGCTGCTGGGGGAGAGAGATTTTTTTAAAAGTCCTTTTGCTTTAGCACGAATAAATAATGCATCAGCCGGATCCGAGGTGGCGGTGGGGACGTCCTTCCCCTGCGGCACTGGGGAGCCCACCCCAAGTTTCCCATACTCGCCGTTGGGTTCATGAAGCAGAGATACGCGGGCTCAGAACCGCTGCTCTTTAAGCCGACGGTGTCCCTTTAATTTTATATCATTATTTTTGACCGGCGCTAGCAATCCGGAGCGCTGAGCGTTTTCATCTCTCATCCTGACAAATGCACGCTGTAATTCTTTGACCAAAATGTCAGTCTGCTCTGGAAATGACTGGCCCTCAGAATGAGAAAGATTTCCAGGGGATTAAAACCGGGCCATTACTCTCCGCTCTAAATGCATTCAAGGCTCTGAAAGCCGGAGCTGCTTTTCTTTCCTTTTGTACGAAAAGTTATTGACTTATCAAGGTTAAAATACATTCAGTATGGCCCAATAAAACAGGGATATCGCCGCATTCGTGCTGTCATTTGCAGGTCCGTTTTCATGGCAACAGGGCTCTTTTCTGCACATTAAACGGTTCAGTTGTGCAAAGTTCAGACATTACATAAACAGAGAGGTAACAACAAAAAAAAAAATCAATGAGCTCATAGGCATGGAAAAAGGAGATAGCATTGATCGGGGCCGGCATCGATATTTGGGATCGCAGCCCTCCTTTGCTGGCAATGGGGACACAAAGAGATGCTGAAGGACATGAAGGGGGGGATGATGTCTTCACCCCCCTGAGCAGCTCCTGCCTATGATTAATATCACCCAGGCACAGCCTGGCACCGTGAGGGATGCCCACTCGCTGGGCTTGAGGGTTTATCAGCGCTAATAATGGTGTTGGTGTGCCGGTGGGCGCTTTCCACAGCTGATTTTTGGTCCCTGTTCCATGGCAAATCCCAGGAGGTTTTTCTCCCAGCCATTTCCAAATGCACCTCTGGGATGGAGGGGGTCTGGGAAGTAAGCAAGGATGGGGCACACGCTGAACCGAACATATTGAGCACCTTTGGTGCCAGCCCCGTGCTGTGGAGGCTCCGGCAGGCGCGGAGGAGCCTGGTGCTGGCAGGGTGCGGGGGGTTTGGGCCGGTGACTTTGATGCTGATGGGAGATGTCAAGCTTTTTGCTTCCCAGTCAAAGGGGTGAGAGAGATTCCAGCGTTAAAACGCTTGTTAAAGGAGAGGCACCAACATCTGTTGGGAGAGCAAATGGAGAGCAGGAGTGAGACGGCCAGGGGCAGCCAGGCGTGAAGGAGGAGGAGGAGGAGGAAGGCAGGAGCAAGGGTTTCTTGGAGATGCTGCTGTGGCATTGAAGATCTGCTGCCCTTCGCCACATACCTGCACGTGGGCTTGCTCCTCAATCCCAGATCTCACTGGTGTGAGAGTAGCTTGCCCACTGGGAAGCCTGAGGCAAAAAAATGGTTCCGTGTGGCTACTTGCTGGGGTTCCCAGAGACAGAACCCCCCAGCACTGGGGCCGGCTGGGGAGAACTGGTGCCTGAGGGCACAGAAGGCACTGGTCTGGGCATGGAAAGAACCCTTTTAGGCAAGGAACTATATCCCAAGAGCATCCTTCTCGCTGTCCCCTGGGCGCTTTGCAGTGGGAGGTGCAGAGGAGCGGGGCTGGGCAGTATCTGGGGGCAGCCGCCCTGGGTGCTGCAGGGGTCAGGAAGGCAGAAGCTCCTGTGCTCTGCTTCTCCCAGTTTATTTATAGATTCAGCAAGTTATTCAGCTGAAACAAATCTCCGTTTCAGCCGGGTCCTGAGGCCAGCGGCAGCCTGCATTATCTCACAGACAGCCATACATTAGGCGGTGCGAATTCTATGGGGGCATCAGCATCCTGGCTCAAACAACCTGCTGTTTGTGGGCTGCAGGAGGGTGAGGTGTGCCTGGGTAGGGTGATGGTCCCCAGGGTGCAGGTGGTGACTCGAGGACACCCTAAGAGCAATCCAGGACCGATTGTCTGCAGCGAGGGGAACAACTGTGCAGGGCACAGGGTGGGCTGGCAGGGGTGTGAGGGGCTGGGGAGCCCTCTGCCCTCCAACACAGCCCCCAGCCCCCTTGACAGTGACACTGGGAGCGAGGACTCGCTGTCAGCCCAAGTCTATTTTTATTCCCTGCTTAAAAATATCCCGGTCCGGGGCACTGGCACATGATGGATCATCGCTTCTGTGACTTCCCCCAGGGCCTTCCCAGCTCTGAGATGAGGAGCTGAGTTGGGTTTCCTACAAGAGCACCTTGCACCCTTCCCACCCAGTAAAAACACAGAGAGGACATCACAGCTGTCACGCTGTGGGGGTGCTTTGGGGGCCAGGGCAAGACACAGCAGCAGCTCTGAGTGCCCCAGCATGGCCCCACGCCAGCTCCGCACCCCAGCAGTGGCCAGGGAGCATCTCAGCATCACTGCATCCTCGCTCTCTGCTGTCCCCACGCTTAATCCCCTGCCAGTGGCCAAGCAGATCTGGTGCCTTTTTCTTTCGTCTCCATTTGCGTTTTGTGAAAAATTTAACCTTGCTCAAAAGCCTGGGGAAAAGCCCTTGTGAGCAGGGAATGGAGAGCAAGGAAGAGCAGATCCCAGCCTGTGGTGCATTTTCTAGCCCTATTAGTCACGAGCCTCTGATGCTATGAGAGATACGGGGCTGACTGACAGGTGATTTGGTTTTATCTCACCTGGGAACATTTCATATCCGGCGCAGGGCCATTTTGCAGCCTCTTTGTGCTGGAGCGCTCGGCAGCATCGCTGGGTGGAGGCACAGATGAGGGGGGTCCCAGTGCCTCTGGCCACTGAGGGCACCGACAGCAGGCAGCACCCCAGCCCTCGCAGAGCAGGAAGGCATCACCTGCAGAGAGGGGTTGGCGGTGACAACCACCTCTGTCTGGGTACTGTCCCCCTCTCCGTGTGGCATCACCTCCTCCCTGCTGATCCCCAGGGCACCTTTCAGCCTGCAGAGACCCATGGAGACCAGGGTGCCTCCTCCTTTGGCAGGAGATCATAATCCTTTGGCTCTCCAAGCCACTGGTTCCTGGAAAGAGGAGGTGATCAGGGCCAGGCGTGATGCTGCCTCTGGGTTTGCTCCGGCCCCAGCCCTTCCACGTGGAGTTACGCATCTCCCTCCTGCATGGATTTTTTATTTCCCTTCCTTTGCTATGAAACTGGTTTCCTTCTCCCCCAAACTACTCGATGATGCTGCTTAATTGCATTTACGGAGCGGGGCTGGCGTGTGCTGTCAGCCTGGATTGCAGAGTGGTCTCTGCTGAGGGAGGCAGCCCGGGGGGAGCTGGGGTTTGTGGGCAGCTGGGCTGGAAATCAGGCTTAGGGAGTGAAATTGGAGGGAGATGGAGATTCCCGGGAGACCTTCACCTTTAACTTCACTGCTTTTTTCCCCTCCAAATCTGCTGACACTTGGAAAAGGGGAATCATTGCGATTTGCTTGGTTCAGCAAGTTCTCCCTCTCCCCTGTGCCCCTCCTGACCCAACAGGGCTCTGCTGGGCTGCTGGCATCCCCAGCACGGCGGAGGGTATCGACCTGGAGGGAGAGGAAGGTGAACGATTCCCAAGCCCGCCCTGGCAGGACATCCCTGTCCCTGTAGTGCTGAGTGATGCCCTGAGTGATGCTGCAGGGTGGGACCAGAGCCCTGTGCACCTCATCAGTACTGGGAGAGCCAGCACAGCCTCGCAGCCAGGGAAGCACCCGTTTCAATCCTCTTGACAGTCGAGAATTTAAAATGATTTATTAAAAATGTATAAAGCCCGGTTGTTGGTGTCGCTACTCTGATAAGAGCATCGTCTCCTGCGCCGCTCCCGTGGCAGGCGCGCTCAGCTCAGGTTTATGTTCCCCTCACTCAAACAGCTCTCACCGTGGCACCTGCATGGGGAGGGGGAAGGATCCCCCTGCTCCGCATATTAATTTTCATCGGGCTGCCGCAGGCAAACCCGCTCAGGCTTCGAGAAGTGTTAGAGCTGAGCCGTGACCTGCGGGAAGGCAGCTTCCCACTGCAGCCAAGCGAGCACCGTGCTGGCAGGGTGATGGGCAGGAGCCCCCTGCCCACGTCCCTGGTCCCTCCTGGCCACAGCACCTCGGCCACCACCACGCAGGGTGCTGCTTCTCCTGCCCCACCTGTCCCAAGCAGGGTTGCAGCCCCTTCTCCCTCCAGAGGTCTGAGCAGTGGGGCCTGGTGACCTGCAGCACACAGATTAACGGAGACGCGGAGGGTGTGCAAGCAGCTCCGTCACTCCGTGACGTGTTCCAGCCTGCGGCCGTAAATCGGTTACAGTGGCTTGGCCGTAAAGCCGAGGGCAGAGGGGAGACAGGGACACCAGCTGCCCTGGCGTGGCAGGGGTCAGCGGAGGCAGGTGCAGCAGCATTGTGGGTCCAGGATGGATCTGTGGCCCTACTGCCTCCCTGGATTTTCCCAGTGATGTTTATTAGGGGGCTCTGGCACCCAACAAAGTGAAAGGAGTGGGAAACCACTTCTGTTGGCTGAGACCCCTTAGGAGAGAGGGGTCCCCAGGCCCAGAGCCCCCTCTCCAGCACCACAATCTCTACGCGCAGGGGTTTGCTCCCCCAAAGATGCTCCAGTTTGGACAATCAGGGTTTTGTCCCCACTTTAGCACTGGCTTTCTGGGTGACAGGGACGAGGTGACAGGGATGCCGAGGGCACCGCTGCCCTGTGGAACTGAAACACTTGTCCTGACCCCTCGGGACGCTGCCTGGGCCCATGGCCCTGCTCAGGGTCTCAGCAGGACAAGGCAGGCACGAAGCTACGAGAGCCCCGGGGAGGAATGCTGATAATGATTGAAATCAATATTTTTGCAGGAGAGAAATAAAAAGCCTCATCAGAGCCATTGGCTGGAACGCTGCAGGGGGAAAGAGGAATCGGACATCCCAGTCGGTGGTGTTCTGGCTCTGCCACCTCTCTGTGCCATCCTGGCCTCTGGCTCTGCTTCCTTTGCTGTCCCTGCTCCCTGGCACTAAACCCTGCCTGCTCTCAGCAGGGTGTTTCCAAACCGGTTGCCTCCAAAGCAGATAATTGATTTAAACCAGGATTTTTCTCCTATTTTCTTTAAAGCTGCTTTCTCCGCAGCACTTTGCTTTTCTCTGGCAGCCCAGCCAGCAGCATCAAGCATCCCCAGCTCAGCTTGGGCTGCGATTGTCCCTGTGGGACCATATTCATCACCCTGCGAGCTGCAGCGGGGCTGGCAAGGGGGAAGCCAAGCCTTGGTGACCAAGCCAGCACATCCATCTCCTCTAGCACTGCCCCACTGAGACCACGCAAACTGGGAACTGTGTGCGCGGGTGACGGGCTCTGTGTGAGCTGACCCCAAAATCCCTCCTGGAAAAGCCGTAGATCTCATTTGCCAGAGCCTTGTTGTTCCAGGATAACTTGATGTGAGCTTGCTGGAGCCCTGAGCCTGACGGTACTCCAGGCCAGGGGCTGCAGATCCCAGGGATTGGCAGAGCCATCCCACCGCTGGCAGCATCCAACTCCCAGTACCCAGCTCCCAGCAACCAGCTCCCAGCATCCTGCTCGCTGCAGCCTGGCCAAGCCATCCCCACCTTCCTCCTCCACTTTACCAAGCCAATTATCACCCAGAAACTAGCACGATGCCCAGGTGTACGGTCCCAATTAGGCCTTGCTTAAAAACAATTTCAACGCCGTTATAAGCTTTCTGCTTCAGAGCAGGTTGCCCTCAGCTGCCACTGCCCAGGGACGGCTGTTGTCCTCACCGAGGAGCGGGTGCAGGGCTGGATGCCAGTGCTTGCATCTGCTCTTTATAGGGGAATCCGCTCCTGACCCCACACCGTCACCCTGGGGTGGCTTCTCACCCCTGAGCCTCTGCGGTGGCACAGGAGCCATGCCGGCACAGCCAGAGCATCCCAACCCTGCCACCTTGGAGATGGCAAAATGCTGCTGGGAATGCAGAAAGTGCTGGGAATGGAGAAGCTTTGGTCATGTCCTCATGTCCTGGTGGATGGTGCTGAGCGCCAGGGTGATGCCCTGCTTTGGGGGCCCCAATCCCCATCCTGGGGACAGCAGAGTGGCCTCACGAGGTGACAGAAGCTGGAGCTGGGGTGCAAGGAGGATGCTGTGTACATGTGGGGATGCCCACAGTGAGGTGATGGCCAGGATCGGACCCAGGAGGGCTCGGCTCCCCTCGCATCCCATGGCAGTGAGATCCAAGTGCTGGTGGGTGTCCCCGCTGCGGGGCTTTGATGCGCACAGCGAAAGAGCAAAGGCGGCTGCCTTGTGCTCCAGGAGGCTTTGAAGTCTCCCAAAACAGAGCAGGGGGCTCAGGGAGAGGCAGTTGGCCCTTCCCTGCCAGCCCGGCCCCCACCCAGCCCCGCTTTCTCCCCCTTTTCATCTCCTTGTTCCCAAGGAGGTGCCACCTCCGGCTCACGCAATAAAACCTGCAAACTTTCCCCCAGAGCCCCAGCTGGGATGCTGGGACCGTGTTGGGGGCTGTGTGACACCAGGACCCCCTTGGAGGTCCCAGCATGCTCTCTCCCACCCCCATGTCCACCCTGAGCTGCTCCCTCTAGCACAGGACTGACCCCCACTTTGTGGTCCAAACCTTCCCCAGGGACCCTACAGATGACAGCAGGAAGGTCCTTGCCCAGTCAGGTGACGATAATTTGCTCTCTCCTTAATTCTCAGCACATTTTATCTTTCCCCTTCTAAAGGCAGAAGAAAAAAGAAGCTCTTTTCCAACACCCCCGCTCCCCCTTTTCCTTTTCGGTGGCCTCGCTCAGCCCCGGGAGGGTGAGTGGAGCCCAGTGGGGACATGCAAGCCTGTGTTTTTGTGAGAAAAAATGTGCATTGATCATTTCTGGGAATCAGACTGTGTTTTTTACTCTGAAGCATCCATTATACACAGCTGCTTAATTGACGAGCGCTGCCTAGTCACCTCGGATGCCGGAGTAAAACAGCCTAAAAGCTCCAGCGCAGAGGAAGTCCGCGCTTTATAAATTGATTCAGTGGGAGAGAGAGGGAGCAAGCGAAAAAAAGCATTAATTACAGATGCTTCTGTGGGCACTGTTTTATGGCAGCGAGACCAGGATGTGGGCAATTCTCCTAAATGTGCTGATTAGACAGCACTTCATGTCTCGGAGCACATTAAATGGGCTCTGTAAAGCTATTAGAGATGCAGCACCATAAAGAATTGACGAGAGTGAGCGGCGGCAGCGCAGCCCGGGGCTCCTGCCCAGCTCCTGCTTGCCCAGCTCGGCAGCAACAAGTCACTGGTGAGGCCAGAGGGTGCAGGAGCCAGGGTGAGCCAGTGTGATGGGGAGCAGTGCTTCTCACTGGTTTCCATCCCTGGACTCTGCTGGGGTCAAGGGGCTGGGGGCTGCCTGTGCCCTCCTGAGGTCCTGCAGCTCCTGTCGGGTCCCATCCCTGCTCTGAACCCCCTAGCTCCCCTCTCTGGGCATCCGCTCCCCACCAAACCCCAGCTAGGCTGGGGTGATGCCTTTACTGGTGACCCTGACCATGATGGAGGGGCTCAGGCAGAGCTGCAGGGAGGCAGGAGCTGCTCCACCATCTCCTGGGTGCTGGGGAGATGGGACTGCTGCTCCCCAGGCTTCCTCTGCCTGTCGTGGAGCTGGGAGGACAAGGCTTGCTGCCAGCTCAGGGGATGTCACCCAGGGGATGTCACTCAGAAGACAGGAGGGGTGCAGGGACAGCATGCTGGATCCCAGCCACCACTTGTCCCAACGCCCTTTTCGACTGTCCTCATCCCTGCAGGGATTGTCCTGACTCATCCCACTCTCAGGAGCTGAGGATGAGCCTGGCTGCACCATTCTGGCTCCCTCTGGGTCTCTCCTGGTTTGATCTTGTGTCGCGGGAGCATCACTTGAAGCATCCCTTGCAGCATTCCTTGGGGCATCACTGGAGCATCACTAGAGCATCCCTGGAGCATCTCTTGGACCATTCCTTAGGGCATCCTGGGAGCATCCCTTGAAGCATCCCTTGAAGCATCCCTTGGAGCATTCCTTAGGGCATCCTTGGAGCATCCCTAGAGCATCCCAGGAGAAAGGTTCATTCCCCTGCCTGGTTCTACCGTGGTTGGAGACTTGTGTTCTCTGGAGGACAGCAGCCCCAGAGCCCAGGCAGGTGAAGTCATGGGACTTCGGGTGCTGCTCTGGCTTCACCCACCGTCTCTGCAACCCCAGCACAGGCAGGAGCTGGCAAGAAGGAACTGTTTGATCCCATGGCTCCGGGATCTGTGCCCAGCAGGCCAGCATGACCCCCCGTGCGGTGGGTGCAGGGCCAGCCGGGCGTGCGATGTTAACACAGCCCCACCACGCAATCACACTGGCAAATCAATTTGTCAGGACGCAGCTCACCAATTAGCATTTGCAGGGATTATTACTCATTTGTGCACGGCAGGTTTCGGGAAATTAATCAGGGGCTCACCGGTGGGTGGGACAGCAAGGGCAGGGAGGGGGACGCCGGCACCCAGTGCAGCCCAGCTTTGCTGTCGGTGTGCGAAGCTGTGCTGGAGGTGCCTGGTGCTTTCCCAGCGCTGGGCAAGATGGGATTTGATCCACCAGAGGGTCCCTCAGAGGACCCCCAGATACAAGAGCAATCCCATCCCCTGGAGCTGTGCATCTCACCTGCATCACAGTGGGGATGAACCCTGACTGACTCGAGGTGCCAGGAGAACAGTGGGACGTGGAGCGGAAGGGAATGAGCTTGAGGCAAAGTGACACTTCGCATGTGGTCCCCAGGAGGTGACCCGAGTGGTGTCACCCACCCCAGCCCTGGGTTGGGGAGTGAGGGCAGCCCTGGCCCCAGCACAGACCTGGCAGCACCGAGGAGGTGGGGGTTGGTGCTGGGGGCTTGGGCAGCAGATGGGCTTTCCCGGGCGGGAGCGCCAGCCGAGCCAGGCACGTGTGAGCAAACAGGATGGGAATTCACAATCAAGGCTATTAAACAAAAAAGCGCTGAGCCGTGCTGCTCGCTGCCACAGGGGGATGGGAGCTGATGTGCGGGACCCCCTGGCCGGCTGCTCTCCAGGGCAGGTGCTGAGGTGCTCTCCAGGACTCTCCAGGGAGGTGCTGAGGGACATGGTTTAGTGTTTGATAGGAATGGTTGGACTTGATGATCTGATGGGTCTTTTCCAACCTGATGATTCTATGATTCTATGATTCTATGATTCTATGATTCTATGATTCTATGATTCTATGACATGGACACCTGCCCTGGCCAGAGGAGCGGGAGCTGGCTGTCCCAAGGGAGCCTCCAGCTTTGGCTCCATCTCCTGGCCCAGTTCCAGTGCAAACTGAGTCTTCCCGGGTTGCCTGGCCCTGGCAGCTGGTGGGATACGTGTGGGGCGTGTGGTGCACACGGTGTGAGCAGCGTGCGTGGTGTGCACGATGTACGTGGTGTCCGTGGAGTGCGGTGTGAGCAGCGTGCATGGTGCACGCCCTGTGCCTGGTGCTAGCAGCGCGCCCCAGCCCGCCCGGCGCTCTGACGGGTAATCGATTTCCCCGAGCCGGGGAGAGACACACTGTCCAAACGCATCAAGCTTTAAATGCCAACTTTCCTAATGCGATTTTACAATCTCCTATAATTGAGTCGCAGCAAAACTTCCCCCTTCCCCGGCAATGGTGGGGGATGGATTCAGCCCTGCCCTGCCGGCTGCAGCCTCCCCTCCCATCACAGGGAGAACCAGGGGTGCAACCCCCACCAACGACCATGCCGTGCTCTCCATGGTGGTCACCACCCCTCTGGGACGAGCCCTGGGATGCCAGAGTCACTATCTGCCAGCACACAATCCCCAGGATGGATGCACCTCTGCCCTGAAACATGGCCACGCTGATGCACCCCCACCCCAATGCACCCAACTCCATCTCCCTGGGGTCCGTGCGGCCAGGCGAACATCTCCTTGCTTTCCCTGTGGCCAGGCAAACATCTCCTTGCCTTCCCTGTGAAGGATAGCCTGGCTCAGTCCCAGGAATTATGAATGAAGCTCCAAGTGGAGGAGTACCACATCAGGACAGGATATTGTGGGGAGCTCATGTCCCACCATGGGGCTCGTGCCCCACCACAAGGCTCCAAGACCTCTCCTTAGGGCCAGCAGGACTTCTTCTTAGGGCCAGCCCATCGCTGGCTGACAGCACTGAGATCCCAACACCTTTTTTTGTGGGACCAAGAGCCCCAGCAGCCCCCAAACCCCGTGCAAAGCCCAGGTCCGGGCTGGGGGCTGCAGGGGTACCAGAACACCCATGGAGCCAGTGGCTGGTGCTGCCGGGAGCCCCTGTGCTGCTCAAGGTTAGTGCTGGTAATTAAAGGCTGAGATTTGCATGCAGCAAATGACTCCAGCTAATTACGGGTTTAAAAGGAAAATGATCGGAGAGAGGATTGTTTGCAAAATTGGGGCACGAAGGAGGAGCGGGCACACTGCTCTGCTCTGCTCTAGAGGTCACCAGCCTTAACCAGCCCATCACCGCTGCACATCTGGGGACAGCGTAGGTGGAGATGGCACATCTGGGTGGCCATGGCAGGAGGTGATGGGGGTCTGATGGCCCCAGGGGCTGGGCTATCAGGTCAAGGAATCCCGAGGGGCACAAGGTGACCTCAGGCTCTGAAGGGGTTGGTTCTTGGAGGGTGCTGGGTGCCTTCTGGACCCAGGAGAGGCTCCCCAGGCTCCTGGTACGTGGTCAGAGCAGGGCAGCCCGGCTGCTGGGAGATCTCCAACCTCTCCACATCCCCCCCTCAAAAAAAAAAAAAAACATGGGCACAAATGCCAGGGTGCTGAATTGATTCATTTAATTTTCCCTTCTCATTTGATCAAGAGCAGGGTGACATTTGGCAAAAGTTGCTGATGAGGGATTGAATGATTAATTGTCATGACAACCATTCCTGGTTAATGACAGGGATGAGATTGTGCCGGCATAAAAGACGGAGAGTGGCCTTGAGTGCTGCGGTGCTAAATTACCAGGCATGTCACTGTTTGTGCTTTTGGTAAAACGTGGCCATGCGTTTCTAATGAGAGGTTAACTGTGTCCCCAAAGTAATTACAACTGATTGAAGAGGTAGTTAGTAATTAGAGGATTAACTGTAATGAGTCTCACCTGCAGCGGTTGCCATAGTTACAGTATTTTAGATGATGGGAGTTAAAATAGGACAGAGGACGCGAGAGGCGGCTCGGGGCTCACTGGGGTGTCGCGGGGGTCCCCAGAGTGCCTGGGTGGGATGGGTGCCTCCCTGTCCCCCTGCACCGTGGCCAGACACCGTGGAGCCTTGGGGCTGCCAGCGGGCCATTTCCAAGGACAGGAAAGTCATCAGAAAATCCTAAATCTCCAAATTCCTGACAGCCCACACTCAGAAAAGGGGACCACGGGTGGGAACGAGGAGGTCCCCGCAGCCACCACGGTGCTGGCATCCTCCAGGGTCCCACGGCGCCAAGGAGCTGCCTGAGCAGCCCAAATTGAAGCTGTTTCAATTCTACTTATTCCCCTATTTCCACGGATGACAATTTACAGGACCATGTAAAACCTCCAAGTACAGTATCTTTAATTATTCCATCCATAAATGATAAGCACCATTCATTTCAGGGCTCTCATTACGAATTTATACTCCTGTTTAATGTGCTCACTAACATCAGACATCCCACAGCTCGCAGAGAAATATTGAACAATCCTTTCTGGAAGAGCCGTGTGGAGACCACTGGAGCTATTTTAGACTTGGGAAAAGAGATGGGGAGGTTGTTGGTTTATTAAAATGAAGAGAGACACCCCCCCACACACACACACTCAGTGAGTTGGGGGTAGGCAAAGGGGCTTCAGGCTCAAAGATTTTCAGTTGGATGCTCCCCAGGTGAAATTCTATCCCTTTTTTTCTGGACATGCTGATGGTTGCAAATAAACTTTGTTTTTATATAAGTATAAAAATAGAGCTTCATATATATATAAAAATACATGCATCTAAGGGAATGCTTGTGCAAAGTCTTAACTTGAAAAAAAGGAGAAATCTCAAATATTCCCATTTCACAGCAAGCACAGTGAGTAAGTTTGACACGAAACAATTCTTTTTCTGGATTGTTTTCCAGTACAAATGTGCCTCCAGTGTCAAAGTGACCCCTCTCACCTTGTTTTCCTTGAGTGCCACCCTCCTTGTTTGCTTCCCCACAGGGCAGCGTGTCCTGGGCCAGCTCAGCGTGCGGTGAGCATCGCGTAGGGGCAGGCACCGAGCTCTCGCTGCTGCCGCTTGGCCTTTGCATCTCCAGCTTAGCCAGTCACGCATGGCTCCCTTCCAGCTGTGAAGTTTGCAAATGCAGTTTGGGAAATTCGATGTTTTTCTGCTCCCGCCTGCTCACCGGAGCTCCCATGGCTGTGCCATGAGGTGCTGGGGTGTTCCCACCTACCGCATCTTCGTGCTCAGGCTCTGTGGATCCAAAGCCCCTCAGTTATTACTCTCCACGCAGCCCACACAGTGCAGCCCTTGGCCAACCCAGCTTCGTGATTCAGGACACGGTAACTACGAGAGTGAGGAGACCCTGGAACAGGCTGCCCCGAGAAGCTGCGTCTGCTCCATCCCTGGAGGCGTCCAAGGCCAGGTTGGATGGGGCTCAGGCAGCCTGGTCTAGTGCGATGTCCCTGCCCATCGCTGGAGGGTTGGAACTAGATGATCTTTAAGGTCCCTTCCAACCCAAAATGTTCTATGATTCTGTGATTCTATGAATTTGAAGGGTTTAGGGAGCTCAGGCAATCGCCAGGATGGGGCTCCAGTGCAATACAAGTCATGGAGAAGAAAGAGAAATGTTAATCATGGATAAGCAGGAGGGGAGAGAGTGAGGATCAGCCTTCAAATTTCAGGAGAGCAGCTGGGATGGGAACAGGGACAAGTGACAGGGGACAGGACGAGAGGGAATGACCTTAAGCTCTGCCAGAGGAGGTTCAGGCTGGACATTAGGAAAAAATTTTTCATGGAAAGGGTCATTGGGCACTGGCAGAGGCTGCCCAGGGAGGGGTTTGAGTCCCCTTCCCTGGAGGGGTTTAAGGGACGGGTGGATGAGGCACTGAAGGACATGGGTTAGTTTTTGATGGGAATGGTTGGACTCAATGATCCAATGGGTCTCTTCCAATCTGGTGATTCCATGATTCTATGATTTGCCCAGCTCAGCCTCCTTTCAAGCAGCATTTTTCCCACCCCAAACTCAGGGTTTACCTGACCCCGATGTCCCACTGTGCCATGTTGGGTGGTCGTACCGGTGTCCTCATCCCCATCTCCATCCTCATCCCCATCTCCATCCCCACAGCTCCTCTGTGCGATGCTGCAGGTGGCACCGGAGCCCCCAGCGTGCCACCACGACCCCGGCACACGTGTCTCAAGCGTGCGAGGGCTCAGCCGCCAGCGCCGCCCTCCCACCAGCCAAGTGGCTGTGCTGCACCGGGGGCGTCACAGCAGATTTTCCTCTCAACGCGTTCGGTCTGTTTTCATGGATAAAATAGAAACACGGCGGGAAAAATCCAGCAGGCAGGCAGCCCCTCGCCTTGGCAGGCGGGATGGCTGCCCGCCAGTAGCGTTTTAATGCCATTACACCACAGATACAAGCTTTTAAGCATTAAAGATGGCTTTTATGGATCATAAAATCTATTATTACCACTCGCCGCAGTCGCTGGAGCAGCAATCATCGGCACGGTGTGGTGCGGGTGCTGTAAGGACTGTCCCCTCCTGCCCCATCCCGCGATGCCCTGAGTCCCACGAGTGGGATTGTGGCAATGGGGACAAGAAAGGGGAGTCGTCATGTCCCCAAAACTCCCATCCCTCAGCCAATGTGCTGGTTTCCAGCCATCAGCAATAGGTCCCCATCACCCGTCCTGATCACAGCCCCTGCCTGGGGTCCCAGGACCCAGCTGGGTGCCGAAGAGGGAAGGATGGGGCTCATCCTCCTTCTTTTTGGCAAGGGCGCATCTTTATGGAGACTTTCAAAGCTGCCTGAAAGCCTCTGCTGAGCCTGAAGGGGCAACGTGCTGTGCCTGCTGCAAATTGAAAATGAGAAACCAGCCCAAATGTAAAATAATTAATGGGAATATTTGCACCAAGGTCTAAGTTTATTTTGCGAATCTTAAATTTCGGGGCAGATATTACCTGCCTGGGCTCCTTTAAAGAGGAATTAATAGTAGCTGTTGTAATTGCCGACGAGCAGTAGCCTTCTGTGAGAGATAAGCTTATAATAAGCTGTCATTGCCGGATGGCTTTAGAGTATTAACACGTAAGTTAATAAACACGTATAATTGGGTGTCCCCTCCCCAGGGAGGCCTTGGGGCTGCGGTGGTGAGTGACAGAGCAGCCGGGCCGGGGTGGCTGGCAGCAGCTGGCGGCTGGGTGAGCAGAGAAGCATCCAGTGCCCTGCACCCAGCACCCTGCACTCAGCATCCTGCACCCCGTGCCCTGCATTCATCACTCAGCACCCTGCACCCAGAGTCTTGCACCCAGCACCTTGCACTCAGCATCCTGCACCCCATGCCCTGCATTCATCACTCAGCACCCTGCACTCAGAGTCCTGCACCCAGCACCCAGCACCCAGCACCCTGCACCCAGCACCTTGCACCCAGCACCCTGCACCCAGTACCCAGCGCCCAGTGCCCTGCACTCAGCCAAGACTGGGAATTAACACCATGTCCCTTCGCTAAGAGGATGCTAAAAGGCAGATGAGTTGAATTTCCCTGCTCTGCCATCTAATTGAGATGGCTGTGCTAGCAGAAAGGTGAAAAATGAGAGTGAACCCTTGATGATATTTGGACTGGTGCACCAAGCTGGGCAGCGACTGGCTGCTTTGGATGGGGTTTGTGTGGATGCCACCTCGCTGCAGGTTGTTAACCCCTGGGACAGGAGGCTGAGGAGCGTGTCGGCTGGGCTACGGGGCCAAGCGGAGGCAGAAATCAAACCCCCCGAGTCGCACGTGGGGATGGGTCAGCAGCTGCTCCCAGCTCCTGCCTTGTCCTGCATGCCCGGCATGAGAAACTCTCTGAAACTGGTGCTCACTGGGTGCGGTGCTCACTGGTCTTGGGGCACGGGGGTGGGATGTTCCCTGGATGTGATCTTGATGGATGGGATGCTGCCCAGATGCACGGTCTGATGGGATGGGATGCTCACCAGATGGGATGCTTGTGGATGGGTTGCTCTCTGGACTCCAGGAAAGATGCTCACTGGATGCGATGCTCCCTGGATGAGATGCTCACTAGATATGATGCTCTGAGGATGCGACGCTCACTGTTCAGGCTGTTGGCTGGACACGATGTTCTGGGCTCGATGCTCACCAGGAGTGATGCTTGGTGGATACAACACCGGCAGGACACGGTGGAGCGTGCCCGCCTCACCTCTCCTCCGTGACTCAACTCCCAGATCTGCCCTTTATCCCTCCTCTACCTGAGCACGCAGAGCAGCTGAGAAGGTCTCAATTATATTAGTAACAGTTTTTATTGAAATTAAAAATATAATTCATGAAAGCCCTTCTGCTCGCGTTGGGCTCAGTAAATGCTCTGTGCGTCCTCCCCCTCCTTTTTAATAAAATCTAAACCGTGAAGCTAAACTACTTGACAGAGTCCTTTAAATATGTGCAAATATATATTTGCACTCATTTTTTTTTTCCCGGAGGCTCTTCCATTAGGTAATATTTGTTGCCAACATTAATTTCATTAGATTTTCATGGCATTTTAATAGGAGCCCCAGTGTTTTTTTGCATATATTAGCATGCACAAGGAAGCGTAGATCGACAAATTATAGTAAAGTAAAAATCCATTTTCGAGGCGGTAAAGGGAACTTCTTGGGAGCAGCGCGTGAGGCTGGGGAGAAGGAGGGGAGTCGTGCTCCCCATCCCGCTGCGGCATCTCGGGGCTCGCACCGTGCACTTTGCCACTGGCGACCGAACCCGGCAGCCACTTAATGAAGATATTTTGGAGCTGATTGTCAGACGCGCACGCGGAGCCTGATTACAGCCAGAGAGACCCGAGTGGAAGAGCTCACAAATTAAATATGTGTTGATTATGCAAACTTGATCTCGTGTTTATTTCTCATAAATAACGCATGAGCCGAGGCTCAGCTCTCCCTCGCACGCTTCCGAGGGTGATATTTATTGTATGCAAATTGGGCACGGGGCTGGGAGGAGAAGTAATCAACTGTTTATCAGGTGGCGTTTACAATCAGCCTGGAAATAATAAGCGGGGTGAGAGTTTTACATAGATTGTGACGGAGATTATACGGTCATCACCTTAAATTTACGGCGCCGAGGGCAGGTGGACACGTGCGGCGGCTGCCGGGTGCCACCCTCTCTGCCATGGGAAGTGGCCGGAGGGTCTGAAATGCCCTTGGGCATCGTGCCCGGGCAGCAAGGTCGGGACCTGCCGTGAATTTGGGTTTATTTTACCATATATAGGGGTATTGGAGAGTGTGTAGGGGTATTTCATTGTGTACAGGGGTATTTTACCCTGCAAAGGAGTATTTTACTGCACACAGGGGTATTTTAGTGTGCATGGGGGTATTTCTCTGTGGTACTGGGTATTTTTGAGTGTGCCTTGGAATATTTTACCCTGCACAAGGGTATTTCACTGTGCACATAGGGATATTTCAGTGTGTATTGGGGTATTTCACTGTGCACATAGAGGTATTTCAGTGTGCATTGGGGTATTTTACCCTGCACAGGGGTATTTTACTGTGCACATAGGGGTATTTCAGAGTTCATTGGGATATTTTACCCTGCACAGGCATATTTTACTGTGCACATAGGGATATTTCAGAACTCATTGGGGTATTTTACCCTGCACAGGGGTATTTTACTGTGCACATAGGGATATTTCAGAGCTCATTGGGGTATTTTACCCTGCACAGGGGTATTTCAGCATGCACTGGGATATCTCACTGTACATAGGGGCATTTCAGTGTGCACACCAGGGCATTTCACTGTGCACGGGGGTGTTTTACTATGCACAGGGGCACTTTATCCAGTGCCATGCGATCCGCAGGGCCCAGGGAGGAGGGCTGGGATCCAGGCTCCAGCGGGTCCTGCATCACCAGGGTCCCCACGGGCTCCAAGCAGAATGAAAAATGAAATTTCAAGTTTTTAGAAAAACCCGATCTGGCAGCCTGTGTGGTCCTGCCCAGTGGTGCCACTTCAGGGAAGGTTTGGGAAGGAATCTGTGATGATGATAAATGCATCCAGGGCAATTTTTCCCCCCCCCCCACATCATTTTATAGGAAATACATGTTGGAAATGAAATTGAAATGAAAATGAATAAATATTTCATAGAATACAATTACCGTGGCTCAGGACCAAGACAACTGCAGCAGATCCCGCTGCACACAGCGCGTTAGCAATTCAGCAGCAACGAATTGCTCTCTCGGCTTTTAATCTGCTTTTTTGCTAACACAAATAATCTTCCCAGCCCCCAGCGTGGAGGTGCCCGTGGCAAGAGCCGTGGCAAGGGCTGGATCCGGGCACTGCCCATCACCCTGGGGGCACCCTGGGTGCTGCCAGGCTGGGATGGCAGCGCCGCAGGCAGCCTGGCTTCACCAACAGCTTAAAAAAAATCAAATTAAATCCAATTATTTGCCATAAAAGTGAGAAAGGGATAAATAAAACAGTGGGGGAAAAGTTGAAATTCAATAAAAGGTGACTTGCTATCCCCTCTTTCCCTGCCACCACTGCCCTGGCTCCATGGGACAGTGACACACGTCCCCACCGGGGCTGGCAGCTCCGTTCCTGGGCTCTGGGATGTGGCTGTTTCCAGCCGCTGCCAGTCACCGGAGAAGAAAAAGGGCTTTTTCCAGAGCGCAGCAGGGAGCAGAGGATTTATGAGAAGCAATTTGGTGGTGAGAGTTTATTTCGTTTGTTTGCTTTCACGGCCAGGGCAGTGAGAGACCCTGGGCTGCACCAGCAGGCGGGTCTGGGGAGAGCGTGTGGATCGAGGCATCCAGAGGGGCCTTTTTCAGGATTTCCAAGCTCCTCTGGCTCAGCCAGGGTGACAGGAACTGGTGTCCCTCATAAGTCCCCAAGTTAGGGCTGGCCAATGCTCTATGGCTCCCCAAAGAGCATCCTCCTCCCTCTCCCGTGGGAGCCAAGAGGGACTCTCCGCGCTGTCTCCCGGCGCGGACGCCTCGCTCGCGCGCTTCTTCCATCCTCTCCATCACCGGCCTTCAAACTGAAGGGAGTAAACCACGTGCAGATTCCACCCCCATCACCGAGCCAGGGCCTCCCCGTGTTCGCTGTCAGGGTGCGCTGGGGCGGATACGGGGATCAGACGCTGCCTTTGATGCTCGTGGCAGGCAGCGGCACGGCAACACTTAGCCTGATGGCGCGAGGCAGGCGGGAGCGCGAGGCCGGCGGCAGCGCTTTGAACAGGCATTACAGGGAAAACTCAACAAAATGGCACAGCCGCCGCGCCTCGGCTGCGTCGTGTTTTCCCAAAGCAGGAATAAAACAGACGCGCAGACAGTACTTTGCAAACAATTTAATTTGCCTGATGCTTTGATATAGATGAGGATGCGGCGAGGCAGGCGCGGAGAGAGATGAAAAGCGCTGCCGGATGCGGGGGGCGTCTGTGCCGTGTGTGATGTGTCGGCGCGCGATGTGTTGGTGTGTGATGTGCCTGTGTGCGAAGCCATAGAATCATTCGGTTGGAAAAGACCTTTGAGATCAGCGAGTCCAACCGGACCTGTCCACCACTAAACCTGATCCCGGAGCGCCTCATCTACCCATCTTTTAAACTGGGGACTCCACCACCTCCCTGGGCAGCCTCTGCCACGGCTTGAGAATCCTTTCTGTGAAGAAATCTTTCTGAATGTCCAACCTGAACCTCCCCTGACGCAGATTAAGGCCATTCCCTCTTGTCCTACCACCTATCACTTGGGAGAAGAGACCAACACCCATCTCTCTACAACCTCCTTTTGGGTCCCGGTGCACGAGGTGGGTGATTGCCCATCTCCAACCTGACACAGTAGCCAACGCTGGGTGACCCCAAGCTCTTTCAGAACCAGGGCTAAGCTCAGCTGAACTGTGGGATGCTATGAACATCACGTGCCAGCACCAGGGACCTCACTCTGGTGCCACTTGGGGACACCCTCTGTGTCACCCAGCCCTGCCCAACACCCACGCTGGGCTGGGGCTGTGGGAAACCTCCTCCCCCAGCAGCCAGGGAGCTAAAGAGACAGGGCTGGGAGAGCGTGAGGAGCGCGGCTGTCAGATATGGGGCACGCTGAAATATTAATGGAACTAACATTTCAATTACCTTTTATCTGTACAGGCTCAGGCTGCGGCGAGGGGGCTGGGGCGGCCCCCCCCGCACGCTGTCACCCAGACATTCATGCTGTGCTGGTTCTTTTTATTGGTTTTCATCACTTTTGACATTGCCAACAATGAACCTTGAAGTAAATTTTCAGTAGTGACTGTGTCAGTGGAAAACCGTCTCCCCGTCATTTTTCTAAATTAGGCAATGATTTGAGTCCTTGGGGCTGGAGCAGGAGGAGAAGTGATGGGGCTGGGGAGGAGGAAGGGGGGGCCATGAGGAGCCTCTTTCTGCCCCCCTCCAAGCCCATGGCTGAGATTCCCATCCCCTGTCAACGCCCCTCGCTGTCCTGCATTTGCAGATGTTCATGGGGCTGCAAAACCTGCCCGGAGCAGCACCCAGAGCTCACCCAGCACCAGATGTGCCCCACTGACAGGGCTAGCAGGGGTCCAGGTCCCAGTTACACACCCCTGCCCCACTCCAGTTACCTGCACAGCACCTGCATCCCCCTCCCCGCAGACACCAGGACTCAGTCACGCTAATAAAGCCGGCGTTGCCTTCCCTGGGTGCTGCTTGATGGGTGCACGGCTGCTCCCAGAGCTGGTTCTCAGCTGAAGGCATTTCCTCGGACGCCTGGACTGCTCTGCAATGCTGGGAGGAGGGCTGGCTCTGGGGATGCCACAGTGGTGATGGGACACAGTATGGCACCAGCTCAGGCCACTGGGCATGTTTGATCCCAGGCTGGGACCTGTGTCCTCTCCCAGCATCCATCACCCCCACCAGGCTCATGATGCTCTGAGACCTTCTCCTGGGCTGATTCCAGTGTCCTCTCCCAGCATCCATCACCCCCACCCAGCTCATGATGCTCCCAGACCTTCTCCTGGGCTGATTCCAGTGTCCTCTCCCAGCATCCATCACCCCCACCCGGCTCATGATGCTCCCAGACCTTCTTCTGGGCTCCCACTGGTTCCAGGAGCCCCGTGGCACTGCGGGTCAAGGTCTCACCTCTCCAGCCACTCTGATCACCACAGTGATGCCAGAATCAGCCTTCCAGCATGTCAGAGCCATCTGGTTTCCACGCACGGTGCCGGCACATGGGCACACCTCTGCTGAACCACGGCCCCTCCTCGCCTCAGGGGGAGACTAAGCAGAACTTTAATTTTAATGTTCATTGAGCATGTAAAGGGGGAAAAAAAAAATCAATTTAATAACCTCTCTTCACAAACAGTGCCTGGAGGCTGCTCGGCAAATGTGGCTTTCAGAACTTCAGAAAGTCTTTTGTGCTGTTATTTATCGCGGGGGATTAAATGGAGACGTAAGCGGGAGCAGCAGCAGCACCGCGGTCACCGTGGCTGAGCTGGGTGTCCTCCAACCCTGTGCCACCAGCG
Source organism: Phaenicophaeus curvirostris (assembly GCF_032191515.1). Lineage (NCBI taxonomy): Eukaryota > Metazoa > Chordata > Aves > Cuculiformes > Cuculidae > Phaenicophaeus > Phaenicophaeus curvirostris. The sequence continues at coordinate 2,568,745 of NC_091408.1, forward strand.
CGGGGCACTGGAGCCAAAGCCGAGCCAGGGGCACGGAGAGGGGTGAGGGCAAACATGTACAGCCAAGAGAAAGTCCTGGCATGGCTTTCCCCACGAGGATACTGCTCCTCCACCACCCGCTCCTTGAGAGCATCTTCATAGAATGAAACGTGGAATGGTTCGGGTGGAAGGGACCTCACAGCCCATCCAGTCCCACCCCTGCCATGGGCAGGGACACCTCCTGCTGGATCAGGGGCTCCAAGCCCCATCCAACCTGCCCTTGAACCCCTCCAGGGATGGGGCAGCCACCCCTGCTCTGGGCAACCTGCACCAGAGCCTCCTCACCCTCACAGCAAAACATTTCTGCATAAGATCTCATCTCAATTTCCTCTCTTGCAGCTCAAAACCATTCCCCCCCATCCTATCCCTGCCCTCCCTGATCCAGAGCCCCTCCCCAGCTTTCCTGGAGCCCCTTTCAGCACTGGAAGCTGCTCTGAGGTCTCCCTGCAGCCTTCTCTTCTCCAGGCTGAACAACCCCAACTCTCTCAGCCCAGCCTCATACAGGAGATGCTCCAGCCCTCGGATCATCCCCGTGGGGCGTGGTGGGGCCCTATCCCAGGTGGTGTCCATAGGGATGGCGACTCTTCACCGTGTGGCTCTGCTGAGCAGGATAAGTGTGGCCAGGGCAGCCGGCGGGCGACCGACATGGCATCGAGCCCCCCTCCCCAGACCTGCCGAGCGCTAGAGCAACCAATTCCTCTGGATGTGATTTGGGATGATAATGATTTTGCATTTAAATAATTCCCCTCTCTCAGCGCTGGCTCTGCTGAGTCGGGTGAAAACGTTGCATCTTATTCCTGACTGGGGTTGCTGCCTCCCCTCTCTGCTCGTTAACGCTGTTCTCGGCGTGCCCGTCACCAGCATCCTCCTCGCCGCACACCTGCCCCCGGCGCGCGGCAACAACTGTTTGCCATCAGCTTTTGATTACATTCCTTTTTATCTTTACATTTCAATATCGTTACAAATCCGAGCGTTATTCAAGTGACATCAATTATTCAATCTCTGCCGCTGGGAGGGCGAAGGGGAGGCGATGCGCTGCTGAGCAGCACCCACCCAGCCCCCTCGGAGGGATCCGCAATTCCCATGGGATCCATTTGAGCCCCGTTAACCTCTGCTTTTGGCTCCCGGGAAAGTAATGAGTTGTTCCAGACCTGCTTTCCAGCTCGTTTCTGGAGACAATTTGCACTGGGAATGATTTGAATAAACTTTCTGTTTATTTGACACCAATTTTTCCAGCCCAATGCCTGGCAACCCTCTCATTTTTCTGCTCCGGCTGTGGGACCGAGCAATTCCCAGAGCCCTGTCCCCTCCTGGGACAGGATCTGGCCTCTGCATGGGGTGATGCTGGGTGAGCTTCCACCTCAAGAGCTTCCTGATGACTTCCAGGGAGAAACCCCAGCTCCCACCTCCATCATCCCAAGACCCTCGACCCCGCAGTATCACCAGCAAAGGGGCTGCCAGGGCTGCCGCCCCCAGCCCTCCCTCCCACCCCGCTGGTTCAGCGTGGGTGACACGCAGATGGATGGTCCCTGTCATCGCCCCGTCCTGCCCCGAGGAGGTGTCACCGTGATTTATGGCACTATCTGTGGCGGGCGCCGTGCACGCCGGGGATGGCAGCCGCGCTGAGCCAGCGAGCGTCGGGGGATGTCGCCAGCCCGGGGATCCCACCGGGCACCGCTTGTCCCCAGGGTCAGCATGGGGATGCTGCAGGGACTGGGGATGCTGCAAGGACCAGGGATGCTGCAGGGACCAGGGATGCTGCAGGGACCAGGGATGCTGCAAGGACCAGGGATGCTGCAGGGACCAGGGATGCTGCGGGGACCGGGGATGCTGCAGGGCCCGCAGGTGCTGCCAGCTCTCCTGATGGGGTGGTGGGTGCTGGGGCCAAGATCCTGCTGGGGGTGGTAAATAAATCACCTTTCTAGGGGAGCTAAGCAAGGGGGATTAGCCTTCCTCACTGTTATGCCTCAGAGACCAGGCAGTGGGTTCTCCAGTGGCTGCTGTAGGGCTGAGCTCTTCTCTCTGGACCTGAGCGAATGGCAGGAAGATGCACCAGAGGAGGGTTAGGCTGGACATTAGGAGCAGGTTCTTCCCTTAGAGGTTGGTGGAGCACTGGAACGGCTCCCAAGGAAGCAGTCACAGCCCCAAGCCTGACAGTATTGCACAAGCATTTGGCCAATGCCCTCAGCCCCACGGTGTGGACACTGGGGTTGTGCTGTTCAGGGACAGGAGTTGGACTCGATGATCCTTGGAGTCCCTTCCAACTCAGCACATTCTATGATTCTACACTGCTCCACACTCCTCCCACTTTATTCTCTTTTCCTGGCTGCAGCCAGGGGCACTTTTTGCCCGAGATTTCCAATATTGGTTCTTTCCCACTGGGAGAACATCTTGTATAAGATTCAAGAGCAGCGGCTGCAGCCGGCATCCCCAGCGCAGACCCAGGGCTACCGAGAAATCGCCTCGCTTAAATGAAATTGAAACAAAATCAGAGATGTGTTTGACACACAAAAGATGAGCAGCAGCACAGGGGTCCCTGCCAGCCCTTTCCTCACGGCTCTGTCCCCATCCTGCTGCAATAACAGGGTTTGGGGTCCCCAACCCTGCTCCCCGCACCTCTCAGCAGCCACCGCCTCCGCCTCAAAGTGGGGGCCCTGGATTTCTTTGCTTTCAGAGATTTTTGCCAGGCACGAGTATGATTAACACATCAAAAGGCTGTTTTGCTTTGCTTAACAATATTATATGCTTAACCGCTTCATTAATTGAATCATGGCAGTGTTTGTTTGTTCAGGTTGGGTTCATTGTAACGAGTCTATTTTATTTTGACTACTTCGGTGCTTTATTAGTATTTTTTTAATCCTGGATCTGCCTTGCAGCCTGTCAGCGGCGCTGGGCAGGGAAAGCAGTCGCTGATGGACATGAAGAAGGCTCAGCTTTTTAGCTGGGAAATCCCTGGGATGGTTGAGCACCCATGGGTGGGACTGGCCCACGCCTGCATCGGGCTCTGCATGCGGAGCCATCCCTTCTGTCCTACTGTCACCACGTGAGTGCTCCAGCCCCAGGAGCCCCGGGTATCCCTGAGCATCCCACTGACCTCAGTGTTCCCAAGCATCCCATTGCCCTGGACATCCCTGAGCATCCCGCTGACCTGGATTTTCCCAAGCATCCCGTTGCTCTGGGTATCCCTGAGCATCCCACTGATCTTGATTTTCCCAAGCATCCTGTTGCTCTGGGTATCCCTGAGCCTCCCTCTGACCTCAACATCCCCGAGCATCCCATTTCTCCGGGTACCCCCAGTCCCACTCCCCAGGGAGCTGGTGGCACCCTGGGGCAGGGAGATCCAGGGACTCATTTCAGCCCCTGTACTGGGTGACTACGTTCTCCCATTCACAAGTGACAGATCCCTCTCCAGGGCTGGGAGCAGGGCCAGGTGTGTGGTCACCCCGCGGGGGTACACAAGTCGGGGTCCCTCAGCAGGACTCAGATGGGCTTTGGGGGCTTCAGGGATGGCTCAGGGAGTACAGGCACCTAGAAAGCCCATTCGCTTCCCAGAGTCCCAGTCCTCTTGCAGCTCCTCCACCCAGGATGGAAACCAGGGAACTCAACCAGATTGGGAAAATGGCTCTGAGGGTCCTTCTTAAAGCACCCATCGATGTTTTCCCACGACAGGCACTTCAGCGGGGACTCTGAGATCCCCTGAACACCTCTGATTCGCTCACTCCCTCTTCTCCCAAGGATCCCCTCGGCAGGGCGGTGTTCCCACCCTAAGCCGCATGAAATCAGATTAAAGGCAGGAGACAAAGCTCCGAGCAGGAATAAACACAGTGGGAGTGGGTCAAGGCTGCTGGGAAGTGGGAAGAACGCTGGGAGTGGGGTGGTCACAGTGGGACCGACGGTGGCTCAGCCCCACGTGCCACCACAGGGTCCCCATCCTGTGCTGGGCAGCACGAGGGCACAAGAATAAATGCGTGGAAGATGAAGGAAGATGAAGACAGCATCTCTGTGAGTGGCTAAGCCGCTTCTGGGCTCTCCTGCCAGTGGGAGAAGATGAAGCGATGGATACGGCGACACAGCCCTTCGTGCGAGCATGGCCTGGCTGAGCCCCGGGGAGGGCAGATGGGGACAGTGTGAGGACAGTGACCCCAGGACAGGACACAGTGAGAGGGATCACGTCCTCACGGACCATAGGAAAGCGCTGTGGACTCGGCTGAAATGCTCCCAACTGGATGCTTTATTGTTCTCTTTGCAACTGGTGCCATTATGCCCCTGCTCTGATTCTCCACCTGCCACTGGTGTTTCAGCCAGGCTGTGGCTGGGGACAGACTGGGGCCAGGTGCCTGGCCATGCTGGGAAGCAGAGGGAGGAGACTGGGTTGCTGGAGAGCCCAGACAGCAAATAATCTGGCTATGAAAAGAGTTGCTGATGCCTCATTAGCAACTTTGAAAGGCATCTGGTATAAAAATCCCTGTGCCCTTGTATTTGGTGTTTTCTGCTCTTTCCTCCACTTGTCCTTGATTAATAAGGACATTTGCATGTAAATTGGCTCCTCCAGAGCAGTGGCTCTGGTCTGTCCGCACCTGAAGCTCCCCTGGGTCTGCACCCACTGCCCTGAAAGGCTTGGGTTCCACCTGGCACGGCACATGGAGCTGGGACCTGCATCTCCCCTCTGCAGTGACCACCTTGAGCCACCAATGCCCGCAGGGCTCGGACACGGGACGGGAACGTGGGACAGGGATATAGAATCACGGTATAGTCATTAAGGTTGGAATAGACTTCTAAGCTCATCCAGTTCAACCCCACCGTCACAATTAAACATTTTCCAAAGCGCCCCATTGACATGGTTTTTGAACCCCACCAGGGACAGTGACCCCACCAGTGCCCTGGGCAGCCCCTGCCAGGGCTTCACCACTCTGTCAGGAAAGAAATTTTCCGTAACATCCAATCTAAACCTCCCCTGGCACAACTTGAAGCCATTCCCTCTCATCCTATCGCTCGTTACTTGGAGACCGGCACCCACCTTGCTCCAACCTCCTTTCAGGGAGCTGCGGAGCGCAATGAGGTCTCCCCTCAGCCTCCTCTTCTCCAGGATGAACAACCCCAGGTCCCTCCTGGGGCAGAGACATGGGCCAAGGGCACAGGGTGGGACACGGGGCAGCTGGGGCGCAGGGTTGGGGCGCAGGACAAGGGCGCAGAGCTGGGACATGGGGCAGGACCACAGGGACACAGAGCTGGGACACACTGAGGAAGCCAGGGAAGCCACCAGCCCCATGGCACCCGGAATCCTGCTGCTGCGTGCTGCCCGTCAGCTCTGCGAGGCTCCCCTGTCAGCGTGAGGGGCTCTGGGACGCCGGCTCCGCTGTTTATCGTACAAAGGCATTTACAATTGTTTGAACAAGTTCCCCGCTCCGCGCCTGCGCTCCCCGGGGACTTCATTTTCAAAAACAAATGCATTTGCTGAATGCATATGGAAAAGTGCCTCTCAGTCGGGCAATCCGTCTGGCTGTTTGATGTCTCGTTCCCACATCGTGTCATTTTAAAAGGTAACATTTTGTTAATGGAAAACACTTCGGGGCTCTTCCAGCTTCTCTTTCCCAGCCCCAACGGACGCGGGACGGGACGGGGGACCCACGATGTGCCACCAGGGCTGCCCGTGTGCCCCCACCGCTGCTGTCGTCGCAAGTGCTGGGGGCTCTCACGGTGCCACCGGGCTGTCCCAGGTGCTTGTGCCAGGCGGTGAGGGGGTATTTGGGGCAGCACTGCTGTCCCCGGGACCCCTGCTCCATGCCACGTGCAGAACGCTGGCTCTCCTCTTACCCTACCTGGCAGCAAATCAATGGGAGCCATAAGCGGTGTTTTTTTTTAACGTGTAACGCAGTGAACAGGAGCATAAATTTCCAACGAGGAGGAGGAGGAGGGGGAAGCAGAGCCCTGACCATGGGCGCTGCAGGGAGCCGTGCCCGTCCCCCAGCCACAGCGGGGAAGGGGGGCAGTGGGGGCTCCTGGGGGACAGGATTGTCACCTGCACCCATCCAGCGTGTAAGTGCAAGACCCTGGGGTACAACCAGGGCACCCCGGGGCGGGAGGATGCTCCCCAGGGTCCCGCAGAGCGGGGGGTCCTGCACAGGTTGTCCCCTCCTGGGCACAGATAGGACAGAACAGGATGAGGGGGACGGTTTTCAGCTGAAATAGAGGAGGTTGAGATGAGATCTTAGGGAGAAATGTTTTGCTGTGAGGGCGGGGAGGTCCTGGCCCAGGTCACCCAGAGCAGGGGTGGCTGCCCCATCCCTGGAGGGGTTCAAGGCCAGGTTGGATGGGGCTTGGAGCCCCTGATCCAGTGGGATGTGCCGCTTGGACCAGGGCTGCGGCAGCACCTGGCACTGGCATCATGTCCTCCAAAACCCAGCAGCGTGGAGGGGCCTTTTGTCTCACCCATGCCAAGTCACTATCTCCCCTTCTCCTCCTCTCTATTTTATTCCCTGCATTCCTCATTAAAGAAGACTACAGATTTCCCAGCCTGTCTCCTGGTTTTATATTGAAAAGGCTAAATGATATGCTGACACCTTAATTATACCCCATTGTCACAATGTAGCATGGAAGTGGTGTGAGTGATATGAGAAGAAAGGGCTGCAGCGTGCGTGGCAGCTCCTTTGATTCGCGGTGGCAGGTTGGGAACGACACAAACGGGGGCTCGCGCCAGCATCACCAGCGTCAGCAACACCCGCAGCCCGACTGTCCCGCACCACCGGCTCCCTGGCACCCCACGTGCCCGAGGACAGGTCGGTTTGGGAGGCAGGTGGTGACACCAGCGTGGGGACCCTTCCAAAGCTAAGTGATGTGACCAAATCCAGGTGGCATCGGGGGCTCCAGCCGCCCTGCTTGTCCCCCTCTGCCAGCTGTGGGCGCAGGAGGTTTCATAGAATCATAGAATCACCAGGTTGGAAGAGACCCACCGGCTCGTCGAGTCCAAACATTCCTATCAAACACTAAACCGTGTCCCTCAGCGCCTCGTCCACCTCGTTTTGAGCCACCACCGCCCGGAGTGGTGAGGCTCCCTCTCTGGCAGAGATGCCAGCCAGGCAGGAATGTGCCAATTAAGCAATCGTTCCTGATTAGCAGGGCCTGGTGGAATTCCTAGTGCCAAGAGAGCATTGCCTTTTGCTACACGCTGTGTTTTTAAAGCCAACATCAGCAGCACCGGCACCAGCCGCCCTTGCAGCCAGCAGCCCCGCGCCTGGTGCTGCTCCCACGCTCACCGAGGGGCTGGCACGCGATCGCAGCAGTGGCACCCTAAAAATAACCCAGCTTCACCCCCTCCTCCTGCAAGCCTGGAGATGTTCTAACACTTCCAGTGCCTATTGGCACCACTGCCACGGGGCCAGTGGTTCTCCTGCTCCTCATGGGCTTGGCTTTGTCTTCTCGGCAGCTGGGTAGATTGCCTGGGGAATATTGGGGTCCTTGAGGCCGGGTTGGGGTGCAGGGTCAGGGACACCTCCCACTGGATCAGGGGCTCCAAGCCCCATCCAACCTGGCCTTGAACCCCTCCAGGGATGGGGCAGCCACCCCTGCTCTGGGCGACCTCACAGGGTAAGGTTGTTGTGCTGAGAGCAGGGTTCCCGGTTCCCTCACTCCACCCCGCAGGCACGGAGCCGCGCCGGGGCACCGCTGCAGCTCAGAGGGCAGCGAGCAGTTCAATGCCATCAATAATCCCTTGATGGCTACAGAAAACACTTTCCAGAGGAATAATTTTTTTACTGCATCAAAAAGAAGCTACAAATCAACGTGTGAGTCTCCCGCTCCTAACGATGGGAACTCACCTCGCTACAGCTGGGCATGAGGGGGGACACGGGGCCGTGCTCCTGCAGCCGTGAGCATCATTCCCCGTAAGCCAGGGACTAAAATTAACGATAGAATCATAGAGTCATCAGGGTTGGAAGGGACCTCTAAGATCATCCAGTCGAATGATGAGGTGAAACAAGAGTGGGATGAGTTTCCCTGGCCAGCGCGGTGGCCACGCTCACCCCTGCTGCTGTGCCAGCCCTCGGAACCACGTGCCGGAGGACACGGCTGCAAACGCATCATCTTGCTGCTACCGGAGTGGAGACGGTTGGGGCATTTTTATTTTACTTTTCCTTTTCTAATGATTCCTCTCAACTTTTCTAAAGAGCGCATCCCAGCCCAGGTGGCTGGGACCCTCCAGCAGGACCGCGATGCTGTGACGGTGGCTCCCACGCAGCCTCCCACCTCCGACCCCCCCTTTGTCTGCGCCGCCTCTGGCTTCCAGGACAGTTTGGGTGAGATGGATGTGCGGCCCCACCGAGGCAGACGTGTTCCAGGCGAGATCCCAGGAAGAGGTTTCCTTAGCAACAATAATGAAGTGCAAGCGAGAGAAAAGCTCTCCTGGCTCCGCTCCCTCCTCCGGGACTCCTGAGCGGGTTTGAGTACCTCCGATAGCAAAGTGCATCGACAAGGGCCTGAGCGGAGCTGCCACCACGGGATGGGGCAGCGGGATTTGTCCTGGTGGGATCTGAGCTTTGCTCCCCGGTGCCGCACGGGCTGCCCAGCCAAACCACATGCATCCCTTTGGCCATGGAGCAGCTTTCACCTCCCAGAACCACAGAATCATGGAATGGTTTGGGTTGGAACCTCACAGTCCATCCAGTTCCATTCCCCTGCCATGGGCAGGGACACCTCCCACTGGATCAGGGGCTCCAAGCCCCATCCAACCTGGCCTTGAGCCCCTCCAGGTATGGGGCAGCTGCCACTGCTCTGGGCAACCTGGGACAAGGGCCTCCCCACCCTCAGATCTCATCTCAATCTCCCTTTTTCCAAATTCAAACCATTCCCCTCATCCTCTCCCTGCACTCCCTGATCCAGAGTCCCTCCCCAGCTTTCCTGGAGCACCTTTCAGTGCTGGAAGCTGCTCTAAGGTCTCCCCGCAGCCTTTTCTTCTCCAGGTTCAACAACTCCAACTCTCCCAGCCTGTCCTCGTACAGGAGGTTCTCCAGCCCTCAGATCATCTCCATGGCCTCCTCTGACCTCGCTCCAACAGCTCCATCTCCTTCCTTTCTGAGGATTCCAGAGCTGTCTCTGATGGAGATGTGCTGTGCACGGGGCCAGGGAGGAGCTGCATGCCACGAGAGCAGCTCCTGCAGCCCGGCTCCAGCGTTAAACCCCAAGATGTGGGGGTGACCCTGTCCCCAGGCAATGCACGGTGGCATCGCCTGCCTGGCAGCTCCTGGTGGGATGCTCATGGCAGAGGCGTGTGTGGGACCATCCCTCTGGCCTCGGAGGCTCCGAGCAGTCCCTGCTGAGGCTGCGATAGTGGGTGCCAAGGTGGTTCCCAGCCAGGATCGCAGCGGGCACGATGCAGGTAGGGGTGGTGGGATGGGCGCTCCCCTCCGCAGCCCCAGCGGCGCCTCCTGTAATTGCTAATCCGCGTTTTTAATTATCTCGTTTGAATTGTAGTTCTCCCCTTTCACCTCTTCCTTAATGAAATCACAGGTGAGCTGCTCTCCTGTGGGATGCATCCTCAGCGGTGGGGGGCTGGGGGGCTGCAGCTCCATGCAACTCCCCCCATCAGCCTGGGGGGGTTCAATGGGGCTCAGCCAGCAGCGCCTGCACCCCAATCTTTAGTTCACCACCCCTCCTTGCAGCATCTCCCCCAGCTTTTGGAGGAAAACCCAACCCATTTGGCCTCTGGTGCCTCTGGTTGAGTTTGGCATCACAATATAATCACTGTGGTCTGGGAACCCTCTGCTGGAGCGAGGGACAGGGGCTGGCTCTGCAGGGACAGCCGTGCAGACACCCTCAGACACCCCCAGATCCCACTGGGAGCCTTCCAGGCAGTTTTCCAGGCTCTCTGTGGAGCGGTGGCGATGCCCCTTCCTCCCGTGCCCCACCGCCTCGCCGGGCGATGGCACGGTGCCTCGAATCACAATTACAGTAAATAAATCCTATTAGAAGGACTTTTACTACCGCATGCGCCTCATTACAACGTGCCCAAACCCCCGGCTCCTGGGATCACCATTGTAATGAGGCCAGGATGGATGGATGCTGGAAAATTAATGCTTATACAAGTTAATTTGTTTTTATTAGCACGCGTCGCCTGGCAGAGGGGATGGCGGGGAGGAGGGGTGCGGGTGCTGCCTCCCCCTGAAGCAGGGGAGGGATGGGGATCTCGCTGTGGCCACCCCTGTGAGCGCAGCCCCGGGGCAGCGAGCCGGACCGCTGCGTGGCATCATCCCCTTCTGCCACCACCCAAAAACCCTTGGCCTTGGGGACACGCTTGTCCCACACCGGGGGAAGGAGCAGCATCTTCCTAGCAGATGGTGGCGAGGAACCGGCACGCCGGACGAGGTCACATCTCATTAATAAAGGCTAATTAAGAGGAAATCATCAAAAAAAAAGAGGAGATGGAGTCGTGCTAAATAAGCCACGCCGGTGATTAACTCATTAGGGCTGCTCCAACGCGAGGGGTCACCGGGAGCATCCCTGTCCCCTGCCCAGTGAGCATCCCCTCGCCCAGCCCCGAGGCACCCGCCGGGACAGCTGAGCCTTCCTCCGCTTGGAAAATATAGATCGCACCGTTAATAATACATACATTTATTAAAATGAAACCACCAGCAGATATTACATCCAGCGGCACTAAATTATGGATAGACCTCATCCCCAACCTTTGTTTTTAATTAAAAAGCCCCTTTCAGTAATTCCATTAAAGCAGCAGCTTATGTTTTCTTTCTCTTCCCCCCCTTTCAAGCGCGCGATCCGGCAGCATTCGGGTTGCGCTGATGAAACGTCTTTGAAGTTTCATGAATTGCTGATGTAATTGAATAAAAATAATATTAAGGAGAGAGAGAGAAAGACGGAGACTTTTCTCTAAACCCAAATCCTAATGAAATCACCTTACTGCGCCGAGCAGAGTGACAGCGAGACGCTGGATTTGTGCATATTCCCATAATCCTAAACCCATTAGCCAGGAGGCTCCGTGAGAACCACATGTTGCAGATTACGGCTGGGAAAAATAAAAAAAGGCTCTGATAAAACCCTGAACCTCCCTTAATTCCTGCGGGGAGGTGCAAAGATGCAGTGACACCCCAAGGGCTGGACGGGCACCGAGCACCCCAGGGCTCAGCCCCTCCGCTTCCCACCTCAGCCTCTCCCCAGCTCTTGGTTTGCACTTTCCTCAGGGACCAGGTGGCCCCCAATTAAGCTGGAGGGCTTTCCAATTATGTTGCCGCGCGTCGTTATTAATGGAAATATTAATTTTGCATAAGTGCAGCTTTCTACTCCTTAAAAAAATAAGATGATTTTAAAAGAGAACGAGCATTACGAGAGGTGGAGGAGGGAGCTGGGGCTGTTTAGTCCCGAGAAAAGGAGGCTGAGGGGAGACCTCATCGCTGTTCACAGCTCCCTGAAAGGAGGCTGGAGTGAGGCAGGTGCTGGTCTCTTCTCCCAAGGAACAAGTGATGGGATGAGAGGGAATGGCCTCAGGTTGTGCCAGGGGAGGTTCAGATTGGCTATTAGGAAAAATGTCTTGACTGAAAGGGTTCTCAGGGTCTGGCAGAGGCTGCCAGGGAAGAGGTTGAGTCGCCATCCCTAGAGAGATTTAAGAGCTGTGCAGCTGAGGCGCCCAGGGATCTGGTTTAGTTGTGGACAGGTACGGCTGGACTCGATCTCAAAGGTCTTTTCCAATCAAGCGACTCTCTGATTCTATGAAAAGCAGCTGGCAGGCAGCAGCGGGAAGCTGCACGGGGAGCACGATGGTGCTCCCAGTTACACCAGTACCAGCTCCCCTCCTGCCCCAGCATCCCTTGGCAGTGCCAGGATGACTTCCCTCACCTGCTGATTAAAAGCCAATGGCTCCTGGGGCTGGCCATGCCCTGAGGGTGCTGGTGCTTAGTGGGAATGTCTCAGGAGGGGTTGGCTCAGTTCCCCCATCAGGTGTAACTGCAGCTTCCACCTCATGAGTCGACAGCCCAGCGCCTTCCCAGCCTCCTGCTCTTTAATTGTAATCACCCTTAATGTATCGTACCAGCCACCATTAAACGACCGATAATTGCAACATCGATCTTGCAAGAAATCACTGCAGGAAACCCAAGTGGCTGCATCTCAGTGTGGAAGCGAAGGGCAGCTTAGCCCCATGCTGGTAAAGCCGTGATGCTGGCAGAGCTGTGATGCCACCAGGACCCCAGCGATGCCCCAGGGTGGGCTGTGCCCCCCCAGCTACCCGGAGCAGGGATGCTCAGGTGGAGGTGATGCTCTGGTGGGAGCAGAACACAGAGCCTGGGTACCACGGCTCATCGGGTACCACAACACATCAGGTACCACAGCACATCCCCTGTGTCTCCACACCAGGAAGGGGACCACGTTCGCCAGGACTGGGAGGACAAACTCATCTTCCCTTTCTTCTCTCTCTCCTAATTTCTTTCTTCCCAATTTAAACTCCTCTCCAGGATAATGCAATAAAGACATGAAGCACCTAATTTTCATTGGGGGACAACAGACGCAATGGTATATTTACCCAGTCATACCATTATGAAATCCTACAATTAAGGCTTCAATCAGATAAATGCAATTACATAATACGATCTTATACGATATAATTAAAAACATCTGCAATCAAACTGAAGCCGATGGTACAGTAATCCTTAATCAGAAATTACCCACCAGCAGCTCCAGTGGAGAGGCTCCATCCTGGAATCCGGCAGGACACAACGTCAGCATCGCGGTCCCCTTTGCGCAGGAGGATGAAGGTGGCTGTGGGTGTCCACAGGGAGCTTACAGGAGCCTTTGGGTCAGGCTATCCCATCCCCACCTCACCATGCCCCAAAAGCCATGCCCAGCTCCCATTTAATCCCATGAGTCCAGAGCCGTAAAGGCTTGATATTCTGCACAGTAGGTGATGGGGTTCACCAGCAGGTCCCCCCCAGCCCCGCCAGAGTCTCAGGCTGGCAGCCCCACACCTGAAAGCATCCGGGGGTGCTCCTTGGGATGCGCCCATGGGAATGGGCTGGGTTTGGATTGCTCCAGCCACACCAGCAGCCCAGTGTCAGCACTGGGATGGGCTGAGCCCTGCTGGGAGCACTGTGGGGTAGGTGGGCTGCGTGCCCGGCCCTGGCTGCATCCCTGTGTGCCGCTGGCTGGCACCAAATGAAGATAAATGGGCTGGGTGACACATTAGCATCCATTAATGGCAGCGCTGCGCGGGGTAGCGCTGGAGACATGTGCCGGCTCTGGCAGGAGCAGCAGCAGCTCCTGGGTGAGCGTGCAGAGCACCACAGCCCTGCGCCTCGCAGCCCCTCGGCAGCACCAAGGGTGCTGGGGAGCCCCACGGGGCCGGCACAGACCTGGGGTTCGTGGCACCACCTCAGCATAAGCATCCTGTGAAGTTTTGCTTTTGGAGGCTGAAGTGAGTGCCAGCTCCTGATCATCGGTTTGGGGCACAGCACACCTTCCCCTGACCAGGGAGCTGTGGGACTCCAACATCAGCTGCTCCTCAAAAGGCCTGTTCTCCAGCCCCCTCCCCAGCTTCTTTGCTCTTCTCTGGACTCGCTCCAGAGCCTCAACATCCTTCTTGTGGGGAGGGGCCCAGAACTGACCCCAGGATTCGAGGAGCGGCCTCACCAGTGCCGAGTTCAGAGGGAGAACAACCTCCCTGGCCCTGCTGGCCACGCCGTGTCTGATCCAAGCCAAGATGCCATTGGCCTTCTTGGCCACCTGGGCCACTGCTGGCTCATGTTCAGCCGCTGTCAACCGACACCGACAGCCAGGGTCTGTATGGCCCCACAACCTCAGCAGCACAGCCTTGCCATGGGTTCCCCCCTTCACTGCGAGCTCCTTGGCCTCTGCACCTGTTAGTCCTGCTAATGAAGAAGAGAAACGGAGAGAAGGCGTTCCAGCTGCTCCTGCCTAACTGCAGCATCGGGGACAGAGCACTTTCCACCTCCTCCCAGCACTCGCCAAGCTCCCACCTCCAGCTGCAGCCCAACCTCTGTTTTCTCAGGGCGCAGACGTGACACCGCTCTGTGCACGCCAAGCCCTTTCTCCAGGGGCTCAGGGATCCTGCAGACAGCACATGGAGCTTCACCGTGTGCCGATGTGGTGCCTGAGCCGCAGCTGCCCAGAGCGTTCGGGGGGAGCTGTGGGGTGAAGGAGCTCCGACCCTGCCAACCTTTTCCACCCCCTGACCTTTCGCGAGCCCCTCTCGGAAATGCCATGGAGCTCCTCGCCCGGCCGGATTAAATGTCAGGGAAGGTGCACTGAATATTTGCTGCTGCGGCAGGTGCTCAGGGCTGCGTTTCCCCAGCTTGGGGCATCTCCAGTGGGCGACCCAGCTTCTCACACCCCTGTCCCCATCCTCATCTCCACGCCACCCACCACAGGACTGCACCGGCTGTCCCGATCCGCGCTCGGCTGGCTGGGAGCGTTTAAACAGAATTGAGTGTGTGTTCAGGCACTTTCAAACACAAGTAATCTTCATCTGGGAGACGGAAAGTGAAATATGTTATTGCCGGCCGCAGTAAATTACCCGTGCCAGCCCTCGCTTATAAAACATCGCAGACGCTGGCCAGCGCACTCACTCACCCGCGCTGTGCTGTCTGCCGCCCCCCCATAAATTACAAAATAAATGGTTGGTGGTCAGCCCTGATGTGGCGATGGGGCTTGCACGGCCACCGAGGCACCAGCACCCACCCCAGGACCCGCTGGGGCAGGCTGGGGGACAGGACGAGAGGGAATGGCCTCAAGCTCCACCAGGGGAGGTTCAGGCTGGACATTAGGAGAAAATTTTTCACAGAAAGAGTCATTGGTCCCTGGCAGAGGCTGCCCAGGGAGGGGGTTGAGTCACCTTCCCTGGAGGGGTTTAAGGGACAGGTGGACCAAGTGCTGAGGGACATGGGTTAGTGTTTGATAGGAATGGTTGGACTCAATGATCCGATGGGTCTTTTCCAACCTGGTGATTCTATGATTCTATGAAACCCGCAGTGCCAGCACCGAGCAGCAGCACCGCGCGCCAACTGTTCATCCCCTGCTCCCCCCGAGCAGCCCCCCAGCAGCTCCCCGCGCCGGGGTGCCCTCGGCATCGCCACGAAGGTGCACGTGTGCCTTCTCCGTCCAGGCTAACGAGCTGCGGTGGCAGAGGCAGTGGAAGCGCCTGAGGAAGGCGGGAGGTGAGCACACAGCTCCTGCTGATTTTTTTTCCCCAGGGAGCGCCTTTGGAAAGCCAAACCAAACCCATAAAATAAATAAAATAAAATAAATTCATGCAACTTTAACAATCATTGTGTTGGATTTGGGAGATGTTATTCCTCGTGACAGACAAGGGCAATTATCTGCTATCCGCTAGCAGTTTTAGCCTAATTTCATTACTGCTGTGCAATTCTTCCCGAGCCGCTAGTCTATCACTGTCTCACAGAAAGGATTAGCCGGCACTTTCTTCATCTTCAAATGAATTTTAGCTGTCATGTCCTTGATGAATAGAAGAGGGAGGACTGCTCACCCACGCGAGCGAGCGTGGCAGCCCGTCTGCGCCACGAGGAGCATCAGCCGTGCCGGGCACACCGGAGCCACGGGACGAGGCAGACGGGGCTGCTGCCCATGGCCAGCACGACTTTCTCCCCACTCGGAGGCCTCGGTCACGGGCTGTTCTCCAGAGACCACACCTGGGAAGCGATCAGGGCTCGAAGCCGCTGCCTGGGTGCAGCCTCGAGCCCGGCATCCAGGAGGGATCAAGTCGACAGCTTCTGTAATAAAAGGAAATAACGAACGCGCCATCTTTTCTCCCTCTCCAGAAGATGCTTATCTGTCAGCGCAGGCCACCGAGGAATACAGAAAAGCAATTTCAACTTCAGAGCTGAAACCGCAGAGGATGCTGCAGGGACATGTGTCCAGGTGACCGTGTCCCGCACGGATCCACTGCAGCCCCGGAGCCGAGGGGTGAATTGATGCTTGGCTCTCTTGGCCAAGCTGGTAAGAGGCTCCATGTCCTCACCAGCCCAGCGGGAGGCCACCCGCACTGGGGACACCCCAGGAGCTCTCATCCCCACCGCAAAAAACAACGGAGCAAACCCCAGACGTGCCCAGGATGCGCAGGGCAGGACGGCAGCACAGGGTTCCCAAGGCCATTGCTGTCACTTCGTGTCCACGAGACGCTCCAGAGCCAATCGCTGGTGCCAAGATTTCTGTAAATGATAATTCCCAACCGGCGCGCATCGTCCTAGCGGAATATTTTAGCACCTTTAATGCAATTTCCTACTCTCTCTGAAACACCGTTTGGGTAGAACCCAACCGCCCCGCGTACCTGGCTCCCTAATAAACCTCTGCGACTTTAATGAACTAAATAGCAAATTACTTTTTTATTCAAGAATGAAATTTCATCATATTCATAATTCATATTTTATTTCAGACATCTGCTGCTGATTACATTACATTTAACTAAAATTAGATGATGCTCAGAATGTAATTAAGCCCCTGCCAAATTCTCTGGCCCACCAATACCAGCCTCGCTCAGCGGGGGCCGCTTGGAACCTAATATGTAATTAGGAGCTATTTTCTAGCTGTTTTTAAAGTCTGAAAATTAGCTGCCTTTATTAATCACACAGACAAATATAAAGCGGAGCCAACGCTTGCTGAAATTTCTAAAAAGGATTTTTTTTTAATTATACACCACATAGCGCCGCGACTCATTTTGAATGTTGATTTGTTGTGCACTGACATTTTGACAACTAGTTCTCAATTTGTCTGTCGTAGTTAGGCAACAACAAAGCAGACGGTAATACTTAACTTTCAAAACCTTCAGCGTGCCGGGAGGGGAGAGGGAAGGGAGAGACGGGGGGAGGATGGGCTCCCCCGCGGGCTCTCGCCGCAGCTGGGCACCCCGTGGGCTCGGGGCTGAACCCCGAAACCCCTGGCACAGGGAGCCCTTTGGAGGCAGACGATACGAGACCAGCAAATCGCTCCCGAATCGTAGAATCGTTTGGTTGGAAAAGACCTTTGAGATCATCAAGTCCAACTGGACCTGTCCGCCACTAAAGCAGATCCCTGAGCACCTCATCTGACGGTGTTTTAAAGCTCTCCAGGGATGGGGACTCCACCACCTCCCCGGGCAGCCTCTGCCAGTGCCTAGGAACCCTCACGGCGAAGAAATTTTTCCTGATGTTTAATCTAAACCTCCCCTGGCACAACTTGAGGCCATTCCTTCTCATCCTGTCACCTGGGAGAACAGCACCCACCTGGCTCCAATCTCCTTTCAGGGAGCTGCAGAGAGCAATGAGGTCCCCCCTCAGCCTCCTCTTCTCCAGGTTAAACAATCCCAGGTCCCTCATAACCCTTGTTCTTGAAATGTCAGCAGGGGGATCTCAGCTTGCCCAGCAGCCCCTGGCCCTCCCTGGGGGCACAGAGGGAGCCCCGAGCCCCACAGACTCTCTGTTCAGAGCCAAGCACACACCACCAAGCACTGAGTCCTGCAGCCGAATCCCCTGGCCCCAATCCCCCCCCTGCCCCCGGGAAGGAGCAACAAGGAGCTCAAGTCGCCCCCCAGCCCCTCCGTAGCTGCGTGCTGACATTTCCTTGCTCTCACTGACCCTTTTTTCCATTCTCTCCGTTACCTCAAATAATGTCACTGCCTCTTCAGCATCTACTCACCGGAGCAGAAAGAAGCCACTGCTGACATGGGTTTAAAAGAAAATAACACCATCTGTGCCTGGCAGGGGCCAGGCAGCACCCACCGGGCCCCCAGGCAGCGAGCGGCGCGGTCCCAGGGCAGGGGGAGACCTGTGGGGAGGGGGACAGGACCCCTCGGGGCGGTGGGAGACACCCCAGGGGCGGCAGCGATGCTGCCCTGGGCGATGGCAAGAAAGGAAAAGAAAGAGGGTGAAAGGGTTCTTTATACAAAGTGTTTTCCTTTTTTTGCTGGCAAGAAATGCACGTCACCAGGTCCCACAGCAGAGGAAAGCCCCCCACTCACCCATTCCAGGGCCACCGCACGCTCCCCAGTGCCTCGATGCTTCACTTGAACACAGCTTCCCTTCCCCAGCCCCGTGCTGGCTGTTAGAGGATCGTTAGTCTTTCTGCAAAGCTCATCATGTGAAAAATGAAGCTCAAGAAAAATTAGCCAAATTACCAGGCTAATCCTTCAGCAGCAATCGCTGCTCCGCTGCACATCCGTAAAATGAGACTGGAGAGAGCAGACGGAAAAGAACTCGTGTGTTTGTGGTGTGGCTGGGGGAGAGAAGGGGATGAGTCCATGGGGAGAAGATGCTTGCTGGGCTTAATTTGTGCTTCAGGTTTGCTCCCAAAGAAGGAAACTACAGGGAGAGGCCAGGCTGTGTCTCCTACACCCCTCGTGCCCCCAGAGGGCCTGGGAGGAGCAGGGATGGGGTCCCAGCTTCCACACAGCAAATCATGCATGTGAACCTCAGGGAATTCGAGTTGATGCAATCAAAGAGGCAATTCCTGAGCAAAAGTTGGGATTGGGTACGTGCCAACCACCCCTGGTTATCAGGGTGCTTGCAGGGAGGCCGCTGCAAAGGCTTGGATTGAGCCAGGGAGGGAGGAACACAGAAAGGAGGAAACGGGAACACAGATGGAGGTGAAATCTGTGCTTCCTTCTAACAACCTGGGACTGGCTCCAGTTGCTGACTTGGGCAGTTCTGGTCCCCAGTGCCAGGGTAGCAGCATCCCCACATCACCCTGTGCCAGGGACGCGACTGCAGGGTCACCCTCCTGCCTACCAATGCCAGGACGCCGCCACCAACCCTTGCTCAGCACAAGAACTTCACCCAGGCTGGAGGAAACCTCAAGAGTTGGCTGAACCCTCCTTGAAAGGGGATCCTGCACCCACCAAGCGTTCTGCACTGCCCCACACTCCAGATCACCCACATATCGCAGCTGTTGCGTTCAATCGCCACCTTTTCCCGTGCCAGGTGGTCTGTTTCAATCATCAATTTTAATTATGATTTAAACCAGCAAATCAACATTTTCATTCTGTTCTTTCCCTCCGCACTCGGCATCGTGACAGCAAGGAAAGCAGCTAATGAGGATCAGTCCCCGACACATCATTTTGAAGCGAAGTTTCTCTGCGCCGGGTTTGGCATTTCTTTGTGCTAACCAGGAGAAACTACAGACACATTTAAGCGGTGATAGAGTCAACACGCTTCCAGATCCTCACATTGATTACACTGTATTAGAAAATGGTAAATTATTTATCAGGCTTTCTGACTTGCGATTAGTGTAAAGCCGCTCTTGGATGCAAATTGGAATTGTAATTAGACATGTAGAAACCCAGCGTCTGAAACCTGTTTTTATTGAAGCAGTGTAAGGTACTTTTTCCCTTTTGTATCCAGCATAATTATCAAAGAACGCTTTGCACATAAAAACCCATCAATTTATTAAAACCAGAGACAGTTTTACGTCTGATCAGTGAACTAAAGCTGGTCATCACGACGCCAGGATTTTCAAACTAGTACATCTCAGCTTCTCATGCTTGATTCTTTATTCCTGCACTGGGAGCAGGCAAGCTCCCCCACCTCTGCCAGTTCATTATTCAGCTTTCAATGAAGCACTTCTTGAACAGAGCTACACAAAAAGACACCCCCAAAACTCCCAGACAACAAAATCAGGATAAAACCTCTTTGGCAGGTACAGAGAGACCACAGCCACCACAAGTCAGCACGTTACTTCGAGATACTCCAACCCTTACCAGCCAATTCCCTGCAGTCCTGCGGTACAACTCATGAAAACTGCAGAAGCCAAAACCCCATTTACGTTTGCGTAAAAAGTTTAAATGCATTTACGGTTTATCGTTTGCCAATCGCAAGTTAGGGGCAGCTTCTGAGGAAGTGGATGTTGGGCTTTTTTTTTGTACTTAAAAGCAACTACTTCAAGCTAAACCAAACGTGTGTGCTCTGTTGCTGTCCCCCTCCAGCCCCATCTCCCCTGCCCTGGAGGGATGTTTTATGCACCCCACACGACAGGCAGCGCCAAGGACATGCTCCTTTAAGACTGAAGCATGAGAAACCCCAGAGCAGCCACTGGAAGGAGAAATCTTAAGACTTTCCTTGCCTTCAGCCACCCTCCTTGCAGGTGACAGTTCCTGTTTGAACCAGACTTTGAGCACATGAACAGAAAACAGAGCCCGGTTATGGGACTCTGTTTAGCAGCCCTGGCAGAGATTACAGTAAAGAGTGAAAACAGTGATAGCTTCATTAGAAATGGGCTGTTTCTTTAATTTTAATTATCCAACTTTGAATTAGTAGCAGGTAAGAGGTGGATTTGAAGGTTTCCTCTCCACCATGAACTGCAGTCCAGGAGAAATACAGACCTGAGTGTCAAGCCCTGAGCTGCCAAGATGCTTCTCACCCAAAAATGTCAAAGCGCTCCGCATATCCACCTCACCAGCCTCGCTGCCTGCCTCACAGGACACCAGGGGAGAAGGGAAGAGACACCACATGCATCTGAAGCAGCAGAACCAAGCGAAGTGTCATTATCCGCACTGGAATCCAGCCAAGACCCTCTCCTCTTTGCCCCTTGGGATTAGCACAGCAGTTGAGTAAGTAAATTCAAAACAGGATTTTGAGATCCTGGGTCAAACTCCCACTGAGCCCAAGTGCAAGCAGTTGCTCCTGGGTCCTTGTCACAGCCCCAACTCCCAGTGCCACCAGGCCCCAAACTGGCTCCGCACCCACATCCAGAGGCCCTCGGCCACACAGAGTCAGAGAGAAGTTTCCAGGCTTCAGGGCACGCACAGCTATCGCTCTGAAGATGTGGTGCCAAGAGCTTGGTCTTGCCAGAGGCAGAAGCTTAACTCTCGGAGAGCGCGTGCAGCACTTCAGCATTTAAAGATGAGGAGTGGTGCAGGGTCACTCCGGGGGCCCCGATATTGGTCTCCCAGCATTCAAATCCACAGGCACATAAGTCTCGCTTGGCTGCTTCCACGGCCAGCGGGGAGGTATCTGCCAAGAGGAAGGCAAAAGCAGCCAGTTAGTCAGCTAGGTCACTGCAGGGAGATCAAAATGGGCCATCACACGTTTAAACATGTATCCCCTGGAGCCGGGCCAATGCCCAGGAGACCTGACACAGAAACGCACGCACTGAATCGCCCCTGCACGAAACACTGCAAACCACACTGCCAGGCAGCTCTGTCAGACACCATCCCACGCTCATGGCACAGCTTCACATCCCACCACAGCTATACGAGGGCTAGCATCGTACCCCTCCACCTGCAAACCTGTCTAAGCTGGCTGGGCTGCGTGGAATTGGGGAAGGATGCCCAGGGTGAGCAGAGGGTTACTGACCTGGTCTCAGCAGGGTGATGCCACAGCCGCCCCCGCCAGCCCCAGTCAGCTTGCTATGCAGGCCGTGGGATGCCGTCACCCGGCACAGCCTGTCCAGGGAGGGATGGCCAACTCCGATCACGTTTAAGTGGTGTTGGTTTATATCAAAGAGTTCCTAAAAGCAACCGCACATACGTAAGATAAGCATGCATGGTGACAAAGACTCTTCACAGCCGCGGCTCCCTTCCCGATGAGGTGTGGGAAAGCTGCTCTGCTTTCCCAGCCGTCTCATTCCTGCAGGGAGGGCAGATCCCAGCACCTCTCGGGACCCAGAAGCACCTGGCAGCAAGTTGAGGGCAGGGTCTGAGCTATGAGCTGCCCACGTCCCCGTGTCCCCCTCACGACCCGTGCTGGTGCTGCCCAATGACAGCGGTGTGACAGCTTCTGGCCCTCATTGCTCAGGGAGGACACAGAAAATCTCGGATACCACAAGCTGCCAGCAGGCATTTCAGGTGCTAAATCAGACCTCCCCAATGCTTCACCTCTCCCCTGTCACCAAATGTTGAGCAGGAGGCTGTGCAAGCCCCCTCGCTGGCCATGGCAAGGGCACTAAGCCAGCATCTCTCATTCCTAGCTGTCACCCTGCCCTGCTCTGCAATCCACCCAGCGTAACGAAATCCAGGGGACTTCTGACACAACCGAGTCCAAAACGGCATTGCTGGAGAGGCGACATGGAGTTACCTCCCCTCGTTTGCACCGTGCAGCACTTCTCCCTCCTCGCAGGCAGGGCCTGGGCCGCGAGCCAAGGGGCCTCTCACCAGCACCATGCTGGGAATGTGGCAACCGGCTCAAGTGGGGTCGAGAGGGTCACCCCTTCAGGGGAGAGCAGCGCAAGCCGCTCTCCAAGCAAGGCTGCTCTCCAAGCAGAGCTTCAAGCGCATCTCTGCTACGCTCCCCCAGCCAGCCACAAACCCTGCTGCTCCTGCAGAAAGCTGCCACAGCAGAGGCCAAATGGCCCAAGCGACAGACAACCTAGAGAGGTGGGAGTTACAGCTCTTCTCCTCCCAGTACTAGAGGTGAGGAATTAAGGAACAGAGGAAAGGGCTTAGCCTGCACTCAGAGCAAGCCTGGAGCAGGGCCAGGAACTGACACCAGGCCCCCAAGCACTGTGGTGCCCCCCCAGCACTGTCAGTGGAAGCAGCTCATCCTCAGCAATGCTGGTCCAACACCGTAACTCGATCATCTCCCTGGTGTGTGGCAGCTGTTCCCCTCATTGTCCCAGAGAGGAGCCAGCTGAGACTGAACCAGTCATAGAGCAGCTTCCTAACAGGATCCCTGTGCTCCCCTCTCCAAACGGTGCCACCAAGCAGCTCCCTGCCCGCAGCTCTCGGTGGGCTGGGACAGGTGCCTGCACTGGGAGCAGCAGGAGCCACGCTGCAGCGTGGCAGGTGTCAGTCACACCACCCTCCCTCAGCTCTGCACGGGTCTCCTGCCAACAGACACAGGAGGGGACGATGCAGAAATAATCCCTCTGCCCCTCCTCCAGACGATTTCTGTATCACACTTAAACAAATGCAGGGAGATGAATTAGCCAGGCGCATGCAGAGTGCATACATCACGAGTTCTGTGCTGGGGTGGACAGGCGTCCATCTAGGGGCCTCTTTATATGCCTGAGTGAGGGCAGAGCACTGTCTATGATGATCCAAGACACCTGTCATCTCCTGATCCAAAATCTGCCAGGAATCGGATGACAGCTTATGACACAGTAGACTAGTTCAGTGGTTCAACTACAATGCTGCCCAGAACTGCACATTTCAGAAACGGCCAAATATATATATAAATGCTGCATACAATCAATTGTGCCTCTGTGGGCTCTGCGAGCACAAGACAAACCAAGAGATTCAAGACAGAAGCCTGCTCAGTGCAGTGCTGCTTCCCAGGCACTGTGTACAGGGCTGCCTTGGCATCTTGCATGCAGGGATCTCAAAGCACGCTTCCAATTAGCCCTCCTCTTCCCTGACCCCTAACACTTCCGACAGCCTGAGCCGTGTGGCAGTGAGGTGGAAAGGGGGTGTCCGAAGCCACGTTGCAAACAGACTCTAGATCTCCCTCAGCCCTCATTAGGCTCAGCCCACCCCGATGGGTGCAGAAACCCATCACCCTTCTTGGTGGGAAGGGAGCAGAGTCCCGCGGGAGACCTCGCTGCATCCCTGCAGCAGCTCACCCACACGCAGCTGCTTCAGGCGACGGTGAGGTTGCTTCAGGCAACAAAGCCCCAAGCAAAGAGGAGAAGGCTGTTAACAGAGTGACCTGACAGTGCTGCCGCAGAGCTGGGACAGCAGCCCTGTCCCACCCAACAACCTGCTCCTGCGGCTCAAGAGGGAATACACACGGCTGTGGAGGGGACAACGGAGCAGCAAGAGCAAGGACAAGCACAGGCCCTCACAGAGAGCCAAAGGGAGGGATCCAGATGCCAACAAGGAACTGCACTGCAGGTACTAAATGGTTCTCAACCATCCAAGTCACTTGGCACCCAGGGCCAGGACAGGTTTGTCTCAGCTGGGACACTGCACATCCTTACCCCACAGCTGCACGGGTCGGTATTAACGGTACTCAGCACCACAAAAAACTTCTTCCACTTGGAAGCATGTTTCCCCCCATCACAGCAGCCTCTCCTACTTCGAACAAAGCCAAGACAAACATAGATCTTTGTATGCACCTCATGCATCAATGTCAGGTCAGCTCTGGGCACAGCTCTGTCTGATATTCTCCAGAGCCAGGATGAGCGCAGAGCAATGGGAGCTGGCTCGTAACCAGTCCATCACGAACCAGTGGCTGCTGGGCTCTCCACTCCTCGCTCCAGCCTTGGCAATGACAAAGCAGTTGCTCCACAGGCAGCCGCTGCCAGAATGAGCGTGGCTGGCCCGCGGTGCAGGGAGGCAGCGCCTCAGCCTGAACTCACTCCACGTTTCTTAGCAAAGGGAAACGAACCCTCCAGAGCTACAGGTCCAGAAAACACCAGGCCCACTCCTTCCTTCCCTCCCTCCCTCCACACAACTGTAGAGACACCAGCGTCATTTTCTGCCTCTTGGCTCCAGGAAGGGCATTAAAAGCAGCGCACACAGACCATTGTTTCACTCGGAACTGAACATTTCCTGCTATCAAATTTTTTCTTAGACCTAATGTTCTTTAAATGACATTTTGATGTTCAACAGTAACAGCATCTAAAAATACTGGCGAACGAGCCCCTTACCTCCAGCACAGGGTAATACTCCGGTGATGGATTTGCAGGCATCGCTTCCAGAACACTTTGGCACTCCTGAGAAATTGCATTGATGGAGTCCAGCACTGGGTTCATTATAGCAGGGAACTGCGAGGGGGGAGGGCAAGATGTGAGAAGGCTGCTTTCAAGTCTTCTAACACCACTGTGATAAAACCAGCACCAATCTCTTGGAGCTGGACAATACCTCACCCCACCCAGGGGGACTCATTCATGGACATCCCACTCTGCAGAGCAGGGCAATGGTAAGTAGCTCCCACCTGCAGAAACTGGAGAAGAGAGGGGAAACTGGCCAGAGGATGGGACTGGTGATTTTTGTGGCAAGCCCTGCTAGTCCTGGAGAATCACAGAATCGCTTTCTTGGAAAATGCCTTTGAGATAAGAGTCCAATCAAGCCTGTCCACTACTAAACCAGATCCCTGAGCACCTTGTCTACATGTTTTTAAAAGACCTCCAGGGATGTGGACCCCACCACCTCCCTGGGCAGCCTCTGCCAGTGCCCAGGAACCCTTTCTGGAAAGAAATTTTTCCCAAAAATCCAATCTAAACCTCCCCCGGTGCAACCTGAGGCCATTTCCTCTCATTCTATCCCTTGTTACATCACCTCGCTCCAACCTCCTTTCAGGGAATTGTAGACAGTGATAAGGCCTCCCCTCAGCCTTCTTCTCTCCAGGCTAAAGAACCCCAGGTCCCTCAGCCACCTCTAATAACATCTGTTCTTCAGCTCCCTCACCAGCTTTGTTGCTCTCCTCTGGACGCGCTCCAGGCCCTCAATGCCCTTGTAGTGAGGTTTATGTCCCTACTCCACCCCAGCACACATCTCCATCCCCACAACCACACAGCTTCCGCACCTTCAGGATCTTCTCTTTGACACCAGCCACCAGGACCTTGGTGCTTCGAGGGACTTTTGTGTTGGTCAGCAAGATCCGCAGTGCCGGCACCCTGGAAACAGCAAGAGACATCACCTCACCTCTTTCCTTCATGTTCCCCAGCAGCTCCCAAGGCCCAAGCAGCTACAGTTCCTTCAGCCTCCAAAGGACTATTTGAGCAAGACACCCAAGATGAAGAGTCCCACTAGCTTTAAAAAGTTAAGCAGATGCTTAACTGCTGGCTGGGTTGAGGCTCATTCCTCCTACATACAAAGAAAAACTGTACTAGCACTATAAACAGGCCTGTAATGTATTTACTGAAATCCATGCTTTTCAAGCAAATCCTTTACTTCGAAATACTGCGAGACTATCCAGCAGTAGCCATTAACTGCTAATAGAGCAATTTCATGCACTATGAAAGATTTTAATGGAGGCAGATTATACTTCCTTGGCAGAGGCAGAGGGAACACGCAGGACCTGGATTTCTCTCTGTAGCTTGGTTTTCAAACAGTCCTACCACCAGGTAAGCAAAAAAGTTCCTCCTCCCTGCAATTTCATTTGCTACCAGGAGCAGATCTGTTCCTGCTGCCCATAATGCCATGAAATTAATATTGATCCTTTGCATCGTGTTCATCTAATGTCAGATAATGACCAAACATTTCATTGTTCCCATCCACCCCAAACCAAGACAGCACTCAAGGCACCCACACTCATGCAAAACCTGGCTACAAAGCTCCTCCACCACACTGTGAGCCGTCTCTCATCAATCTCCCACCCTATGAGATCCACCCAGTGACATATTCCACCCACCATACGCAAGTGTTATTTTTAAACTCCAATATTACCTCTTTAAGGGTGTGATTTCTCCTGATTGGTATCTCAGGGCTCCACCTAAAGTAAAATACATGCATTGTCTCAGTACACTGTGAGCCGAGATAACAGTGTTGTAAGAGACAGAAGGCCTTTCATCTTCAGAACCTCACCCACTGCATATGACAGTAATTGCAAGGAACACCAGCTAAATGAACCATTTTCTCAGACAGCATGAATCTGCCTCACCCTGCTGACTTAATGAGAGCGTCTGGCTGGACACAGTTAACCCAATGACTTTCCCTTTACCCTCTTCTACTCTGCAATCACGTTAAATACTTTTTAAGGGCAAAGAGTTTGGCCAGCATTAAGTCTTTAGTGAAAAAAAAAAAAAAAAGAATCAAGCAGTGATTCTCTAGGGTAGCGCCAAGCGCGTGGTTTTCAAATTGGACTGAACGTGTGCACTCATGTCAGCAGTCATCCTTCAGCCTGGAATTTCATTGTCCAGAAGGAATGTCTCACTCTGTTCCTACTTTTACAGAGGCATTGCGATTAGGTCTCATTAGAAAGATTATTAAAAGTCTCCAAGGACACTTCCAAAACACTTGGAAGTCTCTGCTAATTGAAACTAAATGACAGCTGTCCAACCGCATTTTCTACCGCATTATCCTTGCGATGGGATTAGGTTCCTTTGTTCACGCCAGAATGTTTAAATATCAGTTATTTGCCACAGGGTCTCTGCCCCACGGCGCTTATCCCTGGTGTTACTGCAGCGAGTCCCCAGCAGCCCCGCTGGCTCTGGTCCCAGCCTAAAGACGGGGCAAAACAAGAAGGGAAAGGATTCCCTCTGCTCAGGTCAAAAGGAGGACCTGAATTTGTGAGTTCCTCATCCCTTTGCTGTACCTCAGTGCAGAAATACAACCTGTAGCTTCCGCTCACTACTTTCCCACCACTGACAGACACGGCAGCAGAGAAGAGAAGCGTGGCTGCTGGCTCTGCCACCCCGTCAGCCCCTCCCAACACCCCCACTCAGTGCCAGGGAGCCACAAACACGGACGTACCCCAAGTTCCAACAGCATTATCCACACCAGAGGGGTTGCCGTGGATCACCCGCTCTCCCTGGAAGGCCCAGCTGTTAATGAGAGTCAGCTCTTCTTCTGTCCACCTGAAAGGCAAGACAATTACTCCAATCACAACCAAAATCTGCACACGCTGATGTCAGAGAGAAGGAGCACAGCAGGCAGTGGGAACGATACAGGGCACCCAGTTGCTGTGGGAAGCCCCAGCACCACAAATTCTCTCTGGGCACTGCTGTTTCCAGCACCCAGCTGGCACTTAGCACTTTTCTGCGTGGTAGCAAGTAGAATACAACCAGCCCCATGAGGGGAACTGGTGCTGCTCCACAGAGACCCCACAAAGGGTGCAACCGCTATCCCGTGCTCCTGCTGCAGGCCAGCAGCAAGGGAGGAAGCCAATTCAGGGAGAAGATCGTAGCCCTGGCTGAGCAAAGATCAAATTTAACTGACTGCAAGTCCAGACCAATCCCCACCTCCCTGACGCTGCGTGTTACTGCACATCTTGGCCTGAGATCCTGCTCACCAACAGGCAGGACAGTGCTGTTTGCAGACACAGGAGGCACAACGTGAGAAGAGAATAGTAAAAGTTGCATTTCACACGTGCAACTGCCAGCTGCTCAGCTTCAGAAGCCTCACAAACTGGGTCAAAAGGTGTAGATGGAACTGATTTACTGCCTCCAGCAAAGACTTTGATTTTTAAGGATTGGCTCCTAACACTTCAAGCCACGCTGGGTGCTGGCACTTGAAGCACAGAAGGGAACCAAATGCAGATCCAGAAGGTGTTATGCTAAAAACACAGAAGCGGGTCTTCCTGTTATCTTAAAAGCAGTCGCATAAGTTGGCAAGAGCTTTGAGAGTTCAAATGCTGGCACGAAGGGTTTGGTGCTGGGTCACACTCAGCAAGGATCAAGGCTCCTGCTGAAAATATTAATTGACATGCTGTAGCGACACAAAAACCAAACACACGGCTACCAGCTACAAAGCAACTGCTGCCTGCAACTTCACCACAAATCCACCACGGTGATTACTCCCCAGCACCTCTCAAAACCTCACTGCCCTGGGCCTGCATCCACACAATCACCCTCAGAACTCACCAGCCTGTTTCAAACCCGTTCCCTGCCCCCATACTGAAGGGCTCTCTCAAACCCTGGCACCCCAAGGGAAGTTTAACACCCACTGGGAGTCCACTAGCCATCCTGCACCCCACTGTAACCTACTTGGACTCAAAAGAGCCTGCAAATACACATCTCTAACCCTCTCCTAGAACACAGTCTGCAATCTTGAGACACAGCACACATCCCAAGCCACCACTCAAATGGCCTAAGAGACAATGATATCAGATATGCCAGCATCAGTGATGTTCTGCAGAGATCAGAGCTGGTGTTAGGCACAGCAAGAACATTCATTCGACAGGTTTTCAGAACATGGGGCCCCAAATAAGGGGTACGCAGAGGCACAAACAAGGCTTTTCAACAAGCATCACGCAGTCTTACATGAAATAACGAGTCACTGACCACTGCTAAGGCAAAGCAGAAATTCTGAGAGCCACCTGCTATGTGGAAGCTGCTTCCTTTAGCTCCCTGCTTCCCCAGGCCTCAGCTGAATGTCTTTATCCATCTCCACACACCTTTCATTTCACTTGCCAATGTTTAATTTGTGAAGCATTCATGGAAACAGCTCACACCACCGCTACTCAAAATAGAAGCGCAGTTTGCTGTAAACCACTTGTTTTTAATCCTCTTTGAGAGGCTGTGATTCTTCTCTACACAGGAGTCATTATATCATGCTGTTCTTTTCTTGCAACGTTAAGCAAAATCCTTCTGAAGTCTGACACCCCCATCTCTCACTTACCCCTCTGCATGCCAGCTGGAAGAAAAAAAATCACGCTCTATTCAAGCTGCGGCTAAGACGTGCGAGCAGGGAATGAAGACATCCTCGCTGCCTGGTTTGGAACCGGCCTTTCATTTCTCACGCTGCGTGACTCTTTGGAAGATTTGCCTGAGTGCAGCACACAAACCGCTCCACTTTAGCAACGTGTTTCTGGGTCAGGCTGCAAGCTCTGGTTTTGAAGAGGAGCCTAGTCACCCCCTCTCGCTGTCTCACTGTCAGTCCCACACAAAATCCAACCATGAAAGGTTTGCACCTGGCACGGAGCACACAATAGAGGGCTCTGCCGCTCCAGCTGCAACAGGCATCTTGAAACAGAGCCTCCTCAGACACACAGCGGAGCAGACCAGTTTTTCAAGATTGAACAAGGGAAAGCAACCCCAGGGTAGAAAGAAACTCCCTTTCACTAGCTACAGATAAGGAGGAAACTCAGAGGAAACGTACCACAGGCAGAAAATAAATTCATGTGAAAACGCAGAAAAAACAGAAAGGATCCTCAACTCCTTGAGGACTCAAAACAAAACCTGGAAGATGCTCGGGGACAAAGAGGAAATAGAGGTTAAAAAACCCATCGGATTAAAGAGAGCATTTTATTTTCTTGGCAAAATAACGCTTTTTTTTTTTAGCATGTATATCTTACACCAGATAAAGGAAATGTGCAAGTTTTACCAAGTCTCTGCATCCAGTTGCTTTCATGAGGAGCAGCAAATTGCTCCCTGCCCAGGGAGGGGGTTGAGTCACCTTCCCTGGAGGTGTTTAAGGCAGAGGTGTACAAGGCGCTGAGGGACATGGTTTAGTGTTTGATAGAAATGGTTGGACTCGATGATCCAGTGGGTCTCTTCCAACCTGGTGATTCTATGAAACATACAGTTAAAAAGTCAAAGCCCTGCGTTGGGGCACACTTCTACTGCTAGGAACACAGGGTGGCAGGAGAAGAGGAAGGGAAAGGAGCTGGGCTCAGGCTGCTGCAGGCACAGCCCCGGCCCAGGAGTTGGCCTGAGAGACCGAGAGATGCCAGCGCCAGAATCTGTGCAGGTACAAGGAAAGACAGAGGCGGAGAGGAGCAGAGCTGCCCTGGGCTGTGCATCCAAAGCCCCTGCATTACCTGGCTGTGGAGTCTCCCTCCTTCAGCGGGCAGGAGATGGCTCCGCACGCCATCAGCAGGGCTGCTGCCAAGCAGACAGCATAGGCAGCACTTGAACCCAGCCCAGCTCCTGTGGGCAGCTCGGACCACACCACGATGTCCACGCTGGGAACGTCTCTGAAACACAAGCACGCAGGGTCTAAGGCAACGACCTTGAATTCTGTCTCAAGACAACATTTCAAAGGCAAAAGATTCCAATTAGGACTGGTCATGGGAAAAGCTTGTTGAAAACTGGCTACATCAGCACACGCACTCGCATCCGACACGTGGGGGCTTCAGGAGGGCTCAGTTGGTGCAGCTGAGTAGCCTGGCAAAGCCATTGTACCAGAACAAAGCCTCGCTGAATTGGATCTGTGATTAGCACAGCTTGTCAAGCTGCTAGCAGGGGTACTTAGTAACTAAACACTTGAGTAGCACCATCAAGAAATCCTGCAAAGATTGCTGTAGACAATTTTAAACATATTTAAAAATAAAGCATAAATATGCAAGTCCATAACTGCAGTTGCATCCTACTGGAGCAATAAGATGATGAAATACGCACATATCTGTGCCCAGTGCTCCTTTTCTCCGCTGAACACACTCTGTTTGTGTTACAGACCCAAATGTTAAACCCAGAAGCTCTTCCCTGGCTGGTGAGTGACATGAACTCTGAACTGACGGCTTCAAAGAAACCTGATGACAGCCCCAGAACTATTGCCAAGCAACTCAGAGGCTGCAAAGCAAACCACAACCCAGCTACACATCATAATTCTTTAACCTTTGATTCCTTTGCTACGAATATTGAAGTCAGGTTCTGATTTGGTTTAAGTTCAGAAACTGGAACAGCCCCAAGCTGTAGTTACCCCACATTTCTCATATTTTCAGGGAGATTCAGCCCACAAGAGGGATCAGACATAGCTCAGACAATGAATCTGCAGCTCATTTCTGTACCATTTTCCTAACCTAAGCCAGGATGAAACAAAGCCTGACAGAGAGAGGGATGTCTGTCCCTGCTTCTGGGTGGCATGAACTGCTCTGACCTCAGCACCTCAAAGACAGATGCCTAAATGAGAGCAGAGGATTCCCAGCTCCCCCACCCAAAAGCTCAGCTCCAAAGAGTCTCCTGTGGAGCTGAGGGCCTAAATGAAGCAAGAAGCCTTTTCATTTCCTATTTTACCTCAAAGATTTAGTTTCTTCCCGTGACCTTGTATAGAAGCAATTAATGGTGAACACAACTCAAGACAGCGTGTTTATTTTGGGGCAGGAAGATCACCTTACCCATACTTAGCTGAAATAGCCAGGCACATATACAGAAAGGCAAGAGTAGCAAGGCTCTCAGGAGCTGAGGCTCCGGCAGCGATTCCAGCAAACTCTCTCAGTATATCCAGCTGTTCTGCGCTGGGGGACTTAGAACCATCAGAGTCAGCTATGAAAGCAAGCAGGGGAGAATTTAAACACTTCAAAACCAGGGAACTGTTAATCTTGAAAGCAGTATTTACAAGAAAATCTACTGTTATAATAGGCAGAAACAGACTGAGCCAATTTCAGGTTTCACCTACAAACTTCCCATCTGAAGATCCATGATAAAATAAAAGCAAGATCTTCACCAGCCACTCCGAAACCCCAGTGTTTCCACATTCACCTCTGTGCTGCATTACAGCCATCTCCTTGCCTACATTTTCCAGTGTGCTCATCCATCACTATGTAGAGCCTGGCAAGTCACAAACTGTTTATTAAAGAATGTGGATTTTCTGACGTGCTTCACATGAGTCTGAACTCTAAATATCAGTGTTGAAGAACTTTTGGTCAGTGCTGAGAGAAGTTACCAATACTCTGACTCGGCAGACCTTGCTCCACTTTCTGCTAAGCAAACACCGCTCACAAGGGTGACAGGAGTTAACACCAGGTACTCCAGAGGGAAACAGCACGACCACCAGTGGGGCTGCAGCCAGTACTGGGCGCTGCAGGAGTGCCAGTGAGGGCTGGCATGGGGCAGAGAGGCAGGATCACAGGTCCCTGCCTTCCCCCAGGGCTCTCAACTCAGATGAGCTTGAGGGAGACTCTCTTTTGGTTCCCATCAACAACACACCTGGACATGGTCCCTGGCTGGCTTCTGTCTGTACTGCACCACTGGCTGAGCTGCAGCAGCACTAGAACAAGCCCCCTGGCAACCCAAAACAGGAGGACACAGCTATTGCAAGGGCCCCTGGCTGATACCAAACCATCAGGCAGGTCACCAAGAGACACACAGAGGGAGTGGGGGTGCCTGAGTGTGAAGGGACACATTAAACACACTGAGCGTGGTCAGAGGCAACGGGGCCCAGCAACATTCTGTAAGGGGAAGAGATAACCCTGTGGGGTCCCAGCACAGGAGCAAAGGGTGGAATGCACTGGGCAGGACTGAGAGCCCCACAAGACATAGAAGCAGCAGCCTCCTCCTCCCGGTGCTTGCCTGCAAACCCCCTCCGCAGGGCCTGGAGGCTGGGGGTATCCCAGCTCCTCTTGACGCCGACACCAGGCAGGTGGATGCACACTCTGTCATCCTCGCAGGGCCGCAGCTGGAGGAAGGTCCTCAGGTTCAGGGCCACGGCCAAGGCCACCTGCAGGAGGGAAAAAGGGCACAATGTAAGGCGAGAGATGGGGGATGAGGGGTGGGGGGTGAGGGCGAGAAGCGCGGTGAGAGGGCTGGGAGGCAAGAGTGAGGTGAGGAAGAGAAGCGGGATGAGGGAAGAAGGGGGCGAGGGGAGGAGAAGCAGCAGGGTGAGGGGGAGAAGGAATTGAGGGTGAGGAGGAGAGGCAAAGTGTGGGGAAAAAGGGAGTGAGGGGGAGAAGCAGAGTGAGGAAAACGGGAGTGAGGGGGAGAAGCAGAGTGAGGAAAACGGCAGTGAGGGGGAGAAAGGAATGAGGAGGAGGAAGGGGTGAGGGCAAGAAGGAGGCAAGGGGGAATGGGGTGAGAATGAGAATGAGAAGCAGCGTGACAGGAGAAGGGAATGAGGGCAAGAAGAGGAGTGAGGGCAAAAGGGAGCGAGGGCAGCGAGAAGTGGGACGAGGGAAAGGGATGAAAGGGGTAAGGGGGTAAAGGGAGAGGATGAAATAGGTGAAGGGAGGAGGAGAAGCAGCGTGATGGAGGTGGGGAGGGGAGACGGGGGCGAGCAGGTGAGAGGGAAGAAGGAGAAAGGGAGGAAGAAGGAGAAGAAGGGGGCGCAGAAGCGGCGTGGATGGCGGCGTGGGCGAGAGCGACCCGGAGCGTCCCGGAGCCCGCGGGGGCGCCAGGCCCCGTACCTTGCCGTGCACCACGGCGTGCTCCCCGTGCAGGATCACCTTGCCCGGCGCCGACACCACCAGGCCGCGCTCCCGCACCTCCCGCATCCCAGCTCCGAGCGCAGCCACAGGCCACCCCCGGCCCCAGGCCCCGCCCCTTATAGGCCCGGGGCCCATAAGCCACGCCCACTCACCGACCCAACCAATCACAGAGCGTCTCTGAGGGGGCGGGGCTTCTCGCGGACCAATCGGAAGGCGGCGGCTCCGAGTGGCGCGGCGCTAGGGTGACAAGCGCGCGGGGCGGGGCCGGCGGCTACGGTGGCCGAGAGGGGCCGCGGAGCGCGCTGCGGCTACGGCGGCCGGCAGGGACCATGTTGCGGCGGGCGGCGGGCTGGGGCCTGCGGGGGCCGCTGTGGGCGGTGGGGCGGCGGCCGAGCGGGACGGGCAGGTACCTGGGCCTGGGCCAGGTGGGCCTGGGCCTCGGGGGGGGGGCCAGGTGGGCCTGGGCCTCGGGGGGGGCTGGCACCGGGCCGGGTCTGGGACAGGGGGGGACGGGACAGGGCCCCATGTCCTGTCCCCGACCTCCACCCCTCGCTTATTAAGGCCCCTCATCCCCCCCCCTTTCTTATTAAGTCCCTATGTTCTCCCCTCACCTTTCTCACAGCCCCATGTCCCCCCACTTCCTCCTTTCTCAAGGCCCCATGCCCGTTCACCCTCCTTATTAAGGCCCTATGTCCCCTCACCCCCTTCCTCAAGGCCCCGCGCCCCCCCCTCCTTGCTTATTAAGTCCCTGTGTTCTCCCCCCACCTTTCTCACAGCCCCATGTCCCCCCACTCCCTCCTTTCTCAAGGCCTTGTGCCCGTTCCCCCTCCTTATTCAGGCCCTATGTCTGTCTCCCCCTTTCCTCAAGGCCCCGCGTCACCCTCCACCTTGCTTATTAAGTCCCTGTGTTCTCCCCCCACCTTTCTCACAGCCCCATGTTCCCCCCCTCCATCCTTTCTCAAGGCCCTGTGCCTGTTCCCCCTCCTTATTAAGGTCCCGCGTCTCTCTCCCCTCTTCCTCACGGCCCCATGTCCCCCCACCCCCTTCCTCAAGGCCCCATGTCCCCCCACCTCACCTTTCTCACAGCCCCGTGTCCCTCCATCCCCCCCCTCTCTCAAGGCCCCGTGTCCCCCCTCTCATGGCCTGGTGTCCCCACAGCCCTGATAGCGATGGCCCCGATGGCGACGGCTCCGACCGCAGCCCTCGCCGCGTTCCCCGCAGCGGCCGGTTCCCGAGGATCTACACGAGGACTGGAGATAAAGGTATCGCCCAGGGCAGAGCGAGGGGGATGCGGGGCAAGGCCAAACTGACCCCCGTGGGGCTGGGCCCGGCCTCTGAGTGACTCCCCTGCACTTTTCTCAAAGGCTTCTCCAGCACCTACACCGGGGAGCGGAGGCCGAAGGGTGACCAGATCTTTAACGCCCTGGGAACCACCGATGAACTGAGCTCGGCCATTGGGTAACCCCCACCCCAGGACCCTCTCTCGTGACTGTGGGGGCCTGGCTGCTCCTGCCTGGTGGCCGTGCACTCTGGGGAGCCCTGGCGTTGGCTGAACCCAAGCCTTCTGCACCCTCGAGCCTGGAGACACCATTGTAGCCCCCTTCCATGACGGTCTTCTGGGTGTCCTCTTCTATTAGGAACTGCTCTCCCTGTCCTGCTGCCTGGCAGGAGGGAAAGGGATGTGCTGTCAGCCAAAATTCTCTTGAAGCTCGCACTGACAACCAACCAGGAGTGTCTGAATTCTGTGTATTCACTTCATAGAATGATTTGGGTCAGAAGGGACCTCAAAGCACATCCATCCATCCATCACCTCCCACTGGATCAGGGGCTCCAAACCCCATCTAACCTGGCCTTGAACCCCTCCAGGGATGGGGCAGCCACGAGTTCTCTGGGCAACCTGGGCCAGGGCCTCCCCACCCACGCAGGAAGAAATCTGGGAAAAGCCATATATATATCTATGTTTTCCCATATATAAGGAAAAATATTTACACACAATCTTTTCAAAGCTTTTTCATTTCTATCTGACTCTGCTTTTTTGTTTTTCACCTAAGGCTTGCTAGTGAATTTGGCAGTGAAAAGGGCCACACCTATGTCGAGCAACTTCACAAAGTGAGTATTAATGGAAATCCTTGCCCAGTGCAACCACTTCACCTGTGCTGCGTATTCATAAATTCTTTAGACACAGTGCTCTCACTGCCACATGGGGATTTAATACATTTAATATTAAAATAAATAAATATTTAAAACATTTGCCTTTGATTATTCTCTAAGAAATTAATTTCTTTAACCAAGAAGGAAACAGGTTGCTCAAGTAATTTCTTATGGGCAAACATGTCTCTAGATTGATTCAGACCCGTTACTGTACGTGGCCATGGACACAAGTCTTGCTGTGTAGCCTGAGAATTGGAATTGAGGCAAAGTAACCACATGGGCACAGTGGTGGGAGACAGCTCCCACCGTGGCTGCCTGTGGGGTTTGTTAATTAGTGCTGCTGTGCACAAGAACTCAGAAGGAGCTAATCAGAGACTTGAAAAAGCTTTACCAGTCTGCTTCAAGTATCCTGGGCTGTGGAGTGATGCCCCTCTTGGAAGCAGACGTGACATCAAGCCAGCACTGTCTGCAGCTGTTTGTCACTGCCTTTCTTCCAGGGGTTACTGGTTTGGTGTCCCACTGGCACAGGGATTATATGAGCATTCCCCACTCTGCTTTCTGCAAAGTCAGCTAGGGTGGTTTAATGTGCCAGTGAAAACAAGTACATGCACTAATCTGGCTTCTCATAAAGCAATTAGGAAGCACTTATCTGATCCCCCCTGCCAGCAGGTTGGGGATGATGAACAACAAGGGTAGGATCTTCTTTAATCAGCACAACCAGCTGTCGCCTCCCAGAGCTTTGCTGCAGTTGTACCGGTGCATCAAAGGCTGGTTAATGAAAGCAATTCTTATTTTTGTCCTGATTGCCACATCTAGGTCCAGTGTATGCTGCAGGATGTGGGCTCCAACATCGCGACGCCGCTCTCCTCAGCCAGGGAGGCTCACATAAGTAAGCCCCACAGTCCCTTTCCTGGGATAACAGTTCTTGAATCACAGCTGTCCCTCCAGACTGGCTCTGAGGAGGCTGTTTTTGGTGTGTGGTAGTCAGAGCTGCCCCAGGGCTGCGCTGCAGTGCGTGTCTGGTGCTGACTGGAGTCGCTCCTGGTCCCACAGGCTGCTGCTGCCGCCTGTGTGTGACTCAAGTGATGTCAGCTGGCCTGAGGTGCTGCCCCAGCACTGACACAGCCACAGCAGCTGGACAGGGAGCCAACCCTGCTCTAGCAGGAGGACTCTTTGGGGATGCTTTCTTAGGACTTACTGATCCAAGAAGCTTGAAAGTAGAGTTCTGTCTGTAGACTGAATCACGTCTGCATTTCTTTTAGTTGATTCTTTTTCTCCCTCTGTAGAACGAACATCTTTCAGCGAGAAGCCAGTTCTGGAGCTGGAGCAGTGGATTGACAGTTACACAGAGCAGCTTCCTCCGCTCAGATCTTTCATCTTGCCAGTAGGTAACTGCTTATGCCTCTCACTGACTGGAAAAGGCTCACTCTGTTAGGGGAATCCAGTCTGTCCTTTTCTGTGGGAAAACAGGTTGTGATGGCATCATTTGCATGGCCAACTACCAAAAGAAAAACTGAGAGAAGGACCTGGTTGAGTTAAATTTCCACATCCTACTGCATTCAGATATCTCTTCCCAGCGGCCTGGCCATAACACAGGGTTCAGTAGTGTGCGTGCTCAAGATGTGATAAGCTTTGTCGCGGCCGTACAAGGAGGTGGGTGGCTCTATCTGTTAGCAGACATCGATGTGCTGTTTCATTGTTGTTTCAGTCGGGCGGTAAAAGCAGCGCTGTTCTCCATTTGTCCCGAGCTGTCTGCCGCCGAGCTGAGAGGTGGTGAGTGTTGGCTGTAGCAGAACAGAATAAAATGGATAAAAGGCGATCAGAATGCTATAACGATAGCAAATTATTGCAGTTGGAGCAATCAACCATAGCTTTATTGCACTTGGCTAGAGCTTGAGTCAAACTTCATATGTTTGTATTAGTCAAATTCCCGGAGTGCAGTCAGCAGAAAGCAAGTGTCTCTTCCCTCCCCTGGACTGGATCATCCGAGCCGAGATCTTCAGAAAGAACAGAGGGGTTTATGTTGAGATGCATCTGCCTGTTCGGCTCTTATCTGGTTTGCTAAGGGTGTTCTGTAGGCGAGCACAAGCTGGGGCTCTGGCAGGTTTGAGATCCAGGGAAGCTTTTAACGGCTTAAGATGTTACTGCCCACACCTACCTTTCCTTCCTGCCAGGGGAGATGAAAACTCCCCATGTCAAGTCTGTAAGAGGAGACTCCCTCCTGACAGTGTAAATCACTTCCATGCAGTCTCTTGTGTTAGCCTGACCCCTGATGTGCAGGAAGAAGTTTCTATGGATGTGCTCTGCTAGAGGATTGCTCCTCTGACAGGATACACTGGAGCAGCACGATCCTCAGACAGCTAACATCACAGTCGGGGGTGTCTTGTCTAAGGAAAGCTGCAATAATGAGGACTGTACAGCAGTCTGGAGGCCAGAGGTGGCTGTTCCTCAACAAAAGAAGGGTCCCTGTTTACCTGCAGAAAAGGATAATGATCCTGCAGGGTATTAATCACCTGTGAACTGTTCAGTGGTACCCACTGATGAGCGTCCTTTAGAGGCTGGAGCTGCGGTCCTCCACACAGTTACAAATATTCATGACATTCTGTAGCCACTATAGATCCCTCTGGGGCAGTAAGTGCTAAGGGGAGTTAAATTGGGTCTCCAGGGGAGGCTGAGATGGGAAGGCTGATGCTCCAGGAAATCACCCTCATTCTGAGCTAGAAACTTGAATACACTAGCAGTGTCCTTTTCTTGTTCCAGCGTGGTTCCGTTAGTACAAGCAGGGGAAGCTGATCCGAACGTGGCCAAATACTTGAACAGGTAAAAAAAAATGAAATCCCACCCCTTACTCCGTGCTTCTGGAGTGTGCCTTCGTTTTGGGATAAGCCAGTGGGGTTTTAATTCTCAAAAAGCTTCCTTTCAAAGCAAGATCTTTGAAGTTTCAACAAGCAGCTTGTCAAACAGTGCTCTTGCAAGACCTGCATCTTCACAGGTGCTGAGGGAGCCATTGCTTCCTTACTGAAGGCCATTTTGGAAGTCGCTTCTCATGTGGTTTCTCTTTGCCTTCCTTTACCTGCTGTTCCTGTGCTGTAATCCCCTGTGCTTTGCTGTGTAATTGTTTGTTGCTGGATACAAACGCACCTGATGTGAGAAGTGGTTTCACTGCTTTTGTCTTGGTTTTCAGACTGAGCGACTATCTCTTTGTTTTGGCACGTTACGCTGCGATGAAGGAAGGGAAGGAAGAGAAAATATATATAAGGCCTGACCCTTAACAAGGAGCTGGAATGCTTGTTTCCTTGATCGTGGGAAGCAGACTGCTTTCCCCCTGTCAAGGAAGGGAAAGAGAACAAGCCTGGGTTGGAAATGTGAGTTGCCAAGAGCTTAAATAACTAGGACCTTGTTCCTAAATACTGTGAGGAACACAGCTGTTCTGTTCACTGGGCCTTGTCCAAGTGTCCCTTGTGTAACACGGCGCTGGTGCCATCAGAGTTGCTGTTTTCTGGGGTTGGAGCTGAGGGAGGAGGGTTTCAAGAGCTAATTTCTAGAGACTTCCCTGAGCAGCAGCAGGTGCTGTGGAAAGGCTTTGGCCTCTGAGGAATGAAGAAGAGAAAACAAATCGGCTTCTCTTTGTAAGTTGTAACACTCATACAGAACAGCAACTGTGTAGAGATCCAGGAACTCTGTCCGCAAGCTTCGAAATAATAAATGTGATTTACTTGTACCACAGGGCCCTTAAATGTCATACTTTAATACTGAGCCCAGCGTGCTTTGCTTTTTTGAGTTGCTTTCAATCCATCAGCGCTGGCTGAGGCTGAGCTGTGTACATTTACAGGAATGCACTAAGAATTCTTTGGCTCTGGCTGCCAAGAATGGCTCTGCGCTGACAATCCAGCGCATCCTCTGCCAGGAACAGGGCTCACGCAGGACAGGGGGATTAAAAGAGAGATGGTTCTGTGATTCTAATCTCTGTTGAGGCAGCTGGGGTTCGCTCCATGGGAGCTGCTTGGAGTTAGCTCACAGCATCCCCCTCTGGCTGCAAGTACAGCTGAAGGAATAAAGCCCATGTTTTAGTTTCAGAATCCTCTGGGGACCACTCGAGTAGTGAAGTTTGCAGATAAAGGTGTTGTGATGAGTAGCCCAGGGTTGGTGCCTCCTCAGTTGTAGCTGGAAGAGAGACTTATACCCTGAGAATCCATCTCACACATGTTAACGTCCCCATTGACCGGGAGTGTCACTGTCATGGAGCTCTCAGGAGAGTTGAGCTTGGAGAATGTGGCCGCAGACATCCCAACAGCAGAATGAGGCACTCAACGGGGCAAACCTTCTCTGTTTCAGCTTCCTGGTGGACTCAAAACTGCCAAAACCCACACTTGGGTCTGTGAACAAGAGCATCAGAGCCAACGAGGAGTTAACACC
The DNA here is from genome assembly GCF_032191515.1 of Phaenicophaeus curvirostris. Lineage (NCBI taxonomy): Eukaryota > Metazoa > Chordata > Aves > Cuculiformes > Cuculidae > Phaenicophaeus > Phaenicophaeus curvirostris. The sequence goes on from NC_091408.1 coordinate 2,608,968, forward strand.
TTGCTACCTGTGTTGTGCAGAGAACACAATCAGTTTTTTAAGTCCAAGCCATTACAGCTTGGAAGTATAATTGGGAAGAGGAACAGCTGAGGGACCTGGGGCTGTTTAGCCTGGAGGAGGCTGAGGGGAGACCTCATCGTTCTCTGCTGCTCACTGAAAGGAGGTTGGAGCAAAGTGGGTGCTGGTCTCTTCTCCCAGAAGTGACAGAACAGGAGGAAGTGGCCTCAAGTTGCACCAGGGGATGTTTAGATTGGATAATAGGAAGCATTTCTTTAGCAAAAGAGTGGTGAAGCATTGAAAGAGGCTGGAGTCTCCATCCCTAGAGGGGTTCAAAAACCGTGCACATGTGGCACTTCAGGACATGGTTTAGTAGGCACGGTGGGGCTGGGGTGACGGCTGCACTGGATGAGCTTAGAGGTCTTTTCCAACCTTAATAATTCCATGATCCTATGAGTTAAGCACTCATGTTGAACGTGGCAGTTATAGTCTTCCCTTCCTGCTGGAGGAGCTTCACGGAAACCTATGAGCCGTGAGGTGGTTATGCACATCAGGAGCACTTGTCCTGCACTAAGGGTGCCACTTCTGGTGGTTGGAGCTTTCCAGTCGCTTGTGCGGATTCCTCAGTATAATTAATTATGTAGAAACAACCTTAAACTTGCTTCCCGAGAGCACCCGTGGCTTCTGTGTGAACTTTTTAATCGGAGTGGGGTCAGAGTGAAGAATGCCCGGTGCTAATAGACACTGCTGTCTCATTATTCACCCTTTTTTTTTTTCCAAACAGATATTTCATGGCTATTGTTAATGCACATTTTTCACAGAGTAATTTTCCAAGCCTTAGCCTGTAACGCATCCCAATGACAAATGCTCTGGGTTTGGGCTGTACCGTCAGCTGCAATGTCACATCAGACATTTCCTCAGTGCCTGTTCCAGACAGGCCATCCAGTTTTATGATAGCTCTGTCTCAGTGATCGCTACTGAACCTTAAGAATCTAGAGGCTTTTCAAGTTTAATTGAATAAAATTCTTTGCAATATAAATTCTTCATGAATGCTTTATAAATCAGCGCCGCGATGGATTTATAGTAGTGTCTTTTTTTTTTCCAGCTGGGGGGAAGAAATCTCTGGTTTGGGATCAAAGCTAGTATTGTTTGGATTGCAAGGAGAAATAAATTTAGCGACTACGCTTTAATGTGATGTAGAAATTAAATTTATTAGGGTGTGCACAGCTTCCAGCTCCCCCCTCTCCCTTTCTACCCAAAGATGTCTGCGATTGGTTCTGTGGGGTGGAAGCAGAGAATTGAATCACAGAATGGTTTGGGTGCGAGGGACCTCAAAGCCCATCCAGCTCCACCCCTGCCATGGGCAGGGACACCTCCCACTGGGTCAGGGGCTCCAGCCCCATCCAACCTGGCCTTGAACCCCTCCAGGGATGGGGCAGCCACCCCTGCTCTGGGCAACCTGGGCCTCGCCACCCTCACAGCAAAACATTTCTTCTTAAGATCTCATCTCAATCTCCCTCTTTCAGCTCAAAACTGTTCCCCCTCATTCTCCCCCTGCCCTCCCTGATCCAGAGCCCCTCCCCAGCTTTCCTGGAGGCCCTTTCAGCACTGGAAGCTGCTCGAAGGTCTCCCCAGAACCTTCTCCAGGCTGAACAACCCCAACTCTCCCATCCTGTCCTCACACAGGAGATGCTGCAGCCCTCGGATCATCTCTGTGCCCTCCTCGGGGAGGGAGGCTGGGGTGCCCCCGGTGTTTCATTCAAGCAGGCACAGGGGGCCAGGGATCGAAGTTCGGAGCAAGAGGAGAAGAGGCTGAGCACAGTCCCGACTCTCCCAGCCTTTCCTCATACGGGAGGAACAGGTAATGCTTGCCTGGCGAGAGCGGGCAGGAGTGAAGCGTCACTAAAATGAAATACAGGCTTTAAAACAAATAAAGCTCTGTTGCTCTGGGTTAGCATTTGTTTTTCTAAGTCCTTTGTTCCCACCCAGCAGACCCAGCCGTACAGCACAGAGATTCCAGTGCCTGCACCTCATTAATATAACGGGAGGAAGGCAGATGCTTTGTCCGTCCTGGCCGTATGCAGAGCCCAGCTACATTCCTGCCTAGCAGGGTTCCTTATTTATGATTACGTTGAAGCTGCCAGCACAGACATATGTTGCTAAGGGTCGTTTATTCTTGTTTGTAAAATGTATGGCTGCTCCTAGCTTCCACACTGTCAAAACTGGAAGAACTGGCCCCAAAATCTCTTGCTGCATGATTGGATCAGGCTCCCGTACATCTGTTAACGCTGTAGGAGCTGTAAAATGAAATAAGTTTCACTATAACTCAAGTACCTCTATTACCGCCGCAATGTGTAAGCGGCAGAGCAGGCTGCTGCTCTTGCAGAAATGACACAAACATACATTTTGCCAAGTCCTACATAAATTCATACGAGGCAGCGTTTCTGCTGCTACCACACGGAAGGAAGGGTGGCTGCGTGTGTCCCCCCGGCCTTGGCAGGAGCCGCTGGTCCCACCAGCCTGAGGAGCTGCAGGGGAAGGTCGAGTTTTAGGGTGGACGGCCCCCAAACCAGGAGCCAGCAAGCCCTGCACCCCTCCTGTCAAGCTGGAGGAGCAGAAGGGACCACGTCTGCCATCAGATTGAGTCCTCTGCAGTTGCAGGCCCCTAAAAATGAGGGTCTTTGGAAGAAATGTTTCGTTGAGAGGTTGGGGAGGCCCTGGCCCAGGTTGCCCAGAGCAGTGGTGGCTGCCCCATCCCTGGAGGGGTTCAAGGCCAGGCTGGATGGGGCTTTGAGTCCTTACCCAGTGGGAGGTGTCCCTGCCCATGGCAGGGGGGTTGGAATTGGATGGCCTTTGAGGTCCCTTCCAACCCAAACCATCCTGTGATTCGATGAAACACCCATTTTGCCTGGAAGGGGTCAAATAAAAACCCACTCCATGCAAACAGTTCATGCTACAGCGATGTAAGACTCAGTTAGGAAAGAGCAGGAAAGTACAGTTGTGGCACCCTGGGCTAAGAGCCCCTGTCTCTGCATCAAACAGAAGCAGATCAAGCCCATTTGCATAGGGGAAAAGGCTTTCTTGGTCCCTCAGCTCTGCCTCTGCAGAAATTACCCTCTTGTGTGCCCCATCCCCACTGCAGCTGCTCTGTGGGTCGCGCACGGAGAGGCAGTGAGACAACTGGTGCTCCAGCCAGCCCAGGGTGAAGGTGAAGCTGCACAGGGTCAGCATCAGAGACCTTGAAAACAACCCCTACAGCCCATTTCCAAACAGCCAGTGCAAGCACCGCTCACCCAGGAGCTGGAGGTGCCAAGCCAGTGCCACACAGGTCTGAGCACTTCATCACCTGGCAGGCCACTGATGCAGAGCTCAATAAGCTGCGGGAATACCTGACCTTGTCCTACTGTGGGATGTGGAGACCAGAGCTCGACCCAGCCTCCTCGCTCTCCACCCGAACCCACAACTTGCCCTGGCACAGCGCGCGGCCCAAGAGGTTGTGCCAGACAGCGGTGTCCAACGGAGGGATGGCCGGTCTGTGTGGGCAGTGGCGGGCGTGGGAGCACCTGTAGGAGTAGACGAGAGGCGTCAAGAAGAGCTGGCAGCTTCCCAACCCCCCCTGTGCCTGCACCGCAGCGCTGGTGGCATGGTCAGAGTTGGGACGCCCCAGCGCTGCTCCCTGCCAGCTCCGGCAGCACCAGCCTGCGCCGATCGCCCCCAGCTCCACGTCCAGCGTGGTGCGCGTGGTCCAAGCGCCTCGGCCAGGGTCAACCTGCAGCTTCGCTCAGCCCCGAGGCGCAGGGGCGCACGCAGAGCCAGCCCCGTGCACGGAGCCGCGCTGGCCTGCCACGCAGCGACGGCAAAGAAGGCATTTTGCCGGGCTGGCTGCCTGCTGCCAGCTCTCTGCCTTGGCAGCATCTGCTGTGAGGTTTCTTTTTGCTGTTTCTGACGGCGCCATATGCCTCCGTGTCAAAACAATGGCACTTGCACACTGACTGGGAGCCCTCTCCCTCGCTCCCACCGCGCTCCCTCTCCCCAGCGGAGCCCGGGCGCCCACGGGGCTGGCCCCGAGCGCCGCTCTCTCCCGGGGGAGCGCGGTTGGCACGGTGATGCCGGGCAGGGAGGGCAGCGGCACAGCGCCAGAGCCAGGGGGGCCGGCTGGAGGAGGGCTACGCTGCCCCGTGCCAACCCTGAAGCAGCAGCAGGCACAGCTCCTTACTCCAAGGATGCTCCCAGAACCGTGTGAGAGGAGAAACACAATGCCTCTGTTATTATAATAATATCATTATTAACAAACCCCACATTGGCTCCAGTGGCTGGATCTGAGGGCAGCTTCTAAAATACAAAGTGAAGTTTTGGAGTCCCCAGCACGAGAAGGATGCGGATCTGTTGAAGCGAGGCCAGAGGAGGCCACAGAGATGATGTGAGAGCTGGAGAACCTCCTGTACGAGGACAGGATGAGAGAGTTGGGTTTGTTCAGCCTGGAGAAGGCTTTGGGGAGACTTTAGAGCGGCTTCCAGTGCTGAAAGGGGCTCCAGGAAAGCTGGGGAGGGGCTCTGGATCAGGGAGGGCAGGGGTAGAATGAGGGGGAACAGTTTTGAGCTGAAAGAGGGTAGATTGAGATGAGATCTTAAGAAGAAATGTTTTGCTGAGAGGGTGGGAGGCCCTGGCCCAGGCTGCCCAGAGCAGGGGTGGCTGCCCCATCCCTGGAGGGGTTCAAGGCCAGGTTGGATGGGGCTTGGAGCCCCTGATCCAGTGGGAGGTGTCCCTGCCCATGGCAGGGGTGGGACTGGATGGGCTCTGAGGTCCCTTCCAACCCAAACCATTCCATGATTGTGTGATCGCCCCTGAGCCATCGTGGGGCCCAGCGTGACGGCACAGGGCACTGAGGCACAGCCACGGCCACCAAAGACTGATGTCAGGACCAAGCAGCGCTTCTCCAAGCCACAAGAACAAATCCTCTATTTCAACCACCACCGCCAGGTCCCCGTGGGCACAGAGGCGCTCACATCACCATCACTAGTGCCCTAAAGCTCCCAGCCCTCAGGGGCACCTGAGCACATGCACCACAAACCAGCCTAACAGAGGGATTTCCAAGCGACCAGCAGCCTCCATCCTCTACCTCGTGGCCTCCTGGCAGAGATGCCAGCACCCCAAAGCTCTGCTCTCCCCTCTGCTGAGTGCTCAGAGAAGGAGCATCACACCCAATGGCTTCCCTGCCCACAGGGAAAGGAAGACAAGACATCCAGTCATCTTACTCGCACCAGGTTTATTTTTCTCTTCCCTGCATTTCTGATACAAGGGAGGTAACCAAGGTCTCCGCAGCAGCGAGTCTTCTATAGAAAAAATAGTCATTAATCTCCTGTGGCAAAACCATCCCTGCCCTCCAAAGAACACCCGCGCACAACACAGCAGGGCAGGCAGGGACCAACGCACATTCGCAGCCTCCTGCTCTGGTAAAAATGCATTAAAGCCTCCCAGTCACACAGAAATCAGCTCCTCAAGAGAAATGTTGTTGTCACACGCACAGCCACCAGGGCGTTCACCAGACAATCACGTTTCATACGCTAGCTACAAAATCAGGTGTAGTGTCTCATAGTGCAATATTTCCAAGCTAAGTCGGCATTAAGAGCTTTTCTAGGAATTGTACTCCTGAGGAATGGAGTTAAAAAAGGGGAGCAAACATTTTATCATTTTATTTCACCATGTTCAGCAATTCACTCCACCGAACAATCGTCGTGCTCTACTCAGACACACTGCATGTCGCTAAACTAAGATCTTGTGGGCTATTTCAAGCTATGATTGGTACAAGTCAGTGCCTAAACCTCCCAGCTACACAGGCAGCAACGGGTTAATGCTGAAATGTTCTCTATTAAAAAAAAAAAAAAAAAGAGAAATGTATGATCATCTTTAATTTCTCTGGGCTCAGAGTCCAATAGCTCGAGTTCCGAATGGAGACAATCCTGTCCTCGCTAACACTTCCAATCACTCCTGCTTAATATGACTGAGCTGACAAAGAAAAAGGATCCCAATGTTGCTTTCCAGATGCATTTCCAGGCACTGGTTCTAAAAAAAAAGGGTGACTTCTCTGAAAACCAGCTGAAGCGAGACAGAAGAAATAGATGAAGCCAAGGCCATCTCCACGCTCCTGGCTGAACAGCGCCAAGTACTTTCTGGTCTGTTTGAAACATGCAACACATCGCGGTTAAAAGGGCCTTTAAAAGAGCCCAGGGAGCCTTCTCCATGCAGACCCAACTATGCTGAGCACACCCAGGGATGCGAATCCAAGTGAGATGGAGCAAAGCCGGCCAGAGGATGAGGTAGGGTACAGCGGCCTCGTGCCCCAGCGGCTGCTGCGAGCTGAGCTGTGAGCAGAGAGCAGGGCCAGGGCCACCAGTGCCCCAGGAAGGCCAGGAGGGGAAAGGAAGACCAGGGGAGATCCTAGCAGCCTCAGTGGGAGCTTGTTTTATTAGTGAGCAGCAACAGGGGAAGGGGAGAAGGTGACTGGGTTTTAATCCTGTCCTGAACAGCAGAGTGTACATGGTTTTCCTTCACGCCAGAAACGCAGTTAGGGCAGAGCAGCCCAGGAGACACAGCAGGCTCTCCGCGCAGCCGGCCCGGCTGAGGCAGGACTTGCAGCAGCACAAGGGATCAGGGCTGGGAAGCTGCTTTACAAACCAGGCTCTGGACTTCATTAGGAATGGCAGGAAGGGTCCACCCCCCGCTTTCAGAGCAACCTGAAAAAGCTGCCTGCTACAGGCAAACATCAACTGGTAAAAATAAGGCCAAAAAGAGACAAAGCGACCCAAATAAATAGTTTGGCAACAAAGCAAATGTGGCTGTTACACGGAAGCCAAGTCCCGGTTCGAAACAGCACTTCTCCCTAACAAAAGAGCCTGCAAAGTAAAACTTCTTTCCAAGTCAGAGGAATTTTGCCAGCGGAGGCTTCCAGAGGGCTCTCGGCAGCTCAATACGTTCCCCTTCCAGAAAGCACAGGGGACACCTGCCCCACTCAAGCGCGGGGGACTGAGAGCTGCCCGAGCTCCGTGCCACCTCCTGTCCTCTGGCAACTAAATACAATGAAACTTTTTCTGCTCCTGAGCAAATTCAGACAACAACCCTGTCCATCCAAATCACAGATCTGGCAAGAGCTTGGCAGAGACACAGCTGGCTTAGCATGCTGACCCCCACGCCTGCTGCTTGAGCTCTTAACCTGCAGCATTGCAAAGCCTTCCTGAAAATGGCAGGGGCCATCTGCTTGTGTTTAACCTGCTGCTTCTCGAATCTGGGCAAGTGGTTCATTCTCCGAGACAAACGCAAGAGCCTTGCACAGAGCGAGGGTGTCAGGAAGCCCCCGTGGAGTACCTGTCCTGAGTAAACAGTGCCCATTTGTGGCACATTCAACAGTGCAGCCTCGTGATGGTCTCCTTGAGGGCTCCGTCACGTTTTCTGGCTTTGTACAGCTTCCCACAGACTTGCTTCCACCCAGTAAGAAACTGGATCATCTCCTGGGAAAGGAAAAAGAAGCGCTCCCGCAGCAGCAGCTGCCCAGACTGCACAGCCCGCTGGGGGGTATTACGGTCACTAATCTGACTGGCACTTGTAATGTTCCTTTTATGCTCCCCCGGGGTTTGCTTTTAAAGACGATTTACGTGGGTGTCAAGTGAAGTGTATTGGGTCAGGCCCATCACCTCCTTCATCCTGGAGAAGTGCCCAGGAAGAGCCAGCCCTGTCTAGCCCCACAGCTCTTCTCTGCAAACCTTTATTATCAGCTGCTTCTCTCCAGCCCTCGAGCGAGCAGTCAGCTCCCACAGAGCTGATCCTCCCTCTGTGCACGAAGGCCTCCACCTCCAGCAGCAGTCAGCAGCTCTGAGAGCCCCCGTTGCGGAGTCCAGGGCCACAGCAACTAGGACAGCTCGAAACCGGTGTTCATGCTGATTGCGTAGCGCAACTTCTCCCGCAGGATGCTCTTCTTGCTGTAGTTAGGAAGCTTGAGGAGGTTGAAACACGTAGAGGAGGTCGGGAGACGCCCACCAGGCTCTTTCTTGCGGATTGTGAAGAAGCCCCGCAGCACGCTGCCCAGCGTGTCACCGGTGTCCTGGAACAGGGCAGAAAGGAGTCACCCTTGTGCTTTTCTGCCATGCTCCTTTGGAGATCGGTGCCTCCATCCAGTGCTAACACAAAACTCTTCAGCCAGGAATGGGCAGAGCCAAACCTCAAAGCCTCATCTCCCACTAAAGCCAGGAAGGAGCCTCTCTCATCATTACAACTTCCATTACATATGCAGGGCCCTCTCTGCAGGTGTGCTGGGAAACAGGCTCAGAGACACGGGGCACAGGGAGGATCCGAGGTAAAAACGCAGCCCTGGAGACAGGCACATGCTGATGTGTGTGTAGATACAGCCATAAGCACCCCATACGCACCCCACAAGTTTTGTCTTTATGTCTTAAGAGTTTCCCAGTGAGACAGAGACAAGGGAGCTGGGCAGGAGAGGAGGCTGCCAGAAGGGAATTCCTGGCAGCGAACGCGTGAGACACGAGCAAGCAGGGTGCCTACCTGATCATCAGAGACTTCCACGCAGCGGATGGAAAAAGGAGGCTTGAGGTAGGCAAAGCCCAGAAGTGGAGGCCTGGAGCAGCTGGTAACAAACTGAAAAAGTGAGGGACAGTGAAAGAAAGCAGCAGTGAGGGCAGCCTGGCTGTAACAGAGACACAGTTAACACGGTTAACTGGGTGTGTGAGCACCCCCAGTACAATAGTGCTGAGCTTTAGTGTGCAGCTCTGCCAGCCTTTGAGAACAGGACTGTTCATGGTGACACCAGAGCATTGACAGGAGCTCTGCTTCCACGGCTGACCCTCTGCAGGGGAGCAGGGTGTTGATCTTAAGGTATAAAGCACCCTGACTCTCCTATTAGCATGGAAAGCACCCAGCTAACAGAACAGCGCTGGTCCAACCCCCGCAAACGACCGGTTGGGCTGAAACGACTGCATTTACCTTGAGAAACATGGCTCTCTCATCGGGGCTGAAGTCATTGCCGAGAATGTCCCACAGCCAGATAATGACTCGGTGGCTCCCATGGAAGCCCCCGTAGTACACCGTGTGTTTTCTGGGGAGAGAAAGATTGCGATAGGCTTGTGTCCCACTGCAGCAGGAGGGTCACAGCTGGCCAGTTCTGGAAGGATCAATATCTGCCACTGGTCAGGGTTTGCTCTACCAGTACTGAAACCCCATCAAATGCTTACTCGATTAGAGAAAAGGGAAGGGCAGACAGAAATTCCACTCAGGAGTCAGCAAAGAAAGGACCCTTCCCATTCATTAGTACTTTGCCCAATTTAGCTTTAAGGAACACATTCTTCGTCTCCATTCATTTCTGTCTGCTCCTCAAATTTCAATTAGGAGAAGCAGAAAGCTGTGAAAGAGCCAGTCCCCTGTGAACATCCCAATAACAACATAATAAAATGCCTTGGTTTGCTGAGAGAGAAGACCAGCAGACCAAGTTGCTCACTTACTTTAAGTCCTCGAGGTCAATCTCAGCATTGTCACCAGAGATCAGCCGCTGCAGCTCCGGTGCAGAAAACATACGAATCCATTCAGGCTTAATGATCGACCTGAATCCACTGATGAGCGCGGCTGTCTGACTCTTGATTTGCGTGTGCATCCGGAAGTGAGCCATGAGATGGATGTAGCTGATCCTGTGGGGGACAGGGAAGGTGGCCGTGAGGGAGCCGCAGCAGCAAGAGATAAACACCTTGCCAGTGCAGGAACAAGGTTGCTGACCTGTCTCTCCAGCCCAAAAGGGCCTAGCGCTGCCTGGAGATGCATCAGACTTTCTCCTCCAGGGTTTTGCTCTTTATTTAAGCAGGAAGAGCTGTTCTTTGCTCCTCATCCCCTGCCTGTGGGACGGCCTGCTCATTTCTTAGAGCTTCTTCCCAACTCCAGCTCTAATAATCACTTGATCGACCACAGCCAGAAAGCAGCTCAGAGGGGAGCATGCGTCCAACTCCGCTTTGAAGGATCAGACCCCCAGGCACAGGCACTGCTCTCAGTCTGAAAAACAACTGTCTGGGCTCTGACACCACCAGCACCGAAACCCATGGCTGGAGAATCAACACTAAAAACCACTTAGGAGATTTCCATCTTCGTCCCAGGAGTATGGAAGAGGTGCACTGTCTTATAGCAGCCTTCCAGCACCAGAAGGGGGCTACGGGAAAGCTGGGGGGGACCTCTTATAAAGGTATGGAGTGATAGAATGAGGGGAAATGGCTTTAAATTGGAAAAGGGCAGATTTAGATTAGACATTAGGAAGAAATTCTTCACAATAAGGGTGGGGAGGCTCTGGCCCAGGTTGCCCTGAGCAGTGGTGGCTGCCCCATCCCTGGAGGGGTTCAAGGCCAGGTTGGATGGGGCTTGGAGCCCCTGATCCAGTGGGAGGTGTCCCTGCCCATGGCAGGAGGTGGAACTGGATGGGCTTTAAGGTCCCTCCCAACCCAAACCTTTCTACAATTCTGTGGTTAGTCTGCTTCCTCTTCTCACCAGTCAAAACAACCCAGCTTGCCAATTCTTCTTCTTTAGCTCTTAGGCAGACACCGCCACAACCACACTGACTGAATTTTCAGCCAGGTAACCTCACTCACCATTAATATATAGAACTGTTTCTGGATTGCTTCCACTTACAATGCATCTCCTGCTCCCTCCCGGCTCCCAATTTGTGTGCACATCCACACAAAAGCTTCAAAGATACTACTGTGAGTAGAGAGCAACACACAGGACTTTCAACTTTCTTCCTGAGCTGACTTCTGACAAGCCTGAGAAAGATCCTTTCAAATGCAAACTCCCCGGTCAGAGCTCAAGATGGGAAAAGACTGGGAACATCAGATTGCAGAGCACAACTAACAAAGACAAATCCTCAGGTAGGATCCAGCTTTCACTTGCCATTAAAGAGAAACTCCCAGATTACGAGTTCAAACACACATCTGCTTAATAGATATTTTATCCTGCTTTTATGATCACTGAAGGGTATAGAGAAGAGAAAAAAAATGAAGGGAACAAAAAGGTGGGCTTGGTTTCCAGGCTCTGGAGTTGACATTTACGATAACTATCTAAAAGCCGGTTATCTGTGAAAATAGCTACAGGGCTCGGTGTCTCCTCTGATTTCCTGTGTCTAAAGTACGACTGTCGACTACATTTGAATTCACCACTGTCTCCTCTGAAGAGCAGTGCTTTATCCAACTGCCACATGTTATCATTCTGAGAAGATCTGTCTGCTCCAAGGTGTCTTTGAGCATCTGTGCCCTCTATGTTCACGACTGTGTGCCTGAATTGCTTTGAATCCATCTGTCTGCAGCTATCACCATCATTAAATCCTGCAGAATCTCACAGACTCTGTGCCTTTGACCTCAGAAGCGCTGTTTCAAGCAGTAAATTGTCAATTTTTATTTTGCAAATCAAATTTAATACAATTTCTGCCGATGAACTGTAACCAGTAAATTCTATTAAGATATTTATGTGCTCCTTCTACTCCAATCTATCTCAATTCATTCGAGATGCAAGCCCAAGGAAGTAGAATAAAGTATTTTGAAGCGGTGACCTTAAAAATCTAATTGCTGTACTTACTTATTTTCATTGGTAACAGGAATGGTCTTCCCTCCAGGAACAAGTTCATGGCAAACAAGCTGAGGGAAGAAATGATTGTATTGCTAATTACTGCCTGCAACCACAATGGAAAGATACGCCACGCTAAGCTGTTACCTCCCCATAAAACATTCATTTTTACAAGCAAACAGTAGGATTTAAAATTTAAGTAATAATCCTGCTTCTGCCTTGAACCAGTTTCACGTCACTATTAAATAGCGATTGAACAGTAGGGAACTCCAACTCTCCCACCAGTGGAGCTGGCCCTTCCTCGAGGAAGCCTCCTCTCGGGTCTGATCCATCACTGCTGAACCACACACAAATCAATTCAAAGAGCCCCTGGGGACTGTCACAAACCCAGAATCCAGAGGCTGAACAAGCTCAGAGCCTTTGCACAGCTCAGTCTAACAGCACATCCCGAAGCTGCCTGCTCCGCAGATCTCACCTGGGGCCACCTGAGTGACAGAGCTCCCTGGAGGTCACTGTCCCCCCAGCTGGGCACTGCAGGTAGGAAGGAGGGAGCGCTCCAGGTGAGACAGCAGGGAAGCACCTCCTCTCCCTGCCCTGCCTGGTGCTCAGCTGACAACACCCCGCAGAGCCAGAGCCAGGGACCTTCGAGGTGTTTGCTGCGGCAGTATCGCGACTCATCTTTGTACTAACACTAAGAGGCAGAAAGTCATTATTCACATGTTACAGTGGGCTTTTTTGTGCTCCAGTTCCAGGGGACTCCCAAGGTCAGAACACAGCCCCACACACGGAATGAGCTGAGCTCCCCTGTGCCAAACAGAGCAGTACCTAGCAGGGATGCACGAGTTCATTCAGCAACCACAGGGTTACCCTGCCTGGCTGCTTCAGCACGGCCAAAGCACAGGGCTAACAGGAGTCCCACGGCTCATTTTGAACTTTTGAGCGCTGCAGCCTTCGCATCTTGCTGCTAGGCTCTCCTATGCTGTTTCCAACCTTTATTTTCAAGGTGCAAACCCCCTCAAAGCAGAAACCTCAGCAATCCTGAGGCAGCAGCAAGGTGTTCAGCCCACTGTGCAGTGGGCACAACCTCTCACCTGTGCAGAGCAAGGCTTTATCAGTACTGAGCTGCCTTCCCATTCACCCTCACAGCTTTGCAGGTGCTTTTAAACTGCTATCAGATGTATTCTATGTCCAAACTAGCCAGCATAGAATAAGAAACAGCAGCATGAAAAGTTCTCAAGGACAAGCTGCCCCAGATAAACACTCCATGACTTAGTGGTCTCTGAGCTTCTTGCCACTGGATCTACGCTAACAGCACTCAGGCTTAGCGCTAGCTGAGAGGTCTCCCCACAGAATTGGCAGCATACACAGACAGGCAGGGCTTTTTTTATCTTATCTCTCCATATTTTCCAGCTATGCAAACACAGCATCACAGAACTCAGGGCTCAAGTGCAACTAAGTGCCTTCCAGCCTCCATAAGGGACTGACAAACAGGCTTTTCTTCTCAAAGCCAAGAGACCTCCTGACACACTTCAAGTTTCTCTATGTTTGAAGAAAAGGAATTCCTCCCCACTCGCACAGATTATTCTTTTGAAAACAGGGGAAAACCAGTTATGCAGGGAAAGCACAAAACAATGTTTTTCAGCTAGAAAGAATAAAACCCCTGGCACTAAAAAAAATTAAGGGTCAGAGTGCAACCTTTTTGTGGAAAAAGCTGTTCTCTGCCCACAGCTGAATATCGAACAAAGATGCAGAATCCGATGGCTGAGTTCAGAGAACCCCTGAAGCTGAGCCAGCCTTTCAGAATAAGCATTTTTTGTGAAAGGAGAGCAGAGCTAAGCCCTAACTACAATCAAACATCAGGTCATTTACCCGTCAGTCCCCTCAGGATTCGCATTCAGATGGGCCACACAGAGCATCCACCTGACTTATCCCGAAACTCAAGTTCCAGAGTAAAAAGCACTGTATAGCATGAGTTTTGACAGATTGCCTGGCTTTTAGATGCTCAAAACCAGCTCTCAGAAAACTCAGCAGAGAACAATAGCTGCCTTCTGCCAGCAAGTCAGACTGCAGGTGTATTTCTCTGCTCTAAGGTCAGTAACAGGAGCCAGGACACCTCTCCCTGCTCAAGAATCAAACTTAGTTCTGCTGTCAACCGTTTAAATTCACAATCTGCCACTTCTAGTACCACAAGCTCTCTGACAGCAGTGGGCAATGATCCTTACAATCCTTCTTAGTGCTGCAAAGGCTCTTCCTGGCAGCATCAGCCAGACAAGCGAGGGAGATGCTCACACACAGAGCAGCCAGGATGTAACCAGGACAAACAGGGATTGCCCAAGCTGTGGTTGTGGACTCTATCAGTGCTCAGAACTCCGCTTGTCACCACCAAGCATGAGGAGGGGATTTGGAATAAAGAGATACGGTCCAACAATGTCATTGAATAAAAGCCTACCTGACCCATCACATCTTCATCGTAGGACAGCGTTAAGCCCAAGTCACTAATATCACCATCGTAACGCTAGAGGAACGGAGAAATGGAAAGAAGGTCGGTGTTCAGCAGAAGGCACAGCAGCATTTCTGTTGCTCTTCCACTAAGTGATCCTCAGCAGGCATGATGCATCAAAGCATAACAAATACATGAGATGCTCTAAGTTACAGGGAGACTGCACAAGAGCTGAGGCCAAAACTTGGATTTACAGTTGCAGGTTTACACCTTCAGACTCCTTTCTCATCCCTGTTTGCCCCAGTAAAAACACAGGACAGCAATCTACTATCTTTTTAAAGATGATCATACCCCAAAGGCATTTGCAATCCTAGCGTTTCTAGCAGTGGCCAGTGATGAGGGAGTTGAACAACCAGAAGAGTAATGCTCAAACCTTAATTGAAGTGAGATTTTTATAGAACTCGGAGTCCAAGGAGGGAAGTTCATCTACGGAGCTGTAGAAGATGCTGTGGTGGTGCCCAAGGAGCTGACTCAAGAAGAAGGAAGCAAATGGTACATCCACAACTATTCCCTACAGACAACAACAATGCATACGTAAGGTCCTGCTGCATACTTGTTATATGCAACACCTTTAATTACCTCCAATGCCTGCAGGCAGATGAAGTTTTCTGGAGCAAGTGCAAAAAAGCAAAACACTGAAATCAGCTAAAGAAATCACATCCTTTTAAAATCCGGTAATTAATGGAGCAGGTGCAAAAAGGCACAAGAACTCCATGTTAACTTTAAAAGAACTGCCTTATCCCATCCTCCTTTTAACCACACATCCCTTTAAGTAAGGTATGTAAGGTAAATGGATGTGTGTAAGGCATAACACCAAACAGACTATTCTATCTACTGTCCCCAGCACTGAGAAGAATATTCAAATTATGTCCCAGGTTTTACCTCCAAAATTATTTTTAGCTCATGCCTGAAGATGTGCCACACAGCTCCACCACTGGTACCTTTATCCAAGTAATTTCTTCAAACTCACATCTTCAGTACCACCCGCCAGGCATGTGACAGATGCTCTTGAAGGCAAGGAGCATCAGCACAGAACAAGTGCTATACTAACACCGACAATATTCTGATGTGGTACTTCTGGCTCACCTCGTATACAGCCTTCCCAAGCATCTTCCCCACAAACTCAAAGAGCTGTAGGTAGTTCTCATGAATGTAGGATGTTGGGGATGGATACAGCCTCTCGTCACCACTGGTTGTCTGTACACAAAAAGAGAACAGGACACTAAGCCAGGTTGTTTCTCTCTACAAGGGGTCAGCACAGTCAGCACTCGCAGCCCTGCGCCACACCTTGAACAAGTTGAGTGCAGGGTCAAACACCTTCTTGATTATCTCTTCCAGAAACTCTTTGAAGACACCGTCTTGATCAATACCAGCCTCATCGACACCCAGATCATTCACAAACTTCACTCTGATCACTCCCTTCATGGCATTCTGGGAAAGCTGCCGTAGCTGTTCGTATCCATCCTACGCAGACCAGAAAAGCCAGAGGACAATCATGCAGGGAAACACATGAAACACCCATGCATAGACAGAAACACCACAGAAATCTGCATTCATCATTGAATTGTGCATCCAAAAAGACCAGCATTTCTCCTAGTCAGCACCCCAGGATTGCAGCAGTCTGAACTGAACGAAGGTTCATTTTCCCATAACATCACTTCATACAAAAGCAGGCAGAACTGGGTCCCTCAGCATCCACAGAGCAGAAAAATATTCACACCCTGCTCCTGTCAGGCCAAGTTACTGGCTTGTTGGTTAGCTTCTGCAAGCCAAGGCACTCACCTCCAGCATACGTGAGCGGCGGATAGTGATGTGTGTGACATGAGGTGATGCAGAGCTGGTTTCAACCAGCCCAAGCTTCTCCTTTTCCTTTGTGACCATATTTCGGAAAAGCAGCACCCTCTTAAAAAGAAAACAAGTATAAGTTTTCAACCACAAGGATCCCTATCCTCCAGATGCTCCTATCACAAACCCAGACCTAGCGCTTGGCTGCTTTGCTCCCAGCTCGGCCCAATGATGCTGCTGTCACCTAAACACCAGGAATACTGGGATCCCCCTCGCTGTTCCCCAGCAGGACAGAGAAATCCTTGAAGCTCTGCTTTGGGAGGGACGTGGTACTATCAATACTGAAAACAAAAGCACCTTTCCTATCACCACATCCATCATCTTTGCAGATTTGCCACCTGCAAAAAGACACACAGCTTTCTGCATAAGGACTTTCCCCAAAGCCATGTCACACACTGCTGGATGACTCTGTGCAGCTGCCTACACAGATAAGCCCTCTTCTCTCAATGAGAGAAATCCAGACAGTTCAGAAATTTCTTGGGGAGGAGAAGACTTCAGTTAAACTGCATTTCAATCAAGTTCTGCATCATAAAGTGCTCAAGATGCAAGTCCTGTCCATCCCAGGCCAACCAGGTCCCTAGTTTTAGAGCCTCTATCCTCTGCCCCTGTCCCACTCACATTCTTGTGGGGAATGACGTGCGGGATGTATTGCAGGAGCAGCTGGGCTCGTTTCTTGTCCTTGTCCAGCTCCTGGAAGAGCACGCTGGGTTTGAGGTCCCTTACAAAGAAAGGCATAGATTCAGAGACCCCTGAGAAATGACCAGGTGTGGTAAATAGCTGGGGGTAGGAGAAAGAGGGAACCAGTAATGATTTCAAAGATGATTTAAGTGCTCAGGTGCACACATCTAAGAAGGCCAGAGACACTCAAGCTGCTAGATGTCAAGTCAGTTTTCAGTGTTACCCTCCATGAGCAGCTAATAATCCTTACGCCACAGAAGAGAAGCACAAGAGGGGCACCCTTAGACACAAACACAGGGAGCAGTTGTGGCCCTGATCTCACAGGTACAATGAGAAGCACTCAGTTCAAAGTAAAAGACCCAAATCAGCCAGCCCAGGGGAGCTGGTGCACTGGGACACACAGAGCTGCACGTGATCCTTGCCTTGAGGTGGACACTTACTTGCGTAACCAGTGATCCTCAGGAGCAAAGCGCCTGCGGCAGTCCCTTTCGTACAAGACCATGAGCCAGCCATGGACAGAATGGAACAGCTCCAAGGTCTCCCCTCTGGCGTTCTCTGAACCAAGGGAAGAAAGCAGCAATGTCCAGGAGCATTCAAGAGCAACATTTTGATCACTTGCCTTACGCTAATAGGACTGGAGTATTTGTAACCTCCAGTGCCTTCAGATGGAAGGGAGAGATTTTGTGATCAAAGTGAAAACAATCTTAGCCACATTAAATCCACTTCAACCAGCTCCAAAGGAGCCACCATGACAGAACTTTCTCATCTGATTGCCAAAACTGGGCTGTATTCACATTATACCAGCATACAAACCAACACCATGGAGACCCCAGGGAGCCTGCTCTGCTTCGTCAAAGCCCTTTTTCAGACTCTTGTCCAATACATGGCCCAGCCACTGGCAAAAATCAATGACCTATCACATCCGTTACACAAATTGTTATTGGAAAAGTGAACTGTATTTGATGCCAAGCACAACAGTGGCATCTGGACACCAAAAGACTGTGACGTATTCTCATTCCACACAATGTAATATGGGTTTTTCGTGCAATGATCAGCAGAAGCTTCAAATTCCTTTTGTTGTTCCAACAGTAATCAACTCAAGCTACTAAAAGCACTTACCTACAATTCCATCCCAGATCATCTTAAATACAAAGGAATTCAGAAAAGATGAGATGGTAACAAGCTCTTCTAGTTTGAATGAGATCTGCTCCTCGTAGACTTCAATGTCATCAAGGATCCTATCAGAGAAAACAAACACAAATGCACAAGTGCAAATTTAATTCCCTTTTGAAATTTTCATAAAGGCATGCAGCAGCTCTTATTTCTATGACAACTGACACCCAGGAGGATCTATAGTCATAAACAACTAAACCTTAGGAATTGATTTTGATTGATATCTGATACTAACAGGAGACAGGCAAGAAAGGCCCAAGATATGAACAAAGCCAGCATTTCATAGTTAATTGGACCTAGGCACTCATCCCCAAGGAAGCATTTTTTTATCATTCAAGCTAAGAAAGCTGTCTCTACTGGCCAGCAAAGGCAATTTTCCACCCCTCCCTCCATCCTCTGTTGTGTGAGTCTATGAGTGAGACAACAAAGAAGTTGTAAGGAGAAGCACATATTTCTTGCAGCAGTATTATAACATTGTTCCTCACCTTATCTGGACTCATGGAAGTGTTTGCTTTGGACTGATGTAACTGTTGCCCACAACACTAGAATATGTGTTTCTTCACCTTCCCTGGCCAGTGCTGTAATATTTTGCTACCAGCTCAGCCAGCCATACATTCCTGAAGCAGCACATGGCTGCAGCAGAAAGTCCTTTTGAAGTCCTTTATTTCCTAGGACTCTCTCTGAAAAGCATGCTGCTTTACTCTGCCCAGTTACCTTTATGCAAAGGCACCAGTACCTTATCTATTCCTCATGAAACTCAAGCAACACAACAACTTCACATTACAAATCCAAAGAGCACCCTCTGCTTGCTACCTACGTGATCAGGTGGCGGGAGCAGTCACAGAAGAGCATCAACATGGCCAGCAGCCTCTTGGATTCCTCTGTATCGTTATTCAGGCACTCCAAAAACAGTTTTAACCCGCCCTGCGGTCCCAGCTCACAGATAAAAGCCCATAATTTGGGCAAGAGATCATCCAGGTAAGTGAGGCCTAGCAATTGAGAACAGAAAGCACACTCAGTAAAGCTTGTTCTGTCTGCTTGGTTGTGCAGGCTCAGTGAGACAAACGTGACTTGGAGCAGAGAAGCCGAGAGATCTGTTTGCGAAGCAACACTGCAAGGCAACGTAACATCATGTTTGGCTCTCAGGCCTGCCTGTGTTAACAGGAGATGTACAATTACTAGGAAAGCAGAAATAAAGCTTTCAACAAGACATTAATTGTTTGCACATCTTAAACCTTCTCCTGCTAATTATTTCCCAGCTTTAGGAAACAATTAATTCCTGTGATCCAATCACCACTACAGCCATCTTAGAGATGAGAACACAAAGAACGCGGTTGTACCTGTGGTCACCACTACAGCCACAAACAAAGCATCCAAGGCTGTGGACTCATTCCTCTGCTCTGTCCGTTAGACCCAAACGGTTCTTATCTCCTCCTCCATCCATTCCCGAGACAGGCAATTTGTTCTTAAGATGTATGAAAGCGTTCAGTGTTTGCACCACGTAAAGATTAATATTGCTAGGCGTCTCAAAAACACTGACTCAGTCTTAAGTTTGCTATGGAGGGAGCAAGGTTTCATTATAGGAAAACTTGCTTCAATTTGTATTCCGGAGACTTAATACTTGATAAAGAAGTGATGAATGCTATTGATCAGCTGTGTGGTTCAGTACAGAACAAGCCTTCCACCCAGCCAGTCAATAAACCATTGTCAGTAATAAAACTACCAACAAGTCAACAGAATTTAATAAGAAAAATCTACTTTTCCTCCACATTTTAAATGATTTGAAAAGCACAGATGTGCCCTGACCTGTGAGTATCTGGAGACGGATCTGCGTTAGCGTTGTAAGCGTGGTTTGGTACAGGACACAGATACTGCACACCTTCTGCACCTCCGCCGAGTCCACTCGCTTACCCCCAACAGGCTTGAGGATGTTGCGGACAGACGCAGACTTCTGGAAAGCTCTCTTGAAAAGATCTGGTGACAGAGAAGAACATGAGATGCTGGATCAGGAGACAGAAGTGCTATTGCAAACCATTTCTTGTTCTCAGCCACTCTCAGCCATGCGATAAAGATGATTTTAAGCAGATTAAGTCACTCCACAGTAGGTTTTGGTGGGCTTTTCTGGCAGAACACTGCACGGCTGCCAGCGACACATAAGAATATTTCAGTGGGGGCATTACTCTAGAGCTTAAAACTGCAGTAACTAATGACTACAGGATTCTGTGCTGGGCTGCATCAAAAGAAGTGTGGCTAGCAGGTTGCGGGAGGTGGTTCCTCCCCTCTAGTCTGCTCTTGTGAGACCCAACTTTGACTCCTGTGTCCAGTTATGGAATCCTCAATGTGAGAAGGCTATGGAAGTGTTGGAGTGAGTCCAGAGGAGGCCACAGAGATGATCCGAGGGCTGGAGCACCTCTGCTATGAGGACAGGCTGAGAGAGGTGGGGTTGTTCAGCCTGGAAACGTCTCCAGGGAGACCTTATAATGGCCTTCCAGTACCTGAAGGGGACTACGGGAAAGCTGGGGAGGGGCCTCTCACAAAGGTACGGAGCAATAGGATGAGGGGGAATGGCTTTAAATTGAAAGGGGCAGATTTAGATTAGACAGTAGGAAGAAATTCTTCACAATAAGGGTGGGTAGGCTCTGGCCCAGGTTGCCCAGAGCAGTGGTGGCTGCCCCATCCCTGGAGGGGTTCAAGGCCAGGTTGGATGGGGCTTGGAGCAACCTGATCCAGTGGAAGGTGTCCCTGCCCTTGGCAGGGAGTTAGAACTGGACGGGATTTAATATCCATTCTGACCCAAACAATTTATGATTCTGTTATCTACGGCTATGGGCAGCAGCTAGAAAACAGCTGGATTACAGCTACTTCCAAATACTCTTCTGTAGAATCACCACACATCACAGGGTAATGAGCTAGCTTCACCTTGCCTTTCACCTGGGAAGCCGCCTCCCATCTTGCCTCAGGAAGTACCAAGTTATGCAGTAAGCACTTCAGCTACTTGAGAAACAATTAAAAAAACTGCTAAAATAAGCAAGTATTTTCACAGCGCCAAAAGAAGAGACTTGCCCCAGGTCACAGAGGAGTTCTGAGCAGAAATTACAAACAGGAGACACCATCTCCCCGACTAAGCAGCAGCAGCAGCTCCAAGTAATTACTCAAAGCTTTTAGCAAAAGTGGTAAAGTCAAAGCCCTGCGAGACTGCGGGAGAGAAAGACACATGTACACACACACACACAAAAAGCAACGCTCCAGGACTGACTTTTCATAGGAAGGCTATTCTGAGGGGAAACCGGCTGTGCTGGCAGCTGAGCTATTTCCTGGTTCTCCAGCAATTTCTTGCTGAGCACATCACTGAAGAGGATGCGGATCATGTGGACTCCCCAGAGATGCTGCAGCTGCTTTGTCAGCAGAGGCATGGACTCATTCAATCTGAAAAACAAGGTAGAGAGACATGTTAGAAGGCAGGCTGGAAGAAAACACCAGACAGGGATACTTGGGATACATGTAGGTCACAGTCAAAATGGAGCACACAACCACCCTGAAGGCGGTCCTCACAGGAAAGGCTGGTACACAGATCCTGGATCGAGTGCACCACATGGCCACTGTTTAACAGCCTAACTGCATTTAATTAATTTCCTCATGTAATAATTCTCTATGAATGTAGCAGTTTATAATGTGCACACATAATATCTGAGAAGTTATTCTGAATAGGGGCACACACTTGATCTCAAAACATAAAACACTTGGCAGCATAAAAAAAGGGGGGAAAAAAAAAAAAAGAGGCTTAATCATCAATCACCATAAAGTTTTCCTCACTTACCCATAATCCACAGTCTGTGAAAACCAGCCCAGAACAGGATGCCAGTGGGTGAGGTTGGATTTCTTCTGTGAAACGTACTTCTGGCAGTAGGAGAGCATATGGATGAGCACACCCACAAAATGAGCCGTCTCCTCCTCGAGGATCTTATCGTTCATGGAGCCCAGGTACACAAGATTACCTGGTAGAACAATTGGCACAGTGAGGCTTAAAATAGGAACAGATACTGTGGGACAGTGGTCGCAGACAGACAAAATGAACTCACACCCTTTTTTGAGCCCAGGAGAGGACTCCTGCAAAGGATGACAATGAGAGGCTACCCTGCAGCAAGCCATTTCTCTGACCTTTCCTCTATCTGCAAGTGCCTTTAACAGTTTTTGCAACATTCCAAAATATATCTCAGATATTATTTAGAAGCTATCTAAATAAGGATAAAAAAACTCTGATGAGACTGAGGCAGTTCTGACCCAAGGAGTAAGATAATCTGACTCAAGATTCTTCCAAGTACAGTGAAAAATGAAGTGTTCCAGGTACTTACCTAACAAACAAAGAGTGTGACTTCCTTCTAGGCACACACAGACATCTCGGCATTGTGCTTCACAACTTAAAAACAGGATGAACTTACGGAAAAGATCATGAGATTCTATCACTGCCAGACGCTGAAAGACATAATTTAACTGTCAGTGAGGCTGAGAACATGCAGAACAATCACAACAAACCACCATGCAGAACAATCACACCCCATCTACCATTAGCAATTCGGACTGTCTTTTCTTTCTAAATAAAGCAGCAATGCCCATTTTTGGCACAAAACTTGCCTGTCTGCACCAGACTACACAGAGGAGCAATAAAACTGATTTATATTAGTGGACAGCCTCCTAGTTACTAGTACAGATCCTTTACCATGCAACAGACTGATTTTTGCTTTAGTTCTGCTATGGTTGAGACTGGCAAAGAGAGAAATGCCAATGCCCCGTTTCAAGAGCAGACAAAATGGAATAACAAGTGGCCTTATATGATATTCAGTGGATTTTAAGCAGTATGACATCACTTACTTACCTCAGGTGTCAGAGTAGCAAGATGAGTCATTATAGCAGGCACAGACATGACATGGATCAGAAAAGACCTCAGCAGGTTGTCTGAAAACTGCGCAGCAACCACAGGGCTACAGAGAGAAAAATGCATCAGTAAACTGACCTAGCAAAGTAAGACGTGGTCTTTAATTGAGCTGTTCAGAACTGGCTGCTGATCCCACCCTCAAGCAGCATCATTGGAAAAAGAACATTCACTTATTCTTCTTTTCTCATGGCAAGTTAACAAAAACACTCATGACTCAAAGGTATATAAGCCAAACAGTTTGTGGCATACTGTATTTTTTTTACACAGCACATCTATACCACTCAGAGCGCTATGAGTGTTATATGATTTGTCTCCCAGCTTCTCCCCATTGCCATCAAATCATAATTGAATAGTTGTTTTCCTTAGGAAGAAGCTAGGCAACATATTGAAGGACATCCACTTAAGAGAACAGACTGAACCACTACAAAGACCCGCACCCTATGTTTGTTTTAGGGACAGATCTGCCCCTGTGAACTGAGTACCAGGTACATCTGCATCAGCAGTTGGCACAACCATCCTATCCTAGAGAACTTCAACGCCTTCCGATGGTTCAGCAGAAAGACTGTACAGATCCTGTACGCTGAACTGAACTGCACTCCGAAGTCTAGGCTCCTACAAACCCTAATTACTGACTAAAGTAATTCTGATCTGAAAAGGGCTGACAGGAAAGTGAGCTATCTTGCCTAAAGCAGCTTCTTCCATCAGGGCAACACTGTCAAAGGGATTGGCAGAATGAGATGTCTCCAAAAAACACAATAAAGACAACTTTGGCTGCATATTATCCCAAGCAGCCCTGGCTGCCTTACCGCAACGCAAGAGAGAAGATGGCTGTTAAAGAGCCTTTGGACAAGGAAGGTCTGGATCTTGCCAAGCCATTCGTTAGCAAAATCTGGAATAAAAAAAATACAATATACTCTCAAACCCTTGCAGTATTCAGAAAAAAATATGATTACTCCTGAAAGACATTATGTCTATTTTGAGAGCAGAGAAAAAGAACAGTGCCAAAACAACCTAAAAACCAGTTACTACAAATGACTGGGCAGAACTAGAAGGGCTTTGGGTTGATAATGGCATAACAGAGAAACTAAAATCAAACCGGACACTCTACAGCACTTATTTCTCTAGGACCTGTTCTCAGACAGTTCCCAGGCCTTTTAAAATTAACAGGCAAGGCTCACAGTTGCCTGGTAAGATCATCTTCATGTAAAAGATTAGGAAAAACTACTTCAATTCCTTTTCTGTACAGAACAATAAAAATCCATACAAAATGGCAGCAGCAAAGTTGGAAAAAATATTCAAGAGTCTTTTCTGCCCATCTCGTTAGGAGATGATTCAGTAGGATTTAGATTCAACAATAGGAATACAAAGGAGACAGTGTCTTTGGTCTCAAGTGGGGAGACTCTGCTTTACTGCTTTGAAGAATACTACGACCGTGCCTCCATCAACAGGGCTCCACAACCAGCTCCTCCTTGACACCCCACCACAGAGACCACAAAAGCTTCCTCTGAACCAGGACTACAGCACAGAACTGGGGCTTGTTTTGAATAAAGAGAAAAAGTAACTGTATCAGCCCGAGACTGACCTGCAGCACAGAATAAAATCCCTTCTGGTTTAGGTGTCCCATGATGTTTGCACAGATGTGGTTCATGGCAGGTCTCAGGGTTTCACCTTCCAAGATAAAACACTGACATTACTAAAACAGCATCTCGGCTTCACTCTTTACTCCCTTATACACTAAAACATTCTGTCAATTCATAAGCCCTCCTTGCATAAAGTGCTTGCCCTTATGTGCAAACCCACCATTTAGCAGCATTTCATTTCAAGTCTTAAGGTGTGAGTTATATTCCTTCCTCATACTTGTCTTTTCTACACGTAATTCCTACAAAACCCCATAGCTAACACCACATTCCGCTACCCTCCGAACATTTCCTGTGCAGGGGATCTTGGAGCACTATAAAAACGTTGTAGTGGTTGTTGTCTTGAAGGAAATAGCCTGTCTAACCTGCAGAGAATCCTTGCTGCCCAGTCCATGCTCTGTGCAAGCACACAAGCATGATGAAACTTTGTTTGTGGCAAGGATGGTGAGAAGACAGGGCGTAGAAACAGCATTCAGTAGATTTCCATAACAAATCCCACATGCACCAACCTTTTCCACGAAGGATTTTCCACGTAGAAGTGTCAGTGAAGGTAACAAGCATTGTGAGGTGCAAATTGACCAGTCTGGAGTCCTGCAAGATGTCAGGCTGCAATAAGAAACACCAGTGTTAACAAATGAAATTAGCTGTGTGCCACACTACAGAACCGTGAAATGTGAGGAGACAAAACACAAAGAAAATGTTTCTTACCTTAAGCTGCTTGAGAAATTCACAGCAAAACCACAAGATGTCTTTGATCTGTTTGATCCACAAGAGCGTGAGATCCTTGGAGAGTGCCAGTGACACGTACCACACCTGAGAAAGGCAGGATGCAAATGGGAGCAGGGATTACTATTTGTGCTACTGACTGACATTATCAAGAAGCTTCCATGACCTCCTCAGTGCCCTGCTCAACCCAGCAGCAGAACCAAGTTATTTCTCTCCCCAGAATCCACAGGTCAAAGCACAACACTCATCACAGAAAGAAATTGCCCTCCAACTCCTATACCATATATAGTAAAATCAGAGTAACACTAACATACTTGTCCAAACATTCACCAGGGAATCACAGCAGCGTTCAGGGGTTCTTGAAAGGTAAAAATTCAAACATCACCAATGTAAATCCCCACACATATTAAAAAAACCAAACAACTCTTCCACCCAAACTGAAAAAACATCTCACTGACCTTGGGCTCATTCTCAACATCCATGCTATTAAGAATGCACCGGCAGAGCTTTTCAAATCTCTGGGGAGAAGAAAAAGGTGGTATTAGTTCTAACTACAGGAAGGATTATTCTGTAAAGCACCAGGAACAGCTCAGCAGAGGGTGCAAGGTACCACTGTAACCAAATGTTCCAAACATATTCCCCACAGACATTGCCAAAGGCTCCTTCGCCAAGAGCAACTTCTCAGCCTTCCCTGCTAAAATGCCTCCCTCAACCAGGAAAAGCATCTTCCTCTTGGGGTTCACCTAGGAGAGCTTAACAGTAATGAATGCAGTAGCACGTTCTAAACTCCCACCCATTATGGCTCCCAGCAGAACCTGGGATCACATCCACAACTCCCTGACTAATATTTCAGTCCAGTGGTATTTGTCACATGTTTGCAAGTTATAAAGCTGTCCTCAGTTGCAGGACTGGATGCTGTGGTTATCCTGAGAGAGGTGTCCACAGAAAGAATGGAAACAGGCACAGCCTAGTCCTCAGCCCATCAAGGGACTGACTTGCTGCCAGAAAGGGAAGCAGAACAGACATATTTCAGCAATGCACGCAATTACTGTAATGCAGAACTTCAAATTGATGCCAGGCACTTAAAAAAAATTGTATGTAATGTAGTGATATGATGAGAGGGAACGGTTTTAAGGTGCAAGAGGCAAGATTTAAATGAGATCTTAGGAAGAAATGTTATGCTGTGAGGGTGGGGAGGCCCTGGTTCAAGGCCAGGTTGGATGACGCTTGGAGCCCCTGATCCAGTGGGAGATATCCCTGCCCATGGCAGGGGGTGGGACTGGATGGGTTTTAAGGTCCCTTCTGATCCAAACTATTCTATGTTTCTATGTAATGCACACATTATTTTATGCTGTAAACAGAGAAAACTGCATTTGCAGTACTCACACCATCATCAACAGGAGTTTGATACAACAGAGATGAAAAAAACAAGTCGCTTCTGCTGCAATTTAAACACAGCCTGTCATTTTCCAATTGTTTTCCTTACAATTAGCCCTCACAGTTTCCTGGGGCAAATATAATTGCATAGACAATACAGAAAAAGGGCTTTGCTCTGAAACCGCAAATTCAGGGCACGGTGAGAACAGCGGCTGTGATACAAACAGCCTGCACATTACGCTCTGCCAGGACAGCTCTGCGTGAGCTCACCGCAAGGTACCTGCCTGGGGAACTGATGCAGGTGACAAAATCGTAATGCACTGCTCAATTACCCAAGTTGGCACAGTCACCAGGAAAAACATCCATTAAACTATGCCCTGAATAAGGAACTGCTACTAAAAAATTCAAGGGTTCTTCTATTTCATTCCTCCAGGCAGATCTCTCCAAGAGGGAGCAGAAAACAGAGATCACATTTCTGAAGCAAAAATATATTGCAGGAACACTGGATCACTACATAACTAACTACAGATATTTTACTTAAGATATGTACTCAAAAGAAGGAAAGCACATCAGGCTACCTTACCTCTTTGTCCTCTTTATGATTAAATACAAACAGCAGTTTCCTAGCAATTCTAAAGATGGAAAGAGCACTTCTTTTACTTGAGCCAGATTCATTTGCCCCAAAGAAATCCTCCACTTCCCTCCTAGGAAAGTTGGAAAAATCAGCATCAGTGGTTAAAAATCAAGCATGTCTCTAGATGAGAGCAAAGCGTGGAAGGCAGGATTCCACACACACCTTATCTCCCTCTGCAGGCGGCATCGACAGAGAAACCTCCGGATCAAAGCCTGGATCTGGACAGCAGCTCGTTCCCTCTCCTTCAGCTCCCTCCGCTCCTCCCGAGCCTGGCGTGCTTTGTCGAGGAACTGGGCTCTGGAAGACTGACTCGCACTGAACATTTTTATAACCTACAGAAAAATGAAACAAAGAATAGTTACAGGAAACAGCTGGGGAACTGAGAGCAGAGTGGACAAAACACACAAGCAAGGGCATTTCTTTACATGACTTCTGAAGTGACTGACTACATCCAACATTTGAACAGGGGAAGGAGGGTGATCAACAGCAGAGAAAGAAATGCATGCAAAACACAAGGTTACTTGTCAATGAGGTTGTAACAAGAACACACAAACACTGATATAAGAATCACTCCAGCACAATCTGCAACCTAATGCAGGCAAGAGGTTTTTAAGAGAAAAAATCAGTGTGCTTTGTCTTCCACTCGCTGTACTCCAACTCTCCTGATCAGCCTCAATCATTCTCATTTTCTTGTTTCCAGATAACACATAAGACAAATTCTACAGGCAAGGATATGAAAGGACACAGAGGACGCTCAGCAGCTAATTTATTCCCACTCAACAAGACAAAATGCACAGATTCAACAACAGCTTTACAAATACTTGACAATGAACTCACCTGAGGGCTTACTTCTTCAAAAAGAAGTGTATGATAATCATTTCTACGCAAACATGATCTTCACCCAGTGGCTCCAGGCAGCTCCTGCACAGATAAGCACATTACCTGCAGGTGATTTGGGGATTTACTCTTTACCTCTGCAGTTTTAAGTGCCTTTGACCAGACTTACCTTGTGAAGCACCCTCAGGAAGATGTGAAGTCAGAAAAGCATCAGGAAAGGACAAGCAGCACCACCGCTTAAGTTGTGTTTGCTAGCACACACAGCTCCTAACACTACAGAGTGGGGACAAAAACCAGTCTGATGTGTGACAAAGGCAAAAGTCCCCCTCAACTGTGCCAGGGACATGGGCACCAGCGAGACCTGAGCAGCAGCTTTTCCACAGCGAGTATCATAGAATCCTTTGCTTGGAAAAGACCTTTGAGATCAAGTCCAACCATACCTGTCCACTACTAAATGAGATCGCTGAGCACTTCATCTGCCTGCCTTTTAAACCCCTCCAGGGATGGTGACTCAACCACTTCCCTGGCAGCTTTTTCCAGTGCCAGAGAACCCTTTCAGTCAATCAATTTTGCCCTAATACTCAGTCTAAACCTCTCCTGGCACAACTTGAGTCCATTTCCTCTCATCCCATCAGTTGTTACTTGAGAGAAGAGATCAGCACCCCCCTTGCTCCAACCTCCTTCCATGGAGGTGCAGAGAGCAATGAGTTCTTCCCTAACTCTCTTCTCCAGGCTAAACAACCCCAGCTCCCTCAGCTTCTCCTCATAACCCTTGTTCTCCAGCCCCTTCCCTGCTCTGTTCCATTCTCTGGACACACTCCAACCCCTCAACATCCTTTTCGTAGGGAGGGGCCCAACACTGAACACAGAGTATCTCCCATTCCACCACAGCTAGGGCAGGACCTGCTACCTTGGCACTTGCCCAAGCCACTGTCAGCAGCCAGCAGAGAACTCCTCACCCCACCATAGAATCACAGAATAACCAGGTTGGAAGAGACCCACTGGATCATTGAGTGCAACCATTCCTATCAAATACTAAACCATTCCCCTTAGCACCTCATCCACCCGTGCCTTAAACACCTCCAGGGAAGGGGACTCAACCCCCTCCCTGGGCAGCCTCTGCCAGGGACCAATCACCCTTTCTGTGAAGAATTTTTTCCTAATGTCCAGCCTGAACCTCCCCTGGAGGAGCTTGAGGCCATTCCCTCTTGTCCTGTCCCCTGACACTTGGGAGAAGAGCCCAGCACCCTCCTCTTTACAACCTCCTTTCAGGTAGTTGTAGAGAGCAATGAGGTCTCCCCTCAGCCTTCTCTTCTCCAGGCTAAACAACCCCAGCTCTCTCTCAACCCCATGAGACCTCCCAGCCCCACATGCTCATCCCAGAGCCCTCACAGCCCCTTCAGTCCCAAAAAGGGCCTGTAGCCCCCCTCGCCTGCCCCACACCCTTGCTTCATTGCCACCTCCCATGGCCCCTACCCAACAGCAGCCCCTGCCCTATTGTTTCCCCTGCAAGTCCCTGCCCCCTCGCTGCTGTCGCACAGCTCTTGCCCCACCGCTGCACCCCCATCACCCCGCACCCCCTGCCCCGCAGCCCCTGTCCCACTGCCGCCCCCCAACCTCTCCTGCCCCGCTCCCCTTCCCCATCACCGCTCCCCTACCCCCCAGCCGCTGCTCCCCCGCCTCCCCTCGCCCCGCAGCTGCCGCCCTCACCCTCTCCCCGCCGGCGTCTCCAGGCCCGGCCGGGCCCGCGGGCCCCGGGGCAGCTCGGAGCCCCTCGGCGCCGCCCCGCGCTCGGGCCCGGCGCGCAACCCGTGCCGCCGCTACCGTTCCGCCCTCTCCAAGCCCGCTCCGCCAGGCTCAGCGCAGAGCGGGCGGGCTGGCCGGCGCGGGGCCCCGCTGCCACCGCAAAAGCGGATCCGGGCTGAACCGAATCGAACCGCGCCGGAGCGCAGCAGCCCCGCGCGGGCGCCGGGAGGGTTTGGCAGCGCCGGAAGGAGTTTTGTGTGGCGCACTGGGCCGCGCCGGAAGTGACGCTAGGGGGCCGGAAGTGCCCCCGCCCCGGCGCTCCCCCTCGCTCGGTCCGTGGGGCTGCGCGGCGCCGTTCATGGTGAGGGGGGAGCGGGAATGGGGGGCCGGGACCAGCGGGGTGAGGGCGTGAGGCAGGAATTGGGGTGAGGGGGATTGAGGGGGGAGGCAGGTATCGATGTGAGGTGGGATTTGGGGGGGGGGATTGGGGTGAGGAGAGATTGGGGTGGGAGGGGTTGGGGGGTGAGGCAGGATTTGGGATGAGGGGGATTGGGGTGGATTGGGGTGAGGGGGGATATGGTGGGGAAGTGGGGAGAGGCAGGAATTGATGTGAGGTGGGATCTGGGGTGAGGAGGGATCTAGGATGAGGTGGGTGTGGGGTGAGGGGGTGTATGGGGGGGATTGGGGTGAGGCTGGAATTGATGTGAGGTGGGATCTGGGATGAGGTGGGATCTTGGGTGAGGTGGGATATGGGGTGAGAGGGTGTATGGGGGGATTGGGGTGGGGCTGGAATTGGTGAGAGGTGGGTTCTGGGGTGAGGAGGGGTATGGGGGGATTGGGGTGAGGTGGGATCTAGGGTAAGGTGGGATATGGGGTGAGGGGGTGTATGGAGGGGATTGGATGAGGCTGGAATTGATGTGAGGTGGGATCTGGGGTGAGGTGGGATCTAGGGTGGGGTGGGTATGGGATGAGGGGGTGTATGGGGGGGATTGGGATGAGGCTGGAATTGATGAGAGGTGGGATCTGGGATGAGGTGGGATCTGGGGTAAGGGGGTGTATGGGGGGATTGGGGTGAGGCTGGAATTGATGAGAGGTGGGATCTGGGGTGAGGGGGACTAGAAATGAGCCATCCTGCTTCTAGATCGTCATCACAGTCTGGATGCGTAACTGCATTTCTGAGCTACCGTTCAGATCTGCCGTCTGATAGTTCTGCTTTTCACGACAACAGGGCAAAAATCCCTCGCAGCGGGAGGCAGCCAGCGTGCCGCTGGAAGCTGTGGGGCCTGTGTCTGCCTGGGTTGGCAGGGTGTTAATCGCCCCATCCTGTCACGTTGTGAGGCAAAACACTTAACGCAGAGATACAACTTGATTAGGGATTTACTGTTAGCAGCTCTCGGAGCATTTGCGGTGCTAAGCTAAGTTGTTGCTGTTGGAGCCTGTGACCTCGTTAGCTGATTGGAGTCCACTTTGTCTGGGGGCTGCGGGCAGGGGGAGTAGAGGGTGTTAGACATGGGGTTCTGGTGTGCCGAGAAACCTAGGAAACCGGGGATGAGAGTGGGAGGCTGTTGTGTGCTCTCTGTAGAGCCTCACGTGCTTTAAGGAACAAAAGGCTCAAGCAAATTTGTGGATAGTCTGTGTTTTAAGATCCAGGGATCATCTGCTTAGGCTCTTTACTGGGAATTGCCCAGTTACATATAAGTTTATCCATGATGTAAGAGCTTAAGCTTTAGAAGTTGTGAAAGTAATGAACACATTTTTTGTGGGAAAGTACTGGCTTTTGCAGTGTAAAATGCTGCTGAACTTTCGCAGTGTTCCTCACTGGCTGAGTTGTTTTGCATTCTTTGGCTGGTTTATGTCCCTGTCAGGAGGAACATGAAATTAAATGTCTAAAACATTTGAGAACTTTGGAAAGAAGTAGAAAGGAGCAGAGGCTGATGGTGCCCAGCAGATCCATGACTACTTCTGTATAAAATAACCAGCAGTAACATAGAGCTGCATGTCTTGCAAACAGCGAGTCTAACGGGTAACTCCTTGCTTGCAGGAAGAGATGTCGGGAGAAAGTGTGGTGAGCTCAGCGGTGCCGGCGGCTGCGACTCGCACCACCTCCTTCAAAGGGACGAGTCCAAGCTCCAAGTATGTCAAGCTGAACATTGGTGGAGCCCTCTACTACACCACCATGCAGACCCTGACCAAGCAGGACACCATGCTCAAGGCCATGTTCAGTGGCCGAATGGAAGTGCTCACGGACAGCGAAGGTAAGGGCTGGTCTGCGTGCCTCACACTGGCTCCCTTCCTCAGTCAAAACAGGTCAGAAGGGCTGGAGAAAAATTTTAGAGAGTAGAAAGGAACTTGGAATCGTACTCGATGATTTCAAAGGTCTTTTCCAACTGAACAGTGCTATGATAGGACCAGACACTTCTATGTTTTATTAGTGTTAAAACTTATACAGCTGAGAGAAGATGCGGAACAAAAATCACAGATGACTTGAATAGTTGTCTGAACAACAAAAAGGCAGTAAGAAGTCCTGGGGCTCCTGTTTCAGATGGCACAGCTGTCAGGTAGGAACCAGCACCCCAGAAAGGGTGGAGGGAGGTTCTGGAGGAAGGGTCATGAACTAGCTTGTTGAAGACCTCTCCCCTTGCTGCTAAACTTCAGGCAACTCCAGAAGTTTCCTCCCGTTCCTCCCTAAAGCTGCTTTATGTTTCACAAGATTTGATAATTCGAGACTTCTCAAGTCCTTCAATTTGGAGATAGATCAGAAATGCCAAATTAATTTTGGAAACCCACTCTGGAGTGGCCTCAGCGCTTCCTCCAGGCGTCCTGTGCAGGTTCTGCAGGAGTGCAGATACATCGTGTTCTCAAGGCTTGGAGTCCATCTATGTGCAGATGCATATTGCTGGAGAGCAGCTGCCAATCTTGCTGCTAAAATGAGTGGAACTGGGGTTTAATCTGCTAAAATATCATGCTTGAGACATAAAATGGCCAGTCTGCTTTGCTGTGGCTCCCACAGCGTCCGTGTGGGATCATTCCATTTAGCCAGTTTGTGCTTTAGTAGGAATTTGATACTTCCTGTATGTTGTAACTGAGACACTCCCATTGCCGCGGTTGCCGCGGTTCTTGCTTTATCTCCCCTCGCCTGGCGTGATGCTGGAAGCTGGGACAATGGCATTGGAGCTGTTAAAGGAAACTCTCTTTATCTGAAATTCTTCAAAATGCTGCTGATTGGTCACACCCAAAACCTAACACAAACCAAAGTGTTTCTTAGGACAAGAAGCCAGACTTGCTGAGAAACAGGAAGGATTGAAGTTTTTAGTCTGTGGAATGCGTCACGTGGGGTCTTCCTCTTTGCTCAGGTGCATTCTTCTGACCCCAGTGCCATCTCCCCGGCTCCTTCACAAAGCTCAACAATTACAACATGCTGCTTGCTGGGTGGCAGGAGGAAGGACCAGAGTTCTCTGGCAATGGGTGCCAGATGATTATCTTCAGCTTAGGAATTGTTCATGAGCTGTAGCAAATCGGCATATTTTGAAAATGGTATTTTTATGGTAATGAGCAGATGGAAGGATGTGAGTTTTCCAGGTGCATCCATCTGTTTACAATTTCCTTTTCAGCACTCTGTTTTTTCTCTCCCTGTTCTCCCCTGCTGTTAACCAGTCGATTGAGGTGTGTTTCATTCTACTGCTAGGATGACTGTTGACATCAGGCAGTCTCCAGTGCCAGGCTACTATTTCATCTGTCAAGGCTCGGCCAGAGATGCAGTCTGATTTGGTTTGAGCCTTTGGATGCCATCCCTGAGACTTCTTGTAAAACAAAAGATTCATTTCCTAAAAGTCTACTGCGTGTACATGCAGTTCATGGTTTATCTATTCATAGAATCATAGAATATCGTTTGGTTGGAAAAGATCTTTGAGATCATCAAGTCCAACGTAGCTGTCCGCTACTAAACGATCCTATCTCAGTAAGCAGATAACAGGGTGTTTTTGTAACATTGCAGTTGAAAAATGGCTTTAAATTACTCTAGCTGAAACCCACTTCTCAGGCTCTGCGCAGCCGTGACTGAGTGGCAGCAGGGTCGTTTTCCTGTGAGTCATCTCGTTTTGGCTGCGCACTTGGCTGTTTGGTTGAAACAGAAGGGGTTATGAAAGCTGTTTTAGCAGTCACTTGTATTTTGCAATGCTGCTTGAAATATTTTCTCATCTCCCCTCCACGTGAAAGTGAGCAATTTCTGCTTTGGTTTCACCATCTGTAAACATAAAGCTGCAGCAGATCTTTACAGCCATTCCCTAATCACAGCAGAGATGATAACAAAGAATTTGGAGCATCATGATTCTGCTCTCGGCCTGCCCTTCACCTCCCTGTGTGTTGGTGTGCTCTGGGAAACACTGTCACAGCTGCCTCTGTGGAATTTGGATGTCCTTGTTTATTGCCATTGTACTCCCTCTTATTTTTAAAATGGGAGCTCTCTCTGCACTGACAAATAGGCTTTTTTCTGCTCTGCTCGGGTAGGTATCCTGTGCTCATTAGCCTGGATCAGTCTTTTGTACTTTGATTTTTCTGTCTGCAGTTCTCTTGCCTCCAGCTTTCTCGATTGTTATTACAGTCTGTACAATTACAATTGCGAGTACACGTTGTGTTTTATGTAGACAGCAGGGTAACGAGGGAGATGGAAAGCCTGTAGTAAACGGTTGGAGAGTGTCTCACTTTGCCACAGAACAGCATGAAAGGATTGTGCTCACTTTCCAAATTGAACCAAATGTTCAGACTTTACTAGTAATTCCATTCATGCAGAACATACAGGGTCTGCTTTAACCTACTTTCCTTATTTGTCCAAAATATGACTCCTTCCCCACAAGCGTTTCCTCACTGCATTCCTGAGCTGCAGCCTCTAAGAGTGGCCATCTGTTCGTTTATGGAAACTCAAGCCTCGACATTGCCTAATAATTCTCTAGGTCCGGCCTGATTCAGGCAACAGAGCAGCAACGAGAGGTGAAGTGCAGATCCCTTGAAAGCATTTCAGCTGTAGCTTCCTTTGCTTTGTGCCGTGGTCGGTACGCAGCAGCGCTGGTGAGCTCCAGAGTAGGGGCTGTATGTTACACGCCGTCGCACCACGTCTTTCTGCAATTTAAGGCATTGTGCTCATAACCGCTTTGTTCTTCTTTGGGAACATAAAGACTGAAACAGTGTTTGCCACGACACTGCTAATGTCTGTGCTGCCTTTCTTTTGCTGACCTTTTTGCGCATCTGCTGGAGATGGTGGATCACAACGGGTCCCTTTATTGTGCTCAGGTGCAACAGCCTTTTGCTGGTTGGCCCTAGTGAGCTGTCTGTAAGAAATGGCCACACGTATCTGTAACAGGGCCCTAAGGTAGAAGACAAGAAAATAACAACAGTGTGTGAGGGTTCATGAGTAAAAGAACAAAGCTGGTTAGTTTGGGAAGTATTCAATTCCTCTGTTTCAGTTAATCGTTTGTCAGTAACTGGGGAACTGTTAGAAACAAGTGAGCTTCCTGCCCTGCTCCCACATACTCTGCACTTAAAACGCAGGAGGAGACAATAAATTCCCTGTGCTTTCTGCTCGTCTGCTTGCCAGCTCAAGCAAGGAACTGGAGTTGGTCTCTCCAAGCAGGAACCTGCTTGTTGCAGCAGTCCCAGGCCAGCGTCGACACCTTTCATCACATTTGCCTCTGCTTCTGCTGTACCCTGGTCGTCTTCTGTCCCTAGGCTGGATCCTGATCGACCGCTGCGGAAAACATTTTGGGACAATACTGAACTACCTGCGCGATGGGGCTGTGCCGCTCCCCGAGAGCCGCAGGGAGATAGAAGAGTTGCTGGCTGAAGCAAAGTACTACCTGGTCCAGGGGCTGGTGGATGAGTGCCAGGCAGCCTTGCAGGTAGGTTGCAGAGCTAAGGAGGAGCTGAGTTGCTCTGGTTGCAGTGTGGGGTCAAGAAGAGGAGGCTGTACTGAGTGGGAAGCAGCATGTGGGCAGAGCAAGATTCTCTGCTGCTCTCCACTTGGTGCCTTTTTGAGGCTGGGATGAATTTGAAATACTTTGTGCCGTTGATATGCTGTGTTTTGAAGCCAGATGCCAGATGCTGCCATTTAAATAAGTACATAACATTCAGTGCCTGTGTTTGCAAAGCGGGAGAGAGTAGAAATGAACATCTCGGGTGGTCCCAAAGGAATGCTGCCTGGTAGCTGGAGTGCCAGCCTGGTTCAGAGCACAGACTGGACACAGCCACGCAGGGATGACAGATTGCACGCTGAGCTTGTATCAGAGCAGAATATGCAGGACCTTCCCAGTTAATATGAGTGTGTCCTAAGGCCTATTTACATTCAGCTGCTGTTTGATTCTTGTTTCAGCAGAACAAAGATGCATATGAACCCTTCTGCAAGGTACCAGTCATCACGTCTTCCAAAGAGGAGCAGAAACTCATAGCTACTTCTAACAAGGTGAGAGAGGCCGGGCTGTGCAGTGGCATGAGAGGATGCTGCCCTGTCCCTGGCTTGTGTGGGCTTGTGGCAGGTAGAGGGGAGGATGCTGGTGATAAGGATGAGCTTTGGCACAAAGGCAGAGTGGGTGAGTACGGATCACAATCAAGTCACAGAAGGGTCAGAAGGGGTTGCAGCCCTGTTGCCAACCTGTGCATGACA